>NW_020230089.1:1737500-2092500 GCF_003227715.2 Harpegnathos saltator
TTCTCGGTTCGTTCCCCGCGTTTCTTCTTATCGTGTGGCTCCCCCCTTTTGTTGACAACTCCGTCCGCGACGGTATGTTTAAGATTTTATTTATTTATTTATTTATTTATTTATTTATGCGCTCCTTATTCATATTTGACAATTTATTATTTTTTATTCCTATTTTCGTTTTATTTCCCTCTTCGCGTTATTATCTTTCGGTATTGTACAATTAAAGGGTTCTTCCTGTTAATAAATTGAAATTGAAAGACAGCTAGATAAAGGTAGAGATTTCGAGGGATATGATTGACGAGAGATAAGATATGATCGATTGCATGAGACGAATGAAATATTCGACCGATACCGAAGCAATGACATGCGCTCGAACGGATACATGGGGAGTTGCATTTATTTACCGTATAATATTCAAACCTTAGCTTTCAAGCCTGAGCTTTGAAGCAATCGGTGGCAACTGGTAGAGTCGTCAACAAACAGTCACCTAATAACAATTATCTGCATCAAACATTAGAGCGTTACCATCGCAGTCTGCGATTATTTCGATCGGGACGTAAGACGCGCGTGGAAGAAAGCTCGGAGCGTCGGATCGCGCTTAGACGCTCTCGGCGCTCTCGGCTCGGGACAATCGGGGGGTAGAGTGCCGACGAGTCCAGATTAGCCGCGGCGCGGCGCGGCGCGCGATCATACACACGCACGAAATCTCGGTATCTCGAATCGAAATCTCAGTGCCGATCGAAATTGAGCGAGCCGGGCCCGCGAGCAAGCGACTCGGCCCGGCCCGGCCCGGCCCGGTCCGGCTCGGCGCAGCGCGGCCTGGCGCGGCGCGGCGCGATTTAAAAGTTCGGTTCGGCGCAGCGCGGCGCCTATCGGTACAATCCTCGCGTCCTCCGCGCCGCGGACCGTCTCGGGCATCGTCTCTCGCTGCTTTGTGGGTGGACTCGCGCGCGACCGTGGACGCCGTATCTACGTGTTCTCGCCGTACGAATGTACTCGCATTTTAGCCCGGGCGTGTAGGGGCCCGGAGACGGGGCCGCGGCGGGGCCCCGAACCCGGTAATTAAATAGCTGTACCCTGCAATTAGGGCCACTAAATCGTGGCGGAGCCCGGACCCGGCCAGCGAAGGGCCCGCCAGACACAAAAAACAACGTCGAAACGTTGCTTATGCCAAGCTCGAGAGCCAAGCGCACACGTAGGGCTCTCTCTCTCTCTCTCTCTCTCTCTCTCTCTCTCTCTCTCTCTCTCTCTCTCTCTCTCTCTCTCTCTCTCTCTCTCTCTCTCTCTATACGTGCTACGTGCGAGAGCGAGCCCCGGGACCCTGTCGAACCATGTTCGACTGCGTGTGTGCGTGTCCGCGTCCCAGTGTGTGTGCGTGCGCGTGTGCATATCGCGGGGGTGGCTTCGTAGCATGTGGGAACCTAATCGGGTGGAAGAAAACGGCGAGGAGGCTGCCCTCGTACCCTAAAACACACTCGACTGTCGTTTTGCTGCCCTCTCCTCCCGCCCCCCCCCCTCCCTCCCTGCTCGTCCTTCTGCCTGCCCTTCGCATTATATACGGCGCGAAACACGCCGGTCGCGCTGCCGCTTCGTGCGTCTCGACATTTTGTCGGCTTGGCCGCGCGTCTGTTTTCAGATCGAACGACCGTGTCAATCGCCGCGCGGGTTCGTCCGGACGGAACGTCGAGAGCGTGACAAAGTGAGCGCGAGATTACAAAGCGGCGAGCGCGACGAGGTCGACGCGAGGAAAAAGGAAAGACGAGAGTCTCGGCGGTTGATCGCACGCTCTGATGCATTGAAAATTGCATCGTCGCGGAAAGAAGCTAACGTCGAGGGAAATCTGCTCGGCGCGCCGGCGTGTATATCGCGCGGAGTGCAGCGCGAAATTAATTATCCCGCCTATGCCGTCACGTCGGGGCGACTCACTTTTAATCGGCGAAACGAGTTTGACGATCTTATCGTGCGCGCGCGATCGAGACGCAGCATGTTGAATTATGTCGTCCGAATGAACGAGAGAGAGAGAGAGAGAGAGAGAGTGAGAGAGGGGAAGGGGGGAGGAAGAGAAGGAAGGGGGAAGGAATGAGAGCAGGAGGAGGACGACGCGTCAGTCGACATCTCTGCGGAGATGGTTACGCACGATATGCGAGCGATTTTTGCGAATTTCTACATCTCGCAATATACGATCGGCGTTTGCGCGGAGCACCTCCCGGGATCCCGGGATTTTTCGACGCGGCTAACGGAACGGCTAACGATATTTTATCCTTGGTGTGTTGTTACTGCCGCACACCGGATTACAGTAATAGGAGCGATACATCTTATTATGATATTATCTGCATAATCAAAGAGAAGTTTTTACTGGAGAACGGTGAGCAAGCGGAAAAACGAACCCACCGACGTTGCGACGCTATACGTGCCGCATTCGTACGCACACACGGCGTGGTGTAATTAGACTTAATCGAGCGTGCAATGTACGCTAATGAATTCTGCGGCCAAAAAAAAAAAAGAAAAAGCGAAGGACAAACACAATCAATGTACCGGCGGCTTCGCATGAGACGGGGAAGAGCGAGAGAGAGAGAGAGAGAGAGAGAGACGTTTATCCGATCTCTCCGCGGACACGTGGCCCTCCTAAATCTCGAGCAAAATCTCGCCGCGCTTTCTCCGACACGCGTTCGTGTCGACCGCGAAATATTCACCATCGCCGAAGTACTTCCTGTCGAGAGGGAGAAGGAGGATGAAGAGCGACGGACGGGGTGAGGCTAGAAAGGAAGATAATGGTAACAAACAGTCTTCCTTCCTGTAACAGAACGACAGTGCCGCTTCCCGCGTCTCTCTCTCCCTCTTTCTCTCTCTCTCTCTCTCTCTCTCTCTCCTTCTCTCCCCCCCTCTCTCTCTTTCTGGTACTCATGCTCGTGCTGCACGGCACGTGAAGTCGACGGCGGCGATGCGCCGGCGATATCCGCGTATGCAAAATCGGTCTGTGCACACGCACCGAGGGAGAAGAGAGGGCGAGAAAGAGGGCGAGGGGAGGGGGAAAGAATGCCGCGCGTCTAGATGGATGACCGAGCATCACGCTCCCCGTCGTATTAAAATATCAGAGAGCCACCCCCGCGCGGCCGCCGTCGAGCGTGGCTAACCCTCCGGAGGTTTCGCCGCCGCCGTCGTTGCTGTTGTTGCCGGTCCTCACCCCCTCGGCCTTTCGGCCGCGTTGGCATTAAATCAGCCACCCACCAGCCCTCGGGTTATCTAAAGAGCCTATCTGTGGACCGGCTAAGATATCGTCGCTGTGCTTTGTGCGAGAGAACTCGTTGCGTTCGTTGCGCGCCTACACGATCCCTCTCTCGACGTGCGCTCTCTCGCGGACGTACCTTGGAGCCGCTCTCCGAGGAAAGAGGGAGAAAAATGGAGAGAAGTATGCGCACGGCCGAGCGACCGACCGGCTATTCCCCGGCTGATATTAGTCATGAGCGATGCTGCCCCGGCCGATTTTTTCCGACGACCGGGGAGATTCGCGACGCGTTCCGGAACCGGCGAGCGAGTCGCGCGATATCGATGGCGACGCGTCGACGTCGCAATTTTTTGCGCTGCGGCGACAAAAAGAGGGAGTCGACGTGATCGCGTGAAGGGACTCACGCTTTTTGCGCCTATACGAGCGAGTCCATCCTAGGCGGACAATTTAATTTTCTAATTATCGCGACGCTACCTCTCTCCCCCTGCACTTCCCTCCTTCCTGCCATCGAGAGAAGATACGCCGTGCCATCGTTATCTCGGTGTGGCATCTGCGTACGTATAGCTGGGGTTCTCTCTCTCTCTCTCTCCCCCCCCTCTCTCTCTCTCTCTCTCTCTCTATACGCGTATAAAAGCTAATGGATCCACGCGAGGCTTGCTTCTCCGGACTCAATCTCGACTAATATCCTCGTAGCTCGCGTACGTGTGCGCGAGAGAGTGTATACGCCCACGAGGTGAGCGCGGGCCGTCGTCGTGGACGATGAGAGGAGAAGGAGGAGGAGGACGAGCGCGAGGGCGAGGGGCGGCGGGGTTGTTCTCGTAGCCGCGCGGCGCGGTGAATTAATTGATTACCGCGTGCGTACCCACGTACAATCGTTCTCGCAGCGGAGAGAACGATTGCGGCGCGGCGGAGAGAGACTCGCGGTGAGGCGAAGGAGGCTCTTCAAGTCGCGGCGTAATGGAGGCTGAATAGCGTTGAGCAGCCGGTCGCGCGGCGCTGTTCGCGGAAACGCGGCGAGTTCTGGCATCTTTTATTACGCGCGCATTCGTGAACTTTGTCAAGAAATATCGAATGCGCGATACAAAATCTCGACACGTCGACGCGATGTGAATCCCCCTCTTGAAATGAACGCCCGGAAAGCGTCCGTTGATCTTTAACAATGTCTTGACATTCACCGGATTGAAACTCACTCATCTTTTTAATAATATATATATATCGTATCACATATCTTTCTTCAGATATAAATTATATCTAGCGACGCGATGAGAGCAGAAAGACTAATAAATGTGAGTCTGCTAAGAGATTTCATTGAAGTTTAGTGAACGCGAACGCGGACTTTGTACGCCCGGGATTGAAGTTGATGACCCCCAAGACTCGGGAAATATAACAAATGCGCCGAAACGGCGGTATCGGGATACACGATCACGAAGCCGGTAATCAATACGGGCCCCGACGAGGACGACGAGGACGGTTCGTTACGCGGCGTTCGCAGCTTCGCGCACGCGGCCGTAAACGCCCCGGCGCGTCTATCAGATCGAACGCACGAGCGTGACCCAGAATTACCGACAAATTTGCGGGACTCGCGGCGAGAAGAAGAATAAGGAGAAAAAGACGAAGGAGACGAAGAAGAAGACGAAGGTACCTACGCGTCTCTCGACCGCAATATCGCGATTACGTCTAAGTAGCGTAAGGAGAGGAGACGCACGCGGCTTGTACGACGATGGGGGTTCTTACGGTAGTTGGCGGTACGTGTCGGCGCGCAACTTGCGGCCGCGGACGCGCAACGTGCCACATGCAACGTATACAACGGCAACACACGCCGGTCTCCTCCGCGAGCTGCATCGCGCGGCGAACCCGCCGGAGGGTTCGGCCGCGCCGGCGGTTAGGTCCGCGGTTACCGCGTGGTTATCAAGTTAACCTTTTACCTTTCGGAGAGAGCCGCGGCTCTCGATGAGGTTTGCGGCCGCGGCGCGCAGCGTAGCGCGACGCGACGGAGAGGCCGCCGCGCCGGGGCCAGGGGGTCGGACGACGGAGGCGAGAGAGGACGACGAAGGTGTGAAACCGCTCGAAAGCAAAGAGGCAAGAAATTGCGCACGATTATATGTATATCCCCCGTCCGCGGTAAACGCGGTCGGCCGGAATGCCGAGCGGCCGCAGAACGGCCGGACGGCTCTCGCGATGTGTCTTTCTTCCTCTCTCTCTCTCTCCTCTCTCTCTCTCTCTCTTTCTCTCTTTCTTTCCTCTCTCTTTCTCCCTCTGTCTTTCTCTCTCTTTTACGCGATAAGGATTCGACGAAACTTTTCTCGCGTGTTCGCGTGCACTTTTCGCTCTCCTTTGTCTTCGTCTTCTTGTTCTTTTCGTTCTTCTTCTTTCTTCTTCCCTTCGTCCTCTTCTTCCTGCTGTACGCTCTCTCTCTCTCTCTCTCTCTCTATATCTCTCTTTTTCTTTCTCTCTCTCTCTCTTTTTCTATGTCACAACGATAACGGCAACAGGTACGCGCTTATAACCGCTCGCGCGCGATACGGTAAAAAGGTAGGTCGAGACGCAAGCAGAACGGCGTGTACGTATACTTTATTCATTATCCGGTTTGTAATTCATAACGCGCCATTAGTCATATTATTACGGTATTTACTCGCGTCCCAATAGCGGTTGTCCAGGGCGAAGCTCGTCATTATGTCGTAGCGCGCGCGGTAATTGCCGAGTTACATGTGGAAAGGGAAACTCACGCGGAGAGTGACGCGAATGCGAATGAACGTCGTGAATGCGCAGAGTGGTGTTTGCGTTTGCGCTTGTTAAGAATTTTCATCGAATGTTTCTCGAAAGAAAGCAGCAGTGGTCGCTCACACTTTCGTTGATGCGCTTATCAATGCACAATTTCGTCCAAATTTTTCCTCAAGTTTCTCTCTCTCTCTCTCTCTCTCTCTCTCTCTCTCTCTCTCTCTCTCTTTCTCGCGAAGCTTTGCGATCACGCGGTGACTCTCGTGACTCGCGGAACTCGCCGCCGTTAGCGTACGCCGCGAAGGCGGCGTTGGCGCATTATTGTTTGCGTAAACGCGATCCATAAATCTCACCGCTCGTTCGTAATCCCTTGCTCGCGTGTTCGGCCATTACGTAAGCGGACGCACGACACACGCGCATATTTCACACCGTTTTCTGAGAAACGTCTACCTGCTGTCGTTACAAGGGCTGGAAAAGGGGCACCGCGGAGGGGTCGGAGGAGGAGGAGGAGGAGGAGGAAGAATTGCCGATCGCGGGGCGATTCGCGAGTACCGTAAAAGTCCTGCCTGATCGCGGGCATTATCGGCCGGTTCTTCGGCTGTCTCTTCGTTCCGCGGCCGCGCGACGAAACGATAACGCTCCGTCGATGAGCTTCGACGGGCGTTCGACGAACTTTGTAATCACGCTCGTTATAACGTGGTCTCGTTCTCTCCACCGTCCCCGTGGAGACCGCGCGTGCGATGTACGTGGTCGATCGGTCGGCCGACCGATCGATCGATCGATCAATCAGCCGATCGATCAGTGGACGGTGCGATCGATCGCGCGATGAATTATCGCGCGCGCCCTCTCCGCCGAATCCTTTATTTGTCATCCCGATAATCGCGGCGGAATATCCACTAAGCGTGAAACATGATCGGGGATCACGCTACACCTGCCGTGTCGAGCGAGCCTGGTGGGCGCGAATGCAACGTCCACAAACTCGAAGAATACCGTTTACGGCTACGATACGTGGCTATCTAGCGGCGAGAGGAGTCTCCTCTCGTTGCATGTTGCGTCGAGTCGCTCGGAATTATCACGAGCGATCAGCGACCGTCTAATAACGTCAAATTGATAATTACACACCGCCACCTCTTCGAGGAGGAGCAGATGGAGGGCGAGGGGAAGGAGGGGCAGGAGAGAATGCGCGTCGCGCTTTTTCGCGACGACGCTTGGGGCGGGCGACCAACGGTTGGGGCTCACCGTTGGTCGTGCGTTTCCTTTGGT
Source organism: Harpegnathos saltator (assembly GCF_003227715.2). Lineage (NCBI taxonomy): Eukaryota > Metazoa > Arthropoda > Insecta > Hymenoptera > Formicidae > Harpegnathos > Harpegnathos saltator. The sequence goes on from NW_020230089.1 coordinate 1,744,699, forward strand.
TGCGAAACAGCGGAAGAGAGACATCGCGAAGTGTTTCTTCCTCCGTTGAGAGAAAAAGGCAGCTAAATCTTCGTGAAAATTGCAATCATTTTCAACGGTTGACTGAACAGTTTTTCTCCTCTTGAGTGTGTGTCCCGGGAAAGGGAATATTTTGTTATCCTGTCAAAATGTGTGTTAAAATTATTGTTATCTCGCAAAAATAACGAAATATTAATTTGGCGGAATAACGAAATAAAACAGTAGAGACACGTGCATATCGTCGTAACGTCGATATCGCCGTGCAGTAAGTAAAGTAGCGTTCACAATAAAAAAAGAAAAAAAAATAATCATCTCCGCTGTAATTATGTCACACAATTACCGTCACGAATGTGTCAAGCACTTTCTCAGCATAGAAACTGTATCGCGACAATTGATCGTCTGCGACATTGCAACACCGAAGCGGTGAAAAGAAAAGAATCGTCTCTCTCTCTCTCTCTCTCCCTTCCTCCCTCCCTCCCTCTCTCTCTCTCTCTCCCTCCCTCCCTCCCCGGTCTCCCCCAAGCGCGCGGCGCGGAATCGCCAGTGTTTCCGGATAAGCGACACGGCCATACCCACACCCTTGAACAGAAACGTGCGTTCCTCTCCTCTCCTCTCCCCGTCGATCTGTTCCCCGGGTGACGGAGCGCCGACTTCCTCGACTGCGATCCCATCCAAGTCCCATCTCGGGCGAAACGACCGCCTGTTAATCTCAATAACGTCGGACGCCCGGCGGAAGCGCGGCCTCGTAAAACGCGCTTTTCCCTCGCCGGTCGCCGTGTTTCGCCCTTTTTCCCCGGATTCCATCCGTTTTCATCTCTGATCGGCCGCTCTCGCGTCGCCGGCGTCGTCGTTCCCGCGCACGGACGCGAACGGCTTCCTCTCGAAGGGACGTTCATGCGGTGAAGAAACGGGCATCGACATCACGCGCTATGCCGTGCCGTGCCGCGCCGCGTCGCGTCGATCCTCCCGGCGCGTGTTGGCAAGAGTCTCTCGAAGACGCATACATAATTCATACAATTAGCGGGCGTGTCCGCCGACTCGGGTAGAGCTTGCGTCGCGCTTACACGCTCGACACCAGATTGGGAAGTAACCCCAGCGGGACTCCGCGCAGGGGTCCAGTAGACGACCCGGCGGCGAGCTCGTGTCGCCTACGACGCTAAGAGAGCCGACGCGATCAACGACGGATGGTCTTTTGAATAATTTTTAGAAAGATAACTACGTAATCGCGCAATTAGACGGGAGAAACAACGTGGTCAATGATTGGCGTCGTAACATTGTAAAACTATGTTGAACGACGGAATAGATCGTGAAGAATTACATGAGAAATGGAATATTTTACGTGATCGCAAGTTGCATCAGGAAGCCTGTCATATCGGTCGGGCAAAATTAAAAAATTATCCAGTCTCAATTATCCTTCGATCGTTAGAAGATTAGTGGACTTTTTCACGAACTAGACGACTAGACTAGAAGTTTTCTCACTTTATATATAGCGATATAAATCAATAATTGTTTACAGATTAAAATCTAATAGACGGTACATTTTTTGCATAGATTTGTCATCGTGATTGAATTATAAGAAAATAACGAAGACAACGAACGTCGTTATCCTTATGCTGACATTGCAATGTTACAAGGCTAATGATATATTATTATTATCGCATAAATATCGTGCGCGCGAGCCGGCAAAAACCGATCGTCGATTCCGTCGTAAAATAGTATACTCGCGACTTACGACTGGACTTTGTCTCCGCGAAAGGATTGTAACAACGCAAACGCGTCCATATGTTAGTCCGACGTTAGTTTGCCAGATATTAGCACACCGGCATCGTGTAGACGGAATTTTATGCTCGGCGAGTATCACCTTAATTATAATGCAATAAAGTAGACGCACGCGCAGCTCGCTTATCGGACGGCTCATCTTTTGCCGGCGCTCATTATAAAATTGCGGCAAATTGGCTGCCGCGTGCATGCGACAAGTATTGATGTATAATTGCCTCGTGACTCTTATAACGCACTCGTTAACTGTCAAAATGAATCGAGCGAGCGACGTATGCTGTACGCCGCACCGAGCACGTCATGTCGCGCTCGACGTGACCATCGATCCGTGACATTGTTCCAAGGACGTGTAACGTCGCATTCTTCAAGACGTTTGATGACGATGGTATTATCGATATGATGCAACGGGAGAGAGAGAGAGAGAGAGAGAGAGAGAGAGAGAGAGGGGAAAGAGGGGGAGGGAAGAGGAAAAGAGAGATGTCTATTAGCGGCTATCTGCCGGAGGATCTCGCGTTGTTAGCCCACGAAAACGCAATTTCCCTCAACGCGTCGTGACGAATGTGCAGAAAATTTTACATGAAGCGAAAATATTCTCCGGAGCTTCACATGAGAGAATAATGACGGGCGCGCACGCGACGAGCGATGCAAAACGGTGTCGCGATTAGGAACGTCGGGTAATGTGAATTTAGTGAAACCGAAGGCACTTGGATTTACGGTGGAAATTAAGCTCAGCTCGGGGCCTGTTAGAGGCGAACGCTAATTGGTGTTTGCCACTATAATAAATTGTCTATTGTGTTAATTTATGCTAATCAACTACCCATCACTACACACTACCACTACCTTACCGACTCTTTATATTAATAAGTCATCCGGTACATTACTTTTCGACTGACTATAACTGACAAATGTGCGCGATCTACTAATTTATTATTGATATAATTCATATCTGTGAGTTATCTACCTTATTATCGATATAATTTGCGTTGATATAAGTTATCAACTGTTATATTATTGACCATTTATCAAGTCTACCGGATCGAGCAGCGTTCGGCTCTCATAGGCTCTTATAAGCGAATTTGAATAATGCAAAACGACGCGAATCCACCATCACTGAATCGCTCACAATCGATACTCGCTTTACGTTATTTGAATACAGGCACAACACGCGCGCTTCGCGCTCTTCCGGAGAACTGAGTTTCGGATTTCACGCTCATTTCGCAGGGATCCACGGTTTACGGGCGAAAGAGCGCCAGAGAGACAGACAGAGAGAGAGAGAGAGAGAGAGAGAGAGACAGAGAGACACAGAGAGAGCCGTACATATCGATATTCGCGAAGATCGATATCGCACTTCGTTGGAATATAAACGCAATATATGCACGTATTTTCATTCGTAACGTTAGTCGGGTGCATCAACGCTCCGCGATATCGTATACCGAATACCGACGAGGACGATGACGACGACAACGACAAGTCCTCGTACTCGCCGACCAGCGCCTACCCTGTAATTGCGATTCGCGCACTGTAATAATTATTGCCTTTGGCCTGTCATCAGCGGCGACATCGACGCGCGGGCACGTTTGCCCGTCGTCGTCGTCGTCGTCGTCGTCGTCGTCGTCGTCGTCGTCGTCGTCGTCGTCGTCGTCGTCGTCGTCGTCGTCGTCGTCGTCGTCGTCATTGTCATCATCGTCATCATCATCGATGTCGACGATATCTCGTAGCCGGTTTGAAGCACTAAGCTTCGAAAGGAGGCTAACAAAAATAGCTCACCGAGTTCGTTATACATAGAAGAGAAGAAAGTGGTGCGACGTGACAGATAGAAAGAGAGGATGTATTATCATTAGGATGTATTGTGCCGTGGTTTTATAATCAGGACATCGAGAGCGACGTTGAAGGGGAGCACGCTCGCGCGAATTCAGATTATCATTAGGAGACACGCGATTGGAACATCAAAGGAGTCGAAATAAAAGTCGGATTTGCGGCTCGCGAGCGAGTAGTTTAGACTGCAGTTTCGAGATCGACTCTTTACGCTAGAGATGTGTCTGTCGTTTCAAGTCCATGGATTCCCCCCGACGAAATCTCGCGTCGACGGAGGAAAAGGAGGAAGAGGAGGGACGCGCCCCGGGTGTTAAAATCGGTGAATCCGCGCGGCGTCGAGACCGTGCCGGGATCTATTCGCCGGAGAATAGAGAGCGGACGAAGGGGAAGATGGGAAGGAGGTGGCGGCGACGGCGGTGGCGGCGGCGGCGATGGTGGTGAACCGAGGAGGCGTACGGGGACCGGTGGAATGAATGAACGCGGTAACGTTATACGTGGACCGGTAATTATGACTCCTCTAATCACCGACAATTACTGCGGTTACCGGGCTCGCGGCGTTATCTCGACCGGTCCATCTCGCGCCGCGGCAGGAGAAACGCGCAGGGTGGAAAGAAGCGAAGAGAGAATGAGAGAAAAAGAGAGAGGGAGAGCGCCGCGAGACGTCCGGGATTTAGCGGCGGGCGGGCGAGGGAAAGGCATTGCTCTGGAACCGGCGGCTCTGGAATCGATTACGAAGGGGGAAACCGTTGAATCTTTTTATCCGCCGCCTCTTCCTCCGTTACTCGCGGCCGTGCGGGAAGTCGGCGTAATTGTCGTCGGAAGTATCAACAAGCGCGCGAAAGCAAAGTCTCGTCGATGTCGATAACGATGATTCTCGGCCGATCGTCTTGCTTTTCATTCCGAGAAAACTCGCAACAGTCGCGGACATCGTCGCGTTGTTCGCAACGTCGCGCAATCGCGTCGGACGGACGGAAGGAAGGACCGATCATTCCGTCGCGGAGGATTTTAATATGTTTTCGCCAGTCATCACCCCCCGATCGTCTCCCCGCGTCTTCACCCCGTTACGTCGGCCGAGGTCGATATCAGATCGCCACGCTTCGATGTCGGCTATGTAATTCGCCGGAGCGAATACGCGCTGTCTGGTTCCGAGGGAAGAGAGCGAGAGAGAGAGAGAGAGAGAGAGAGGAGAGAGAGGAGAGACAGCCGGCGATGTCATGGGGGAGGACGGGGACGGGGACGGGGGCGACAGGGGGATATTCAAATGGCCCCACTCTTGTATGGAAATGCGCGAGATGTAAAGATGACGGTGTGGGATACGCGAGTCCCGGAGTCGCGGGGATATTACCAGTCGTTAGCGCGACAAGCCAGCCACGATAACGCTCCGCTGCGAGGAGCAAGGCCCGTCCTCCTTGAACTCGTGGCTTTTAAGGTTCTCTCGCGAGAACGCTAACGCGATGATTGATAATGCGGAGAAGAAGGGGCATCGAGTGAGTGCGAGCGAGGGAGACAGAGAGCGAGCGAACGTTACGAGAGAAACGAGGCATGTAAATAAGCGCGGAGAAAGGGAGAGCATCGTGTATTGTCCATTAATCTCGTTTACGATTTTTCGATCGGTTCGATCCTTCGTCGTCGTTGTCGTCGCCATTATCCTCTGAGAAGGAATGTGCGCGAGACAAGCGTGGAGAAGGAGCGGACGCGCGAGATACGCGGTGCGTCGCGTGAAGTACGATGAAGTGTGTCGGCCTTTGATAGATTATGTTCAAGTGACGCGTGTATGTGCCTTTTTTCACGGGAATTTCGACGCTGTCGTAGTCGTCGTCGTGGTCGTCGATCGGGACGCCGCGCCGGGACGGTCGGAACGCGCAGATTCGTAATGACGAAAAGCATCACCGCAGCCTGAGCTTCTCTCGCGCAACGTGTAATTTCGTGGGCCGTGCAAACGTCGAAACTTTCGTGGACCTACGAGGGAGATATATGACCGAGTACCCTCGTCACTTGAAGAATCGAGCGAGCGAGCGAGCGAGCCTCAGTCAGTTTCGAAGAGAGATTTGGCCCCTTCGGGCCGAAACGAGATAGTCTTGCATTCGTCGTAATAGGCGACTCGCCGGCGAGGTGTTATTAAAAGCGGCACACGAAAGCTGCGCAACAATTAAAAAATTACTCTCGCGTCCTGCACGTGAGGAATGTCCGGACGAGCTTGGAAGGAGTGTCGCGGAGGGGAGGGGAGGCACTGTGATTTCATATTTCTATATCTTTCGTGACATTGTTTAATAGATTTCGATACGTCGTGAACCATTTAATGCTTTGTGCAATTGACGCATGTAAAATAATGCGAATAATATAGAAGAGAAATAAATTCTAATAAATACTGATATATATATATATATATATATATATATATATATATATATATATATATATATATATAAATCCTCTCTCAATGAGACTCGATATTTTATGTAACTGGCGCGTAAAAAATATTACTAGTAGGACCAGAAATATTTGCTGATAAATTTCCAGAAATCTGCGATAAATCCTGGACAAATATGATCCGATATTTCACGTAAACATATAAAAAAAAAAATAAAAAGTACCTCCCAATAGGTTTTTATAAACCTTCTTCTTAACATACGTTATTTTTTACGTACGCTTCGACGTTTTGCATAAACGACACATAGAACATTGAATCACGTTATGCAATTCGAGCAAACATCTTCTAATAAATTTCCTCAGCGAGTATGATTTAATGTTTTCATATAATTAGCACAGAAAAATATATCACGTGTAAAATAGAAAATCATCTCCTGATAGATCTTCATTTCCTTAACGAACGTCTCGATATTTTACACATAATCCCTGCACAAAATATCGAATTATGCTATCCTGCGACTCGAGCAGATAACGTTCGTTCAGCGATTGGCGTGGCGGCGGCGCGGGTGCGCTTCTTCGCGCGGGGGCAGCCCTCGCGGGATCGAGCGGCGGGATATCTCCGTACGTGTCAATAGAGCTAGTCAATTTCTGCGATAATTAGGCGCGATACGCGGAGGGATACATGGTTGCCGTTGTATCCTCGCGAGGGTCGACCTAATTAGGTATCGATCTTCCGGACAGATACCCTCGCCCATAAAGTAGTAGCATGCCTTCTATAATTGTACAAGATACCCTTCGGATAAAAGGGAGCGCGACGAGACGGAGAGAGAGGGAGAGCGGAGAGTCGGTCTAGCGTCTCAATTATCGATCGCGGCGATACGTCTATCATCGCCGACGACGATTCTCGCGCAGCTCACGTCGCTCTCGACGCGAAATTCCCTCGCGCATGGTCGCATTGACGTCTAAATCGCGCGTAATCGCGCAAATCGCCAGCCGAAGAGGCCGAGGGCGAACTCGATCATTTCATGCACCCGGCACTCGGCGAAGTCTCGCCACGTCTCGCCACGTCTCGCCCGATGTAGCGAGTTTGCCGCGGATACCTGCTCCAAGTGGCGGCGGGCCTTCGCTTTAGAAAAAGGAAGAAAGCGGCAGAAAATAGGCGAGAGAGAGAAAGAGAGAGAGAGAACTTTTTATCCTCCCACGCGGTGGGAGCCCTGAAACCCCGGAGATAAAATCGTCCTTCGCGCCGAGAGAACCGCCCAGCTTCCAAAAGTCTGCCCGTCCGGCAGACGCGTCTCGCGCGCGCGCGCGAGAGAGAGACGTCGATTATCGTCGATATGAACGAAGCGCCCGCGTCAAAGAGAACGGAAAGTTACTTTACATCTCATACTTATTTTCTCACGTAGAATCTCAGCCCTCTTCGGGGGCCTGTCTATATGCCTGGCGCGCGTCTCTCTGATCACGCTCCTATTCTAAGCTCGCAAGTTTCGACCTGAAAAATTAAACGGCAGATTTATCACTCGTGACTCGCGCGGAATCGGCGCGCGAGGTCGAGCGCGTACGGCGCGTTGCGCAGCGAGTGGAGTTGATAAATAAGCGGTGGCGGTCGGCCAGACAGACAGACAGACAGACAGACAGACAGACAGACAGACAGACGATAATCAGAGATTCACACGATGAGTTTCCGCATCGCCGCCGCGGTCGTAGACGCGGCGGGCCTCTCTCTCGCGGTATCCGAAAGGAATACGGCATCAGATAGGCTCGCGGCCGTTTAGCATGCAACGATGCATTCATATCGATCGACACATGCATATGCAACATCTCGCCTCGCGCGTTACCGGTATGCATTTCGCGCGCGTGTGCAACTAGCAGACGGAGAGAGAAGGAAGAAGAGGGAGGAGACAGGGTGAGAGGGAGAGAGCGAAGAAGACACCGACGCGTACGTTTCGCGTGTGTAGGCATGCGTTACCGCGCACCCGTTAATTACCGCCACCAGCTTACCAAAAATTAAGGGACCGAGATAACGTCGACCATTCTTCCATTCGGACTCTCGCCGATCGCGAGCTCCGCGGAAGGAAGTATGCGCGTATATGCGTATATTACGTAGCGGAGGCCGCTGCGAATCTCTCGCGATATCGCGTTAACGTGCACTTTTTTTTTTAATTAGACAACATCAGGTGAAGTCTCTGGCATTCAGTCGGTAAAAGAGAAGGGGCTCGTAAGAGTCAAGAGTGAATGATGAAATAATACGGGAGAGAAGGATCGGTTTCACGCGAGAGACGAGTAAAGGCGACCATTTTAATATCGCGGGAGAAAGTTTCGTCAACGAGCTGCGATCGCAATTAGTCGCAACGACTCGTCGAGGTCTAATCTCCAATCCGCAATCCTATATTTCCGATTGACCCGGTCGATCGATCGCGAGAGGTTGAAGAACGCGCGCGCGCGCGCCGCCGGGCTGCAATTACCGCGCCGGATTTCCGCATCAGAATGGGCGCATCAGTGCGACGAGAGGGGCGCTTTTTCCCTTCGATTTTCTTAACGTAATGCGCGTGCGACCGCCGCGTGTGTTGACAGCGGCCGTAAAATATAGTGTGTATCGCTTACTTGCTGGAAGTCGCCGTACGCGTCAGCCATCCTCACGATCAACACTCGTCTGCGATTGTTCGCCTCTGCGGAGAAGCTGGTCATCGGTGCACACTTACCGGCTGCAACAGAATAACAAAGGAGACAAGTCTCGAGTAATTGATCCAGAAACCATTAACTTATCGCACGCGTGAAACGACGTCGGGCTATCCCGCTAATCCGACTTCCCGCCCTTCGCTCGTGAGGGGAATAGCTGAGGTGTTCTTTGAAGTTTCTCAAGGGAAGTTTTTCACTTAAAGAGTAAAGTGACGATCAAGTCGCTCAAATGCAATTAATTGTGTTTTGCGAAAAAAAAAAAACAGGTGTTAAGAGCCGACGTTGATTTTTAGCGAGATGTCCAAAGATATAAATTAAATTAAAATTATTTAAATAACATAAATTACTAACATTATTAAATTAATGTTATGTCAACGGTTGGAATCTGGACATTTCACTACAAAGTGTCAGTCAGTTCTCATCTGCTTGTCTCTCTTTAATTTTGCTCTCTTTAATCTTTTTCGATCGTATATTAAAAAAGAAATGTTTATATTTTATCATTCGTCGCAATTGAGCATACTTAATGTGTTGTTTAATAATACATTATGGTATCGTTAATATCGACCACCAATTAATCCACGTGTTATTTTAAAGAAGTTCATGCCTCACTAACGAAATCATCAGACGGGGGTGCCTTTCCGCGATCATAACGGACTATTTATTATATTATCACATTATGAGAATCTCTGAGATTCTCCTCGCGGACGCTCGTTCGCTCGTTCGCTCCGCGAGTCACGACGACGTAAAGAAATCGCTTAATGGCTCGTCGTTCCGCCCGATCGTGAGATCTCGATCGAGCGGAACGGCGCGCCGTTAAATTTTTTAATCGCAACGCGCAAACCCCCGTGACTTTCTCCGTGTACGTCTTCGGCGAGCGAGGAGAGACAGGGCGCGCGTATATATATATTATTACGGGAATAACTTTATTACGTCCGAGGAAACTGGATTTTTTCTTAAAAACAAAAGAGAGAGCTAACAGACAGAAAGAGGGAAAAGGGGGAGAGAGAGAGACAGAGACAGAGAGAGAGAGAGAGAGAGAGAGAGAGAGAGAGAGAGAGAGAGAGAGAGAGAGAGAGAGAGAGAGAGAGAGAGACTCTGGCGAGGAGAGCTCGGGGGAAGCTCGCACGCTCGGTTCTACTGCGAGTAGAACAAAGCGACGTTAAGCGGTCCGGTGGGTGGAGTTGCGCGAGTATCTAACGCGGAGATGGCTCTCAAACTAATGCCCACTCTCGTAAGCGAGAGCCACATTCGTTCGGAACCGGCGATTCCGCTTTTTCCGACAAATGGCTTATTTAACGATCCTGATGAATAAAGACTTGACGATTAATGGACATTCATATCGCTCGGCGTTTATCTACGTCGTTGACGTCGTCACTCAGTCATCGAATCTTGAAAAATGAACCGGGCTAACATCGTAACCGCAGCTTTGTATCTGGCCGGAAACAGACAACTGGACTTTTTCCCGGCGAGTATCTTGCTTGTCACTTAACGATTTTGATGAATGGGGATTCGATGATTTATTATTATGGTATCTTCATCGGTTTATTCGGCATCGCCCTTTCTCCTCCCCAATGCCATTATTTGGTGAAAAATAAATTAGATGTCTGCTCGTAGCGAATATTCATGTGTGCCCGGAAGCAGACAGATTCGACGATTCTTTCCGACGAATGTTCTAGTAGTTATCGTTTGCGCTCTCGATGTATGGAGAATCAATGAACGGTCGAGATTTGGTCGTGATTAAAGTCATGACAAACGAGGAAACTAACCCTCGAATTAATGTCTGGCTCGCGGCCGATATTTATGCCCGCCCAGAAGTAGACAAATCTACTTGTTCCCGAGTGTGTGTTGTTTATCGTTTAGCGCTTTCGATGAATGGAGAATCGATGATCGATACTCCCGCCATTGCATTCCGCGTCGTCGAAGTCGTGAAATAGTACTGAGGAAAGAAACTCAAAGACAATTTATTGACGGAGGTTAAAACGCTCGTCTCGCACTTGCCGCGGCCGCCGATCACAAAGCGGAGGCTAGCCGCGCGCTAAAGTTAGCTTACCCTCCGCGTACGACGGGGAGGGTTCGGCGGCATTGTCGCGAGGCTGCGACACGAACAGGTGTTTTTTTTCCCGCCGCTCGAACACGTAGCGTCTCGCGTGTGTCTTCTTCCTCCCTTCTCCCTCCTCCTGAAATATTATAATATCTCGTTGACGTCGCGGCGGGATTCCATTTCGAAAAGTTGGCAACGGCGACCGCTGCTATCGGAGACCGCCGTCTCCGACGATGACGACGACGAAGAGGACAAGGGTGGTTGGCTGGCGGGTCGTCGCGCTGGGGTATGCGTGTAGGCGAGCGTGTGCGCGTAAAGTGTACAGAGAGAGGCGCGGCGCAGCGCGATGCGCCCGGTAAGAGGAAGACGTGATCGATGCCCGTGGGATGCGAGGGCGTTCCTGGTGCGGGAGGCGCCCGAGACAAATGGACGTCGCGCGTCTACCAACCACGCCTTGCCGCGGGAGAAGAAACTCAGTTGCGTGTGCAAGTACTCTCCCTCTCTGCCCTTTTCTCTCTCTCTCTCTCTCTCTCTTTTTCTCTCTCTCTTTCTCTCTCTCTCTCTCTCTTTCTCTCTCTCTCTCTCTCTCTCTCTCCCTCTCTCTCTGTCTCTCTCGCTTTTCGCTCTCGGATCCTTCCAAGTCTTCGACGAAGACTCTCGCGGACAGCCGCTCCAGCTCGTGTTGGTGGTGCTTGATCGCACAGAGAGGGATTTTCCTTTGAGCGTCTCTCCCCCCTTTTCTTCGTCTATCTCTCTCTTTCTCTCTCGCCGCAGCCGTCTTGCTTCTTTATGCGAATCCCGGCAAACTTGGCGTCGTATCTCGCCGTCAAAAGAGATAGGCTCGCGTCGGGATCAGATAAGGCACCGATTGTGTTCCGGTAATTAATGTCAATCATCGGGCTGAATGAAGGGATCGGCGCGGAACGGACTCGGCTGTGTATCTTCGTGGCAACAATAACGGCGACGACGATGACGATGACGATGACGACCACGCGGTACGCTCGCAAGTTTTATGCGCCGCGAGGAAGCCAGCCGATAACTACATCTTTAGATAACCCGACGGAACAAGTATATCGTAAGTGGACTACATGTGTGTGCTCTACTACCTGCGGCAGTAAAAAAAAAAAGAGGGAAAAAAACGACATGTCGTTAGAATATGTAACAAGCGACCCAGAAGGGGGGTTGCGGGGGAAGAGGAGGAGACGACTTGGTTCGGAAGGTGCATTGCGTGCGGCCGAAGTTCGACTTCTATACATAGAAGCAACCGAGAGAGAGAGAGAGAGAGAGAGAGAGAGAGAGAGAGAGAGAGAGAGAGAGAGAGAGAGAGGGAAGGGGGAATAAAGAGAGAAAGAGAACGCGATGACTCTGCGAATACGTGGTTGTTCGCGAGTGTGCAAAGGCTCATCTCTCTCTCTCTCTCCTTCTGTCGCGGCTCTCCTTTTTTACGGAGACGGCAACGAGGCCGCGCCGCATGGCCCCGTCACTTCTCTATAAATAATATCGGGAGGCGAGAAAGAAGAATCGCCGGCCGCTCGTTGACTCGCTGTCGCACGCGAGCTCAAGCGCGCGAGCGAACGAAGAAGGAAACGCACGCATCAGCGGCGGTGTTACGCGAAGGGCACGGTATTTAAATTTCGAGCGAGGCAGAACGGCGTACACAAACAAGCGAGCGGCCGAACGGCGGGCGATAAATATTCAACGAGCCCGACGGAAGGCTACGTCAACCTTCCTCGACTCCTCCGCATGAGCCCTTTTTCTCCTTCAACTTGACTCGCGCCGCGTATTCGCTCTCGTGCGCGTCGCCTCGGCTCTCTCGCGTCGAACATTGCGCGCGACCCTGTCGTGAAACGACATCTTACCAGGAAGTGAAGCCTGCTGGAAACCGCGCGAGAAGTCATGTAAACGCGACTTTGAACTCGCGACGCCACTTGGACTGTCGAACTCGACTCTCCAAGAGTGGCGTGTTTCGGGAAACGCGGAGGAACGGAGAGAAGTTGCCTGTTTCCATAATTCGGAACATTATAGAATCGCTGAACTGGCGTCGCTGAAATTTCCTCGCGCGAAGAGCTCTCCGTTTTCCGGTCGCAGGAAAGAATTACAGGTTCGTCCGATCGACAGCGACGAACGACACCCCTGCGGAAACATCGGGAAGAAGCCCGGAATCGTGGAGATGACACGCGAAACGGCCACGTTTGACCGTCGTCGTCGGCGCGATGCACACGTTCGCGGTCAAAGGCGAAGTCACGATCGGGTCATTGGCGGTGATGGAAAAGGACGCGGCGCGAGAGGCGTCAAGAGTCGCGTCCCGTTGTCCCGGTGCGCCGCGCGGGACCACCCAAAGCGGCCGGGAAACGCGCGCGGGCTATCGGTGTAAGGGGATAACGATAGCGCAAACCTGTCCTAACAGCGGGAACCGCGAGATAAGGCGGGGTGAATGCAGGTGTTTAGCGACCGGGCCAGTCATCGTATTGTCATTACTTACGACTGACACCACGCGGCCGGTGAAGCTGATCGACGTCGTTGGGCGCCGCGGGGGTCGGACACTCTCTTAAATTTCGAGAACACGCGCTCGCGCGCAGTTCTGTCACGTCATCGATCGCGTCCGAGTGTCTCTCTCTCTCTCTCTCTCTATCTCTCTGTGTCTCTCTCTCTCTCTCTCTCTCTCTCTCTCTCTCTCTCTCTCTCTCTCTCTCTCTCGTTGGTGGTGGCGTGTTCGGTGATCGGCTATCGCGGACAGCCAGGTAGACATTGTCGGTGAGCTGGAATGAATTATCTGTCGAGGAGATAACGCGGCGAGGCGCACGGACGGAGGAAAACGAGCGTTCGCGTCGGGAATGTTTATGCTCGTGCAAACTGCCGTCTTCTCTCTTTTCCTCTCGTTAGTTTTATGTTTTCTTTCAAGTGAATCAGGTCGTGTCGCCGCGCTTTGCGATCGGGGATACTCTCTCGTCGTCGCGGTTAGACGAGGCGACACGTGTCTTTTGAGTGACACGTTCTTCCTCTGTTTGATAATTATATAATAATAATTTCGAGCAATACGCGCGATCCACGAGCAGTTCTCTTGTCGGCTCGGGAAATTTTCTTTCCGGGCGAGCAGTGTGTTTTTATCTTATCTTGCCGAAAGCGGCATATCGCCGGCGGCATTCCGCGACGTGGGAGCGGTCGTCGAGTGCCATTGTAACAAGTTACATCGATATGGCACGACCGATGTGGCGAAATTCGCAAAGATACTAGGCGTGTCGCGCGAACCCGGGACACCTGTGCGCCGTCGATGATCGATGTCCCAGCGCGTGTACAATGCACGCGGCCGACCACGCGGATCGCGCGCCCAACCCAGTTGGGGGTGGGCCCACGGTGTGATACAACGTGGGCCTTTACAACCCGTCAAGACGTTTGTCCGACAATGATTCTCAATGCCGGCCGGCGCGGCGCGGCGCGGCGCGGCGGCCTACGGTTACGTCAGGACTTTTCTCGGTTAACTCGTTTTGTCCGCCGGTAATCGGACTCGTCACTTGCAGACGGACGCAACAACGTCGCGCGAGGTGCCGCCTGCGAGGAGTCGCTCGGCTCGGGATACATTGGCAGAAAAATAGCCGAAAAATTGAAAAATGCACAAGCAGAGACATGTTACCAATCCTTAATTTTATTTTTAGCCTGTTTTTATGATTTTAATTTTCAGATGTTTTTGTCCTCTCAGTGTGTTGAACAATTAGCCGAGCGGCTTCCTATAAACGTTAGCTTAGCTTAGCGATGATAAAATTCTTACGAGCGTGTGACGATAAAATGACGACTTGATGCGTTAACGATGGTAACGACGTTACCACGTTGAACGACGATGAACGTGATGACGATGATGAATATGACGACAATGACGAGGAATCTGACGGTTGGTTATCTCCGGGTAAGATAAACCTGTTCCAGTAACCGGGTGCTTAAGCATAGCTCGTCACAAAAAATACAACATATAATATTAAGAATAGTTTTGATACAAATATTTGCATTTATTCGAAAACTTAAGATTCCCTTAAGTAGAGAAAAATGATTTAAACCAATGTATACATCTATTATTGATGAAATATTTACACAAGTAACGAAGCGCATTAATGTACCAGTGACCGGACAGTTGAAGTAGGTTATGGCCCAATGTTCGCATATAATTTACCCCAGTGTCCGACCGCAATTAGAAAATTAGTATGTGCTAACGGGGAACAATATAAATATAGATGCTATCTCTTAATGAATTTATTAACGATTGACCATTATTTTGTCAAACCACAGGTGCTTACACGCTTATTTAACACGTTGACTGCCACGGAATTTTTCACGATTCCGGTCTAAAGAGCCAATTTGATTTAATCATGTTATATTATTAAAAACTTTAATAATAGTACATAGTAATAATCAAAAAGCTTAAAAAATGTTTTTTTTTTTTTAAAACATTTTTTTTTTCTTTCCATCTATTCGTGAGGCCATCTATTCATATTTACACTGTTATGCTACGAGTTTCCTCGTAGTAAATAATGAAGGGACGAGATATCTCGTAGTTGGCAGTCAACATGTTAATTAATTTTTATCTTAATACAAGAGACTCAAATTGGGTATATTTTTTCCCAACTAATCGTCGTAAATATTGGAGTTTCTTTTTTACAATAATTGTTACTTTCATTCATTATTGTTAAAATAAATAATAAATATTTTTGTGCTCGGATACTGGGACGTGTCCTGCCATTGGGACGTTTACCTTAATATTTGTCCATCGCAAGTCACCGTGTTTGAGGAGCCCCGTATCTGCGAGAGCGTGCGATATGAGAGATCAACTCTCGCGAATCGAAGCCCGCCGTCGACGAAGCGCGCAACCCCGTGTCGGGTTATGCTCGCGGAGCCTGGCTGCGCGCGTGCGTGTACGCGCGCGCGTAAATAAACGCGCACTCGATGCGTTGCGACCCTCTCCGATGCCGAGCCACCACGCCCATCGCGACCGAGCGCGTTCGTCCGTCCATGACGCGAAAACGGAGCAGCGGAAAGCCGGTCGTGCGAGAAAGAGAGATAAGGAAGAGAGAGAGAGAGAGAGAGAGAGAGAGAGAGAGAGAGCGGGGGGGGGAGAGTGTGTGCGTGTATCACGTTTTCTTCTTCCTCGTCTTCAGCGTCGCCAGAAATACGCGAGATCGCCGCGAAAAATAAGTCGGCTCGGGGGTGGAGCGAGAGAAAAGCGGCGTGTGCGGGAGAGACGAAAACGCACGGCTTGTGAAATAAGAGCGCGGCCAGGACCCGGTGCACGTGCGCGCGTGTGCATGTGTGCGTGTGTGTCCTCGCTAAAGTAATGGAACGAGTTCATTCTTTACGATCCCGTGTCACGACATTCCGACGCGACGTTGCGTACGATCGCCGCGTGCGTCGGTTATACATCAGATCCAGCACGCGCTTGTCAGCGAGTCACACACACACACACACACACACGGTAAATGTTCAGAATTACTATTGCACCGAGAACTTTTTGCAGTAATCAGCAAAAGAAACTACAAAAAGACATTTACAAGTTTTTAAGAGGAGGCTTGAGACTCGTGCAAAAAGAAACTCAGAAATATTCGCTCTACTTTGACTCTCTTCGCGCAAAGTTAAATTTATAATTATACTATTATATTTAAGTTTGCAAATTTTCATGCCATCCAAAGAATCAAAGTTCATTCCTTAACCTAATTGGATCTAACCAGACTTGAGCAAAAAGCAAACTAAACTTAACTTTAGGTCGAAAAATGTGCTTAACTTTAAGAAACTAATTTTGAGTCGAAAAATGTACGTTTCAAACGAATGATAAGACTTTGCGGATAAGAGGTTACGGTAATTGTGATAAACTACGGAACACTACAAAGAAATTACACTGTTTTCTTATCATTCGTTTGAAGCGGATATTGCCTAACGTAGAGTTAGTTTCACTTTTGTTCCAGTTAGTTTCATTTTTATTCAAGTTTCATATTTATTCAGGTTTGGTTTGGTAAGATTAAGTTTCATTAGGGTTGGGAATTTCAATTAGATGGAAATTTGTAAATTTATGTAAGATAGTATGATTATAAATTTAGCTATGTATAAATTACAAATTTTCGCGTTGCGTGAAAAACATCAGTCGATGTAGAGCAAACGTTGTCGTTTTGGTTTTTCCTTTTCTATAAAACCTTAACATCTGTAAAATCTACAAAAGCTCCCCCTTCTAAAGAAATTTGTACATATATCCTTTAATGGCTTGTTTCGTTAATTATTGCGAGAAAGACCGCAGTTCTCCCTCGGCGCAATAGCATTTTTAAACATTTACCCAATCGGATGTGCGACGACGAGGTTCTTCGAGGAATCTCAATTAACTGTAAAGCGATCGTGCACGATAAGCTCGCGTAGGCGTCAGGTTCCCTCTTGGAGGTATCTCTGCTTCCTTCTGAGGGAAAGGGGGCAAAGGGGAAGAAAATCAGAAACTACGATCGCCGAAGGTGCACCGAGGGTATGTTCGTTGCGCGTTACGCGACGACTCGCTTGGGTTTTTCACGCGCCGGCACGCGCGGGAAATCTTCCGTTGCGGCCGAGTGAGGGAGATAATATCGGGTGCGCGCATAACGATCGAACACCGGGAGCGCATCCTCGCTGGTGTCTGTGTGTGTGTGTGTGTGTGTGCGGTGGTGTGCGCGCGCGCTCATGCTGTCTGTACTCTACGTAAGCCGGCGTATACCGTATCAGCGCGGGGCAGGGCACGCGGAATCGGAGATCCCGGCGTCGGATGGCGATGGGGAATAATTGCGCGTTTGCGCTCGTTGCGGGAGGAGGATTCCGCGGGCCGCCTCCACGACTCCCGGTAGTAATTATCGAATCCCTCCTCCGCCCCGCAGAGGGCCCGCTCTACGCCCCGCGCATCGCCCACCTCGTCCCGTATTACTTAGGTGTCTTACGGCCAACGGGCCGTGCTCCTTTCTCTCTCTCTCGCTCTCTCGCTCTTTCTCGCTCTCTTGGTCTCGTGTGTTATTATTCGGTGCGCTCTCGCAACGCGCTCGCCTCCACCGAGCTAGCGACCACGGCTCCTCTTCCGTCTATCGGACCGACTCCGGCAGCAGCAGCAGCAGCAGCAGCAGCAGCATCCCCCCGGTGTATCGCGCCACCGTCCGGCCGATCGGAAGCGGTTCTGACGCGAAGATTACTGGAATTAAGAGCGCGTAGCCTCCGCGCGGATTGCTCGCGCGGCCGACGAATCTGCTCGTGGCTCCGAGCGAGCGACATCCGACGCGACTCGTCCATTTTGACGTGTCTCTCCTCCTCCTCGTCGTGACATCGCGCGAATCTTTGAATCACGAGTGGGGTACATATCTGTGTTAGACGCCTCAAAGTATTCTAGCTGCCTAATGACGCGGTTCATTCGTCCGCGGACAACGGACGAACGCTTCGAGGTCTGCAAAGAGCACCCCTCACCGAGAGACCAGATCGCCGCGTACACTCGTTGCTCCATCAGTTAAACCCGAGATTAAAACGTTCGTCGTGAGGGAACATGTCGGAGACGCAAAAGGGTATCGCGATCCGCCGAGGATTACGTTGAGCGAGATATATTGGACGCTACGGGGTACACGCGGCGATGTTGCGAGATGTTAGTCGCGTCGTGGCGGGGCCTGCTGGAATGATTCTTAATTTTCCGACCGAGTCGCGCATCGAGATAGTCGACGGTTATCGCGCGCGCGCGCGCGCGCGCAAAGAGAAAGAGACAGAGCTCCGTTCCGTCGAGGAGTCGCCGACGGACAGGACGTGCGACGTTTTAATTGCTTAATTGCCGAGCTCGGCCCGGCTCGGCCAGCTCGGTCAGAGCTACGCTGCGATTCCGCCGGTCCGAGAGCGACAAAGGAACTGTCCCCTTCGCCGCGAGGCTCCGCCGCGCCGCGCCGGTGTGGTGGAGATTGCGATCGCCGATGAATACGACTCAATCGAGAGGAGAGCGCGCGCTCCTCGTATCGCCGATAGTATCGCCTTTCCGGCCGGTGTATTAAAATCGCCGTGCTCGCGCCGCGCGACTACAATTCTCTTTTTCCGAAGGCGCGATCGCGGTTACTCGATTAAAACGCGAGCGACGCAGCTGCGGCGGTCGAATGCGCCGTCGTAAGATCGATCGCCGAACGAGCGAGCGAGCGAGCGAGTGGACGTGAAAAACGCGTTCGCTCGCTCGACGATTTCTTTCACGACAGCAGAGCGCGCATGGGTATCGCGCGGCATCGCGCTTCCGAATCGCATTAAAAGCCAGATCCAACCCCCGTGGCGCATTAAGGGAGTGCGTAACCACCCCGAATGAGAGAGGGAGAGAGAGAGAGAGAGAAGGAAGAGAGTGAAAGAGAGAGAGAGAGAGGGGGGGAGAGAGAGAGGGAGAGAGAGAGAGAGAGAGAGAGAGAGAGAGAGAGAGAGAGAGAGAGAGAGAGAGAGAGAGAGAGAGAGAGAGAGAGAGAGGACTCGCCTCTATCCCCTAATCGTGAGCGCAGTCAATATCGTCGCCACGATCGACCTCGTTGGCCGACGCTCGCTACCCGCAAATGGAGTGCCTGTAAATAACGACGCCACCCTGATGTTGTGATTATATTACTTACTCGGGTCGGGGGATGAGCGAGAAAGAGAGAAAACGGGACGTATGAGAAACGTAGGACGTGAGGGAATGAGAGAGAGAGAGAGAGACCGTGCGAGAGGGTGAGAGACAAAGAAAAGGGGCACGTAGAGAAAGAGAGAGGGAGAGAGGGTGGCTTCTCCCTCCTTCCCTCTCTCTCTCTCTCTCTTTCGAGGGAGTCTGCGGTAGATTAAATCTTCGCCGGTTAGCGTTTGATTAAACTCGGGATCGGGCTGGATGTTAATGTTCGTGGTAAGGCCGATTGCGCACCAACGAGATTGTCGGGCCGAATCACAACATCGTTGCGGCGCGCCACGCATGCAATTTATTCCCCCCCCCCATGGATGAGACCCGGGCGCGGCGCGGATTTATAATCCGCGACGAAGCTCCGCGTGCCATTTTTCCAGCCTGCAGTTTCAAACGATCGAACGTCGATCACAATGGGGCATGGCTTTCCCCGCGAACGAGATTCGAGCGCGGCGCGTTTATCATTCGCGATGACGGAGCTCCGCGCGACTTTTCTGGATCGTAGTTTTAAGTAATCGCATATCGATCGCATAATGACACACACACACGTACATACACGCACGCACACCGTGATACCGTGACTTCGGAGACGAAGATTTGTTGCTTCATTACGGCTTACAACCCGTATTGCACGCGAGTGCGAGCAACGCCCGTCATAAAGCGAAACGGCGATTCGGCCGTTCCTTACGTCAATTATTAATCATCGGCCGCTTTAATAATTACGTATGAATGTCCAACGGGATTCCCGAGTAATACGACCGTACGTCTCTGGCGACGACTTTACTCCCTAGGCCGCGGCACGACGAGTAATCGCCAGGCGTGCACGGACTCATCCGTAACACCTTCGACAGATTTGTTTAATTACTTAATTGCCGCGCCGCGGGCAGTCGATGCATCGCGCGCGCGCGCGCGCGCGCGCGCGCGCGCGCGCGCAAGCGAACGACCGAGTATCACACACCCATCACATCGATGTGTAACGTCTCGACGTCGCAGATGTCGAGAGCCTCCGGGTGGAGGACGAATACGAAACGAATGTCTTACGGCTGTCTGTCTGTCTGTCTGTCTGTCTGTGTGTGTGCGTGTGTCGGCCCTCTGCGCAATCGAGTTAAAAAAATGCAACAAAGACACGGCCTCCGTCGCGAAGCTCGCACACCCTAGAAACCTCCACCACCCTAAACTACGCCCGAGCGATCGCCCGAGCAGAGGGCGCGAAGATGCGATTGAATGTTGCCGCTTTAAGCGATCCCTCGGAATTTCACCTCGAGGGCATCGAGGATAACGTCGAGGCGAAATCGGATAAGATCGCGTCGCGTCGATCATCCCTCAACTCTCTGCCGTTAACCCTCTACGGTCTTACCAATTATCTTCGAAATAAGCCGCCGCAGTCGTTGTAAATGAATTTACGCCAATAAGAGGTCTACGCCAATAAGAGGGCGAGAGAAAAGAAATGAAAAATTATTCCATCAGGTTTGAATTAGCTGGAGATAAATCCGCGAAAAGTAAAGGCATCGATTTAATTGCGCAACGAGAACATCGCGAAGTGTCAATTTTCATTAGAGCGAATACAAATGCAAAGATTTTCTCGGATTTACACGGAGCGCGCTGCGATGAAATCGACGTCTAGCCACCCTGGACGTGGAAGCGCAGAGGGTTAATTCGGTCCTTAATGCTCTTCCGGCGCGGTGAAAGATGCAGCCTCCGCCGTCGGCTCGCGCGAGTCGCTCCGTTATTATCGCGTAATAATAGCTTAAATTCGGCGCGCCACGTCGCGGCCACGTCCGACGTGCGATCTCGCGGATCGCGCTCGGCTTGGTTCGGCCGAGAAACTCGAAATATCAAACAAAAAGGTCGGGCCGCGCGCGCGCGCGCGCGCAGCGAAAAGTCGAAATACGCGAGGCGGACGATATTCCCGTGGACGAAGCGCGTATACGAGGGAAGAAAGGTGAAGCGAGAGGATGCACAGGAGAGGAGAGGAAAGAGAGAAAAAGACAGCCAGTCGGCTGGTGCAGGGCCGGGCGAGTGTGCGGGGCGGGAGGCAGGGGGAGCCGGCGAAAGAGCGGAGGAGACCGGGTCTCGAAGCGAGGGGCCTCACAATTAGCGCATACATCACCGCTTGAGAGGCCACGAGAGGGTAAGAGAGGGCCCGGTACTGGCAACCTGTTATTATACACGCGGCCCGAAATACGCATGTATCACTCACGTACACACGTGGGCGCTCGCGCGAGCGCACGAACGGCCTGTCGCTGGATTAATTCACACGGCGGGCCCGATCGCGAAACGAAACGAAACGAAACGAAAGGAAGCGAAGTGCAAGCGACGAGGACGACGGAAGGTGCGCCGCGCTGCGCCGCGCTCGCACGACGAAAGTCGATTTATGAAGAACGTTTCATCGGCGCGCCTCCGCGAGCTCTCTGAGCGGACAATCGGCCGGCGGGAAAGGGAGGAGAATGGCCCGCGAGAGGAAAGTCTCTCGGGGGCCGGATGGCGCGGAATCGAATGGAAACGAGTCGCGGAGCGATGCGACGCTCTAAGTCTGATGTGTCCTGGACGCGCGCGCGGGCCGATTACGCGATGACTTACGGCCGAATAACCGGCCGCCTAATGGCGGGACGTTTCCCCGAGGATCCGCGTAATTGATAGCTTGGTATAAACGAGCGGGCGCATGTGCGATAAGTGCGAAAGATACCGCGAAATAGTTATTAACGCTCGCCCCCCCTCTCTCTCTCTCTCTCGCGCGCGCGCGCGCGCGCGCGCCCATTCGATGTAAATAATCGGTGATGCAATCGCTGCGCGCGCCCGATAGTTCGCCATTCGCTCGCTCGCCGACTCGCCTCGTCGGGGCTCATCGATCGTTAACCTCGCGTTAAGCCACCTCTCGCGACGTTCCGAATTAACGCGAGACTCGGTCGCACCGCGCGATCGAAGGGCGATCGCCGCGGTGGATAACGGTGGCCGGGACGATGATGGACGTCCGCTGCGGAAGCGGATTATCCCCGCTGATCCCGCCGCGCTTCGTTGGCGCAAGCGGTCGAAGCCAGGTGCGAGAAGCTCTCCGAATTTCGCGGAGTGAAACTCACACTCGCGGCGTCGCCGTCGGTGAAAATGTCCCCACTTGGACAATTGTCCCGTCTCGTTCCGCTCAATGTTCCGCTCAAGTTTACAGTGGACTTTTGTCCACTCTGTGACCATCGAATGCTGCCGCAACGGATAAGAAATTTGCCGAGGGAGAAAGTTTCCTCTTTATAATTTATGTCAATCGAGTATAATCTATTTTATTGTGCATTAATTTTATGTTTATTGTTGGACAGCGGAATTTATATAAAAACTGATGTTGGCCATGCTGTCGATTAATTTAATCGAAATTTAGTCACTCTTAGGTTGAATTCTTCATTTGAGATTGACTGACTCGACTGTCTTCATAAATGTAAATCTCGAAGAAACTAATATAGACAAGAAAGAGAGAGAGAGAGAGAGAGAGAGAGCGCATTTTCTTTTCTCCTTTCTTTCTTGCAACGAACTAACCGCGATCGACCGACAACGTCATCGTCATCGCTGCCACGTGCTCGCCGAGAGAAAAATGTCGCGCCACGAGGAGATACAGCGGAATAATCGATTCGCAGTTCCCATATTAATAACAGCAACAGCATCGAAGCAGCCGGGCTCGTGTCAAGGACCACCCGCCGCGAGTCGTCCCGACACTGCAGGGGACAGACGACACGACACAATCAGGAGCTCCCCTTCCGCGGCCGGGCGAGCTCGCTAATAAATTATTAAAGGACAGCTTCTGGAACTGACTGCTCCGGCGAGAACGAGCGACCAGTTCGTCGCATTGTCACGCGATTCGTTTCTTCGATCCACTTCGTGAACGCGCGCACGCGAGAGAGAGAGAGAGAGGGGGGAGGGAGGGAGGGAGAGCAGAAAGAGCCCGTTAAAGAGTTAACCGCACTCGGTGTGATCAAAGGGGGGGGGGGTGGAAATGAGACAGCTAACGAGCAGAACAAATCGTCGAGTGAGACACTTTTCCTTTTCTTATTTTCGCATATACATATATCGCCCGGATGCAGAGAGAAAAAGGAAATTGTTAATATATCAAAGCTCACGTTAATCAGCAATATGACCGGCATTTTCACATTACCGTGTTTTATTAAGTCACGCATAAAATATAATTAAACGCGTCTGTAAGATTTATCTGTATATACTGCGAGTGAGCGAGGCAACGCGCGAGAGAAACGGAAGACACGCGTATGTCGAATAATATTTACCTCACGGTATCTCAGAGACATTAATTGTCAGTTAGCTTTTTGTACGACCGATAGAAATCAGCGTGCCGGCGAACGTGTTAATTTCACTGCAGATTATAGTGATTTTCGGCACCGTTATCATGCAGTCTCGTCGTTCTCGGCAAAAAGGTAATAGTAATAATGCTTATATAAAGTTATTATCGGCAGCGTCATAGTAACATAGTCGCTACGAGAATAGGTCTGCCGGCTGTAATTATTTCACCGCGTGATTATACAGTCGCGAAAGCGGACACTTTTTTTCTCCTTCGCAGAGTGCGAAGGAGATAAGAGGATAGAAGGAGCGCGAGCGTGGTTCTACGTCGCGATGCTTCGCGAGCTAGTTTAACGAGCGTTGGGAAAATTGCCGCGTGAGCGTCGGCGTGTGTATCGAAGTTTCGCGACTGGAATTGGCGGGCGAGAGTCGTCACCGCCACCATTACCGCGCGTATCCAGCACTCGAGCTCGATTCGATTCGGACGAGCGACGTACGGCTCCGAGTCCAAACTTGGTACTCTCGCAATTGCGGGGAGGTGGGCGACGTGGAAAGAGAGAGAAAGAGGGGGAGGGGGGCGGCGAGGAGAGAGAGCGAGCGCAGTTCCCCTCTCATGAACTATAAACTCCGTCACTATTTTGATTCCCAGCATTTGGCATGATCGTACGCGCGTTCGTCGGCTCCCCTCATGCAATATTGATGACCCGCCGCGGATCAAATGCCCTATGATAGCCTCCACCCACCGTCACCCTAACCGGTATCCTGATTGCGAAGCGGGTCAGAGCCACTGATTTTCAATGGATGGGATCCGAATTTAAACTATGATTATACCCCCGCGTCGCCTAAGTACCGGGCACGACGTCGGCTTAATGAAGCTTTGGCCGAATTAGTGCCGCGAAAATTACCGTCGGCCCGGCTGCCCGCGCGCGCTCGCGCGCACTTCGTATTCGAACGACGGACGGATACGTCATTGTTGCCGGCACACGTAGAGCCGTTTGTCGCGAATCGCGATCCGCGGATCACGATCCACCCCCCCCGGAGGATGGCACCTTGGAGAAGGGGAGGGGAATAGGCAAGTCGCAGAAAAATACAGAATGAGACGTCGATCGTGATGGGTAACGCTCGGCGGGGGTAACGGTGCGTTAATTTGCTCTAATGAGGCGCGCGATAAGGTCGCCGCGCGGCGGAGTTGCCTCTCGTCGAAGTTGCCGTATGGCTACGGAGATCGTAACTCGTCGAGCACGCGGCTCGCCGCGAGGGTGAAGATGCCGCGGATATGACGCGTTAAGGCTGAGAAAACCTCCGAGGATGTCGGATGGAGAGATGGCGATCTCCGCGGCGGCGCGGTGTGCGGGTCGACGCGGTGGAAGAGATGAATGACGGCCCTCGAGAGCACGTTGTTCCACTTGCGCGTCATAGCACCGCGATAGCTTCGTTTGTGCAACTGGTCGGCCACCAGAGTGGAAGACCGGGCGAAATGGACGGAGGAGGAGGAGGAGGAGGAGGATGCGAAGGAAACCGGCGAGAGGAGAGGAAGATGAGGAAGAAGAATCGCGGAAAAGAAAAAGGAGAAGTGCGCGGCGGGGAGAAGAGCAGCGGGGGGAGGAAGGCCGCGAAAGAGAGAAGGTAGGAAGAAAGTTAACGAGCCACGAGGAAACGAAGCAGAGGAGGGTTATTCGAGAAGCCAAGTGAGTGAAAGGAGGGACGCAAGAGAGAAGAGAGGCAGAAAGCGAAATAAAGAGGGAGAGAGAGAGAGAGAGAGAGAGAGAGAGAGAGAGAGAGAGAGAGAGAGAGAGAAAGAGAGAGAGAGAGAGAGAGGAAGAAAGTGCACAATGGGGCTCTCTGGAATTGTACGAAATGGCGGCTTCGGGACGTCCGATTTTCCAGTCGCTATTTTTTATCCCCGAAATTCGCTAGTTACTCTCCCCCCTCCCCCATCGTTCATGGTATCGGCGACCAGAGTGTACCCTTCCATTCGCCTTTCCCTCTTTCTCTTTCTCTCGCTCTTTTCTTCATTCTCCTCCTCCTCCTCCTCCTCCTCCTCCTCCTCCTCCTCCTCCTCCTCCTCCTCCTCCTCCTCCTCCTCCTGCTCCTGCTCCCGCTCCTTCGGCCATCCTTCGTACCTGCGGCCCGTACCGTCGATGGACGCAATGGCGCGGCGGTGGTACCCTGCGTGGTACCCGTTCCCTTCTTAATGGCAAATAAAGCAGGTGGAGCGCAGTGGAGAACCGCTCGTGATTGCCGGATTAATTGGCTGTAGCGTGGCCGCGGCGGTAACGGAGGATGTACACGGCACGGATTATTATCCGGCCGTTCGACGGAGAGAGCTATCCTAAACGTTCCTCTCCGTGCCCCCTAACGGCCCTCCGTGCCGCCTCGCCCCGGCGACCGCTTTTCGTTGCGCTCCATCCAGCGATGCGCGCGGCATCGATCCTCGCCGTGTATTCCGTCTCTCTTTCTCCCTTCTCCTCTCTCTTTCTCTCTCTCTCTCTCTCTCTCTCTCTCTCTCTCTCTCTCTCTCTCTCTCTCTCTCTCTCTCTCTCTCTCTCTCTGTCTCCCTCTTGGGCCGGCAGAGGAGAGAAGACGCGGCAGCGCGAAGGATGGCTCGATCGATTATCCCGCGAGAGCGTGTGTCGCTCTCCTTCGTCCTTCGTCCGTCGTGACTCCGCCTCGTCCTGGTGAATTTTCAGCATCGTGCTGCGTCTCCGATCGCGGTTCGCTCGAGGAAATAATCAGGCAAGAAGAATTTCGGTTCGTGAATACAATTTTTGTGCGAGCAGTCAACACGAGGAAGGACTTGACTCGTCGAGAGCAGGAGATGCTGGGAGACACGGTCGCCGATTTCCTTCATCCTTCGCTCGATGCGGCGAATTTCGCGGATGCAATCGACGAAAAATTAAGACGAAAAAAAGTTGGTTCGTCGATTAAACTCCCGAGCGAAGGATCAATTCGATGAAGGAGGTCACGTGTATTGAGAGACAACGCTGCAGCTGTTGATCTTCGTTCGATTCCGCGAGTTTTCTCATTCTCGTGAATATGTTCGAAGAAAAATTCGAACAAAGGGGAAAAGTTCGTCTCGCAGGTCACATCCTCGAGCGAGAAAATAACTCGGTGAAGGGTTTCACCCGTCGAGAACAAGAGACTACGCGAGCGATAATGTGTAGGCCGTCCTCCTCCTTCCTCCTTTGTGTTCGACGTGACGAATTTTCGGCGTCGCGTCGAGTCTTGCGAGCGCGAACGTGCGGGGAAAAATTCAGACGAGCTCGCAAATTAAATTCCTGCCCAAGAAATTAACTCTCGAGGAAGGATCTCACGCGTTGAGAGCAAGAATGAACGGCGGGCGATAATGTTGGAGCCGTTGATCGCTCCTTTATTGCTAACCGGGGTGGTCGCGCGATTGGAGAGAGCGAGTAAGAGAGCGAACGAGCGAGAAACAGAAAGAGAGAGAGAGGGGGGGGAGGGGAAGAGGGAGAGAAAGAAGTTACTCGATGTCCGTGAAGAAATCCGCGTCTTCTCCAGGCCGATCGAAGGGATCCGCGGGGGGACTGAATAAACGCGAAATAAAAATTTCACCGTGCGTATACACGCCGAGATCTCGTTTGCTCGATAGAGTCTCTCCCCCTGTTCTTTCCCCTTTCGTTTTTTCCCGTCTTTCCTCTTCTTTTTTCGGCGATGAAGTCGCGAGCACGCGCGCATCGTTCGCCGCAGCGAAATTGCGAGCGCCGGCGAATAAGGTTACCGCGATCGCTCGGCGTATATTACCGCGGGCGGATACGGGACTATCCTTGAAGACTCCAAGTGCTGACGCGGTAACCATCATGGTTTCCCTGAGTGGCACTGAGTCGGCGAATGCCGTCGGGTGTCACGGGGGTGGTGATGGCGGTGGCGGTGGATTCGTCCGCGGATGGCGGTGGAGGGCTCGATCTCGTTGCGGTTAGGGGTCGAGAAAGGGGCAAAGGGCGAGGTGGAGAGAAGAGCCAAAGAGAGCAAGAGGTCTCTCTCTCTTTCTCTCTCTCTCTCTCTCTTCTCTCTCTGCGAGCGACGTGACTGCGGGAATCGATGCGGACATTCCGGTAAATTGTGCGCGCCGTTGCTGACGCGGTGTTTTCGCTCGTCGCGCGACTCCTGGCCGCCGTCGCTGTATCGGCCATCCGGAGGGTTTATATCGAGCTTGCTTGGTCGGGCGTTTACGAGGCGTGAGGCAAGTTATGAGACGTGACGAGCGCGCGAAAAATCGTACGAGCTTCCGCCGAGAATCGCGAGGTTTCTCACACAGCTTTGCGTTGATCTCCTCAATTTTCTGACTCTCTTCTTCCTCTCTTTTTTTTTTCATTATTGCGCGGCAAATTCGCTCGCAGTCTCGACGCTCCAGTTTTCGCGTCAGACGTCTCTCTCTTTTTATTCGCTCCCTCTCTCTCTCTCTCTCTCTCTCTCTATTCGCAAAACGTTAAGCGCGACTCTCCTCGCCTCATTCATGCTGATCGCGGCAGAGTGCTTTCGGGGAAAGATCGAGTCGATGGGAATTCATGAGGGCGGGACGGACGCGTGCGCGGAAATCGAGAACACCGTATATCACTCCTGGGACTCGAGTGGACTTTTATTTTTCGCCGCTGGCGGTATCTTTCCCCTCTTCTCACACGCTCACCGCCTGTGTGTGCTGCCTTTGCCTTGCCGTAACGCAAAGTAGAACTTTTATTATCGTGTTTGCGCTCTCCTTCTTCTTTTCCCTCCCTTCTCCTCCTCTTGCCCACCATACTTGTCTCGTTGTATCTCTTCCGTAAGATAAGTCTAACGAAGCTCGTGCGAACACGCATAGGATTTTTCCGAGATCGACTTGAAGGATCGCTCGTGTCGTACGCTATTGTGAAAATTGACCAGTCACTCTCCTTTCGTATCGCACCCGCGTCATTCGATCGATCGCAGCCAGCGATCGCGAACCTTGTCACCTCGTTCCGCTGCATTCCTGCGTACGAGCGATTAGCGTGTCGAGGAAACGATGCCGAAACTCGCAATGGTCTGCCGATAATCAAACGTAATTATCCACGATCGTTTTATAATCACGCTGCCGACCAGCCGGCCGGCCGATTGGCCGTTCGATTGGTCGGAGCTGGTTGGTAGCAACCGTATCAAATTATAACGACAATTATGCTAATCACTCTGACTCTAGGCAATCGCATATGATTGGTTCGTACTACGTACGAAGAACAGAAACGCGTTATCAACTGCAACACGCACCGGTAACGGCACGACCGGCCGCGCGTTACGCGATATTTCGCCGAGCACCGCCGCGAAATCTCCTTGTCACTTGTAAGCATTTTTCGATGCTAATGCAAAGTAGAGGGAGAAAAATCTTTGGGAAAAGGCTAAACTCGATAAAAGCTGGAACCAACCAGTAAAAACAAGAATAAATGAATAAAAACTATATTAAATAAATAGAAACCAGAAAAATATCTGGGGAGGAAACTAAAGTAAATCAATCATCGGTATCAAATCGGTATCAATCAAGTAAATAAAAAATCGGACTAACAAGGAACATCCGCGAAGTGTGTGTCTCCGATTTCGACGATATTTGCAAAGTAGGTGAAAATAAGAGACCTATATTTTTTTTATCGGCAATGGCTCAGGTTTAAGGAGTGAAATTGTCCCTCAAAATTTCATTCTCTTTATGTTATCTCAAAAATTATTGCAGATAGGAAAAAATTTGTTAAACAGAATGTATATATGGGCATAAAAAACCGTACAACTTTTGTTTAACAATTTTTTTTATCTGTAGTAATTATCGAATTAGCATAAAGGGGATGAAATTTGGCGAGGCAGTTTCACCTTTTAAACCTGAGCCATTGCTGATAAAAAAGATATGGCTCTCTTATTTTTAGCTACTCTACAAATATGCCAAGTTTCGTCGAAATCGGAGACACACATACACACACACACACATACACTTCGCGGATATTCCTTGTAAGTAAGCAAAGACTGAAATAAATAGGCAGAAATTAAAGGAAAAAATCTCTAGGAAAATATTAAGAAGGGCGGATGGAATTGACTTAAATTTCCCAGTTGAATTCGCGCATATATTTGAAACATTACACTTTCAAGCTGAAGATCTTCTAAACCGAATAATCTAACTTGGAAAAGCTTTCCCGGACAATTCCCCGCAATCTTTTTGGGAAATCACACTGAATCTCGATCTTGTTTCGCAAAAAAATCCATACGTGGCATCTTTTCATCAAAAAGATCGTTATTTATCGAGAGATCGCTAGCGTGGATGGCCAGCGATCTTGTCGTCCGTCGTTCGATCGTCATCGCGAGTCGCGACTCGGTCCTTCTCCTCTCCCGCATGCTCTTCGCCCACGTCGTTTCTTCCACGACCTCGTCGTTTTGTCGCACGCTATAGGTCGCGTCGGGGAGTATTCATAACGACGATCACGCGATGTCATGCGTGTGCATCACTCAAAAGAGTCCGCGCGAATCTCCGTGTGCGAGCTGCGTTCTCACTTACCTCACTCACCGAGTTGCGACTTACCCGCCGTGCGTTTTCGTCGTAACGCGCGCTACGCATTGCCACGGAGGTGTTAATACGCAAACTGCACATCATCAACCGAGCCTCGAAGAGAGACAGAGAAAAGATGACCTTTTTTTGTACGTCACCTGCTGCCGCTGTGTTCAGCGGCTGTGATAGCGATCTCTTGCTCGGAGATACCGGGAGACACCTAACGATGTCGTTATGGGAGCCCACCGTCACGAATTCCACCGTTGTTTCCTCTCCCGCGCTTTTCCACTCGCTCGCTCGCTCCTTCGCTCCTTCGCTCGTTCGTTTGCTCGTTCAGCTCGCTCACTCGTTCGCGACGTTGCGTAAGTCGGTGGCAGAAAAGTGCTCAGTGGAAGGTAATCTTAATTCCCAGAAACCGCGTCGTCGCCGACAAGAAGCCAGGAGACAGAGACAAAACTAGGAAGAGAGAATGAGAGAGGGGGCGAGAGACCGTAGGTGACCGACACCGAGGGTGGGAATTAGTCGCGTTCCAAGGACGCCACGGAAGAATCGTAGATTGCGTGCTCGTTGTAAGTTCCCGCTCGTCGATATACACACGCAGCCTCGGAGTGTATAATGACGACGTTTTCAGTCGGCTCTTTTCAAAGCGTCACGATCGGGTGGTGGTTGGTAGCTCAGTTACGCGGAAGCCACCTTCTTCTTCGCACAGGTATTCGGTAGTTCCTCTCTTTCCCGAATTCACCATCTCTCACGAGCTCTCTCACGTGCTTCTCCTTCCGTCGGCCCGTCGTTGAATCGGCACCGCACCGATTTCCACTGCGATTTCTCAGTCGCTGAGTACGCCGTGAATAAATGCGATCCGCGATTGTATTTAACTTTTTATGTGCAGTCGTTGGTTACGTTTTATGAGTTAACTGGAATCTGTGGCTTCGAATTCTTACGACATTCGTTCGTTCACGATTCGTCCGCACAAATAACTTCGCTCTGCCCGCTCCGAAAAGAAATTCTAATCAGACAGAAGAACAGCGAGATCCGGCGACATCACAGCTCCGATCACTAATGACTGCGATGACGGTCAACGTGTTTCATTTTAATTGTTCACTTCGTCTCGCGGTCGGAGATTGCGTGGGACGCGATATTCTTCTCCGCAAAAAAAAAAAAAGAACACGAGCGCGCATGTATCTTGATCTTGACGTCTCGGCCGTCTCTTTCGTTCCAGTCATTTTATCCATCATCATAACGAGCACATAATAAATAATTGATGCTTCGCTGAAGCTCGTTATCATTCTCTCGGTCGTGCTTGATCGCGGCTTGATGTTTCCGCAGTCGAATCTTCATAAATATTAAAATTCAGCTCTCAAGATCAACTTCTCTATCTTGCATACGTGCGTTGGCATTATCTCGTTCTTCGACCTACCGTGCGAAAGAAGCACGCGTGGACGAAACGGATTGTCACCGCACCGCACCGCACCGATCAGCACCGATCAGCACCGATCGACGTCCACGTTCACTCGAGCGATCCCTGCGACGACGCAAGGCCACGAACAACGCAGTAATAATCTGCTTCAACCCGAAAAGGACGAGGACCCGAAAAATTCGCGAAAGCTTCATACGCGACGTTTTCCCGTGTGAAGTTGCTCAGAACGAACCTGCCTCGTGTCGACTGTCACTATTCCGTCATTCGTCGTCGGCCATTGCCGTTACCGCCGCTTATCTTTTCGTATTACCTGCCGTAATCGGTCGACATAGTTGCAAGCGAAAGATAATAGGCAATTGCCGCCTCGAAGGAAGAGGACACGTATGCGTTACTTTGCGTTCAGTGGAAACCGGTCCCGCGCGATGATCGCGCAGAGTCGAACGCAATCACAGGAATAATCTTTATGTCTGTTTCCCCGCGATAGAGCCCGCATATCGTTCTCGGTCCGGTCACGTTGAAATGAAATCCGCAATTGGGAAGTTTGTGTCGCCTTCGCGATTCGGAATTCAACAGCATGATGAAGGCGATCCGTCGTCGCGCTCTTCTCCAAGTCTCTTGGAGTGAAAAATCTCTCGCGCAAAACGAATGGAGATTTCATCGGAAGCCATAGTCGAAAGTCCGGTCTGTTGAGATCGTTAGAGTGGACATTTCGCTCAAGCCCTGAGTGTGTTGTCATTCCACACAAGTGCCTTTGTGTTCGCAATCGTGAAATATGTTAGTTTGCTTGCTCGGTTTCGATCGAAGATATCAACTCGACAGTTTAGAAACAATGGCGGAAATAATGAAATCCGAGCGACCGGAAGTATCTTACTTTCCGAGCGAAACTTCTCTCTCTCCGACAAATTTCGAAATTTAACCGCTGTTCGCCGAAGAGGAAGGAGTTTTCCTCCGCGTCTTGCGACAGACTTTCGGCGAGCGCCGCGAAGTTTGTCGCGTCTCAGTGGAAGCGAATACCGGAGCGCAGCGATTTCTCTCTCTCTCTCTCTCTCTCTCTCTCTCTCTCTCTCTCTCCTTCCCCCTCCCTCTCTCCCCCCTCGCTCTGTCTCATTGAAATCACGCTCGCATATGTTGCATTGACATTATTAATGGAACCAGTTATATTTATTTATATATCTCGACTGCCAAGGAAATGTAACTGGAACACGCGATTATCCGCGCGACTCCCAGAGAGAAGCAGTAAAAAAGGAAAAAAGAGAGAGGAAAAATGAAAGAAAAGAGTTCTCACTCGGCAAACTCTCCGGCGCATGCACAAGGCAGAAAAGTAACAAGCAACCGACGTCGACTGGCGATATCGATCGTGGTGTTTGCGAGATCGTTACGCTAGTACGGACTACTGCGCCGACTAACCGCAGCGGCGGTGGCGGCGGCGGCGGCGGCGGCGGCGGCGGCGGCAGGTCCGCTCGACCGGTGCGCAAAAAACGACTCGCGACTACGATTGTTACGTAAATCGAGCTCAATGTAACAACACACCTTCGAACCGGTTAATAATAATCCCTGACGCGTCGCGCGCGTTCGCCCATGCCGCGAGATGTGTCGTTACGCGGACAGCGATTAAATGTTCCGCGCTTAATCTCTGCGATTGAGATCGCATCAAATTGTAGACGCGTGTAATTTCTTTAATCCTCGTAACTCCCACGTACACACACACACACACACACACACACATATACATACATATTATTTCGATGTTGCTCGTTTTCGTCGAGCGGTACCGGAGTTTCTTTCATGTAGAGAGACGCGAAAGAATTGTCGTTTCTTCCTCTCTCACATTTGCTTGTCTCTTAATCTCGCGATCGCCAGATATCGTGGTCGATGACTTTTCAACGGCTCTTGAGATTTCTTTTAACCCATATTGGAATTTTTTTCAACCCCTGACTTATTTTCCCTGACGAGCATGCCGAGGTGGTCGCGATAAGAGCGAAGAGAGTTCACTTCCTCGTAAATTTCGACGTATTTGTTATCTCTCTCTCTCTCTTTCTCTCTCTCGTGTTTGGAATAGAATAACACAACGTTTCCTTTGACTTAGATATTAATATTCTTTTGCAATTTTTACATACAGCGAGTTACATCCAGTGACTGATAAGCGAATAAATATCCGGTAGTCAAACATTTTAATCAGCTTGAGCCTTTTCTCGAACAAAAAGGACTTCTTTCTGAAATGAATGGAGCACACGGGAGGTCCGATGGCGCGCGACCACCTCGCGCAAGAATGACTTGAGAATATGGCGAATTTCTTCGCGTCCTCTGCGTCCTCCCCTCGATCGTTCTCACGATACTTGCGGAAGAATTCGGGGGCTGCGAAACGCGGGCGATACACGACCGCGGATCGGTTTCTCCTCTCTTTCCCCCTCGACTTGTTCTGGGGTCGCCGGTGATGGGCGCGAGCGCGAGCGCGAGCATCATCTTAATCTCGGCCGGCACGAGAGTCGTCGCTCTACCTGAAAACTTCGCTTAGCGAGAGAGATCGCGTGTCCATCCGCGGCGACCTTGGAGCGATTAAGCCGATGGAAAGGTCTAAATTCGACTTCGTGCGACTGCTTCGACCCGCCGCCCGCCGTCGTCTTCTCACTCGCGAGAGATCGTTCTGCCCCTTTCGCTCCAAATTCCACGAACTTTCCTTACCCGCCTCTCCCTTCCACACACACACACACACACACACACACGCATATACACGAACGTACAGCGGTATAAAAGCGACGAGTAGACTCGTCGTAGATCTCGACGTTGTACTAGCTCGAGAGAGAGAGAGAGAGAGAGAGAGAGAGAGAGAGAGAGAGAGAGACCTCTCCGCTAGCGAGGCATGATAATTGCACAGCTCGCAGATAACGGCGAGGTGGCAATGGTGGAAAACGCGAGCGCGCGCACGCCGTGAAACGCACGGCGAGGAGTCTCTTTCCGCGTCGCTCGGCTCCGTGACGAGACGAGACGAGTTCCCACGTAGTCCAAGTCCGAAGCCGCGCGCTACGTCGAAGGATCATCGGCATGAAAACGAGGATAATTGTGCCCCCGTAAATACCGCTACTTAATACCCGGCCATGGCTCTCCGCGTACGTTACACGTGTGCGTGTACATATTTACACGTGTATTTATATGTGCACCTTGTTGCACCACGCGCGTGCGCGCGCGTCTTAGCTGCCGCGCTCGGTTCCGTGCTACCGTCAATCTCCTTGGAAAACGCTTCTCTTCTCGCGCGCGGCGTGTAGAAAACGAGGTAATTGTACGCGGCCGGTTGCATACTTCGCCGATATGCACTTCCGCCGCGGCTATCTAGCCGGGTCCTCCGCCGCCTCCCCCTTGCCGTGTAATTTCACGCGATCTCGCCCGCCGATTTCGTTCTCGGGCTCCCCGATGCTTCCCGGTGGCGCGACGCGCTCTCGAAACGTCGGAACGCTCTCTCCAGCGTGCTCGGCGAGGAGCGTCGCTACGCCGAGGACCATCCGTGCGCGATACCGCGAATCGAACGATCCTGTGATCCTCGACGCGACGGTGAGGTAAATGCCAGTAACCGGACGTTTAAGCGTTGGTCGTCACAAAAAGTACAATATATAATATCGAGAATAGTTTTGATATAAACTATTTGCATTTATTCGAAAACTTCAGATTCTCTTGAGTAGAGAGAGAGAGAGAGAGAGAGAGAGAAATGATTTAAACCAACATATACTATCTATTACTAATGAAATATTTACATAAGTAATGAAGCGCATTAATGTACCAGTGACCGGACAGTTGAAACAGGTTGTGGTCCAATGTTCGGATATTTTGGTCCCAGCTTGTCTGACCGCAATTAGAAAATAAGTATGCGCTAATGGGAAGTAATATAAATATAGGCTGCTATCTCTTTGTGAATTTATTAACGATTGACCAGTATTTTGCCAAACCATAGGTGCGTGCATACTTATTTAATTAATTTTTATTTTAACACAAAAGTATCAAATTAGGTATATTTTTTTTCCCACTAATCGTCAAATATCGGAATTCTTTTTACAGTAATTATTACTTTCATTTGTTATTGTTAAAATAAATAGTAAATATTTTTTTTTCAAAGTAGTCGAATGCTAGGACGTGTCCGGCCACAGGGACGTGTTACTTTGTGACGCGAGGCCGTTTCGATTCGCCCGAAGAGACTCTCGGGGCTGATAATCGTCTCACTCGCGAGATACTCAGGTCCGAATTGTACAGACAGATTGGAGTTTTCTTTTTTCTCGTTTGAATCGTACGGCATGCATTAAACTTCGATAAAACTCTGATGTGTTCCGTATAATATAGTCCGATGTGATTTGATACGGTCTGATACGTCATATTGTCAAAATGATGGATTGGCCGGCTAATCAGCGATCATAATTCATTCGCATATCTAGACACGGTATGAGCGTTTAAGTGGGTTTTCGCTTGATATAAACGTCGAGTTAATTGAAGCTTGCTGCGATATTTGTAAATGCAGCTCGACAGGAAAATTCACACACTCCTAAATTCAAGTACGAATATCTTACAGGAGGCAAGTTTCACGCAACGGTAATTAACTAACTGTCGCTGGACCGATTTCCACATGATGAATCGTACAAGAGTTTGATTATAATGACTAGATTAAAAGAGAAACGATTGCCATTCGGTGCGATTTCTTCGGTGATATTTCTTCTTATCTCTCTCTCCGTAGCCGGAGTCAACATTTCAGATGCAATCGATAATTATCATGGAGTTCTGGTCTTTTACATCTTATCGTTAATTATACTTCATGTGCAATTTAACGAGTCAGTCAAATGTCATAACGCTGGTTACTCGCTGAACACACTCTACACGTGGCTCGATCTCGTTTTCGGAAAGGCCATGAAATTTATTTCCCGCGGCTAAAAGCGCGGTGAAAAACTCGCGCGAACGATCGGCGAGCGGCTGAATATCAGCACCAGAGTGTCGTCTCCTTTTGTCGCGCGTCCCTATTACGAGCATCGGGTCGCGATTAAAAGCAACCTGGAAAAGCAGCGAGCGCGCTCCTCCACGGGACGGCCGGTCAATGCACCGTGCTCTCGCCGCGTCCTTTCAGTCCTCCCGGTCATCTTGATGTCATTCTACATTCTGTCCGACGCGACGAGTAATTAAAGCGTAGTCAGCGCGCCGCGCTATCTCAGATAGCGCGCTATCCCCCTCGACCCCCTCGTGATTAAGTTCCGCCATCAGAGGCCACGTACACTCTCTCCCTCTCGCCCTCTTTCTCGCACATGAGCGCGAGGGCGCCTAGTCGTCATAATATCCGGCACACTGCCAGGTGGATGACCCTCCCACGAAATTACGCGTTCGATTCATTCACTCATTCATTGTCGGCCAGACACTCCTCCTCCGGCGGATGATTCGCGAGATGAAACGCGAGCCGGGGCGGGGGTGCCGCGATAGATCGCGGCACGCGGGGGGGAGGGTCACCGAGAGAAAGAGAAAGAGAGAAGACGTGTCGACGTCGTGAGCCGTCCGATGCCGCCGCTGAAACGAGCGGACGCCACGAGCAGCAGCCGAGCCGAGCGCGGTCCCCGCGAAACGTGCGAGCGTGGTCGCACGCGCGCAATTAATTCATTAATCTCGAGCGCTTTACTTTCGCCGGAGCGTGCCGAAACCGCGCGCGAGAGTATTATTAGGCTTGATGCCTCGTTAGACGCGAGAACGCATTCCGGGAACGACCGATCCTTCCCGCGTCTTTGCGCCGCACGGAACCTCGGCCTCTGAATTTCTGGAATCCTGTGCTTGTCGCTTCGAGCTAATTCATTAACGTCGTGAATTTACCGAACAAAGTGGCGACGTGTCACGCTCCTCTCTTTCTCTCTCTCTCTCTCTCTCACTCACTCACTCACTCACTCACTCACTCACTCTCTCTCTCTCTCTCTCTCTCTCTCTCTCTCTCTCTCTCTCTCTCTCTCTCTCTCTCTCTCTCTCTCTCTCTCTCTCTCTCACTAATTAATTTACAATATCCACAAGAACTGTTTAAGGAGATCGCCTCACGAGCAGAGGTTTCGGAAAGGCGGACGAGAACGGCATCTGACCTGTTTCAGGTTCCTCAGTGCAGAACAATAATATTTAAGCGTTCCTTTAGAGTTACCGCTGCATCACTCTGGAACAGTTTACCTATATAGTGGTCAGGAATTCAAATTCTGTCCAATCATTTAAAGCGGTCCTATATGAATTCTTCCTAGGGAGCCAAGCGTGAGCCCGCCACACATATGCGAATACTAAGACGACGCTGCCGGCATCTTTCTCGACTGCCTTGAAATTGAGAAATCTTGAGCATATTCTTGACATGCGAATAATCATGTATGCGTATACACACTTATATTATCCTTAACCTGTCTGGTAATGTTTACGTTTATTTTATTTTATTTTTATTTTATTTTATTTCGAGGTTTTGTAACCGATTTCTCGTGTTGTATATTGTGGTTTTTTTAACGACTTTTTTCTTTCTCTTTTTTTTTTTTTTTGTAATTTTAACTTATGTTTCTTATTTGTAATTTCTGCCGACGCGCTTAAGGGGACGTGTCCCAGAGCGCTCAATAAATGACGCTTCTCTCTCTCTCTCTCTCTCTCTCTCTCTCTCTCTCTCTCTCTCTCTCTCTCTCTCTCTCTCTCTCTCTCTCTCTCTCTCTGACTGACTGACAACTTGAAGCACGGTGAGCGAGCGAGAGACATCGATGCGGAAAAGATGCTGTGCAAATACGAGACGAAACAAAACGAGATACGAGGAAGAAACGATCGCGCGGAATCGCGAGTTTATGGAGCATGAAAGTCGGCGCGCGACCGGTAATCGAAATCGATTTTCCCCGATCTGTGTTCTCCCGCGAGCGCATAATAATTACGCGGTCGGCCGCAGACCGGCCGAGCGGGGAAACTTCTCGACGTTCGCGGAAAGCCGCGGGAAAATTTCTTTTCGTCCTTCTCCTTCGTCATCGTTTTCGCCGTCTTTTTTTCTTCTTCGTGTCCGTCGGAGTCGGCGAGACGGGAAACTCGAGTGTGCGCGCGGCGGGCTCTCTCGTAACGCGCCTACATTAAGCCGACGCATTTAGAAAATGGCGAATGTGGTGTGTGCCTTGGGCCCGGCGATTACTCAGGAATGAAGGGATACCGGTATTGCCGCACCAGGAACACGATCCGGCTGTACCAAGAACCGCTGGCGCCTTCCTCCACACCCAATCTCGCTTCCCGCCTTCGCCGCCTCCGCTCTCGCGCGCCTTCGCGATTTCGCCCGTGTTCCTGC
This sequence comes from Harpegnathos saltator, assembly GCF_003227715.2. NCBI lineage: Eukaryota > Metazoa > Arthropoda > Insecta > Hymenoptera > Formicidae > Harpegnathos > Harpegnathos saltator. Next base: position 1,783,503 of record NW_020230089.1, read on the forward strand.
GAGATTCGCGTCGGTCTGTGCGCGGCCCGGCCGAAAACAGGATAAATCGCCAATAACGCCGAGGCGACGAGACTGCGGATCAACGTCCGCGGTAATTTCGCGTGCGATCGAAGTGGCGTCGTCGCGTTCGTGCGAAGAATCGATCGCTCGCTTTCGGAGGCGCGCGGTCCCGACAAGGAGCGAGTTTGCCGCCTTCTCGCGTACAATTCTGCCTCCCTCTCCTCCCTCTCCTCCCTTTCTCTCTCTCTCTCTCTCTCTCTCTCTCTCTCTCTCTCTCTCTCTCTCTCTACTTTTCTCTCGTTATTCTCGCGTTATTACACACGCGGCCGCTTTATGCGCGTATTACGCGCCGTGTAACGCAAGTTACACAGTTTATTACCGCGGAACGTGGTGCCACTTTTCTCGTTGCGCTGCGCCGCGCGGCTCTACGTTTAACCGCAAGCACGGGCCTCTCGGGAAACCCGTGTAGTTCCAAGTCTCTCAGGCTTTAAGAAACACCGTCTTGTATCTCTTGCTCTCTCTTTTTCTCCCTTTCCCTCCTCCCCCTCCCCTCTCTCTCTCTCTCTCTCTTTTTCTCTCTTTCTCTCAAGAGTGCTCTCGCGTCTGGCGCCTCCGACCGAACTGTCGAACCAGCCGATCGCGAGGCGATGAAGCGTCGCGAGAATCGCGAATCCTGCTGCGCACGTGCTGTACACATAGACTTATCTGTAAGTACCGCGTCGTTAAGTTATCGTTATTACGGTGGTTGTCGCGCGGCCTTTCCGCCATGTATGAGATCCGCGTACCGCAGATCAACGACAATGTAACGATGACGGTGCGGTTAACGCGTTCGCTACGAGTAGAGCAATTCTATAAATTTGAATGACAATCATTCGTCACTCTTACGTTGTCCTCGTTGTACTTTCCCACCTGCGCAACGACCGTGTAATAACGATAACGATAAGGTCGTTAAAAGTTACAGAATGTAGAGAATACGGGACGGAAATCGTGAAATTATCCGGAAAAGTCTGCCATCGCGGAAATCGCTCGAATTATTCCTGAGATTTCTATCGCGTCGCGTTTTACGAAGAACGGAATAATTTCCCGAACAGAAACCAATTCGGAAAGTTGTACAATAGCCGCTTCCCTCCCTCTCCAGAAGATTTACTTGGGGAGCCTTGTATTTTTTTACGTGATTATGTGCGACAAACTCCTTGATACTGCAGACGTAGAGAAGAGAGAGAATTTCCGCCGTCTCACGTTCTCTCGCGAAAGATATTTAGTCTGTTCTTTTTAGCTGCACTGCGAAACTGGTGCAATATAAGTTAGAATGAGACAACTATATTTTTTTCTCACTTTAACTTATTGCACCGGTTCAGTAGCGCAGTTAAAAAGAACAGACCAATTGTCACGTCGCGCGTGTTGTGACGCCGGTAGCCAACCGGCGTCACAACACGTCGAAAAATTACAGAGTAGGTCTGCAGGAGTGAATGCGTCGCTATGTGACGCGGACTTGCGTTGACTTTTCCCTCTCTTTCCTCCTGGCTGAGGCAACGTCCCTCGCGACGCGGACGTCAGATTCGTGCATCGTGGTATCGATATTAACAATGGCTTTCCCTCTTCTCTTTTTTTCTCTCTGAACACCTTGACAGGGAGAATTGGCGGCTCGTGCGCGAATAGCCGGCGATTTTATAACGTTTCTACGTTTTTGACGCGCGCAGTGTCGCGGAACTCGCGCCGGTATTAATTAAACGCCGACATCCCCCGTGCGCGCAAATTAACGACGTCGCGTACGAAATCGAGCGGCGGTTCTGTACTCGCCGCGCGAGGCGCTCCGGCGAGTAATTACACGTCATTACCGGGCCCGGTAACGGGTACGCACGTAGCCGCGCGCGGTCGTGCCTCTCTGTGCCGGAGTCTGGATTCAGTTTGCGATGTGATTATGTTTATTGTCCCTTCCGGCCGACTTCTCGGAAATCTCGGAAACGACACGTAAGATAGCCACGCGAGATCTGCGATCGCTGCCTTTCTCTCTTTCTCTCTCTTTCTTTCTTTCTCTCTCTCTCTCTTTCTCTCTCTCTCTCTCTCTCTCTCTCTCTCTCTCTCCATCGCTTTGTTTCACTCCATTTTTCATCTTGTTCCGTCCGATCTGCCCTCGCCGCTTTTATCGCGCCAAGCCGGCCACGCGACTTTGATAAGAATTTTACCTCCGCGCAGGTACCTTCCAGGCGTCCTGAAGACGGCTCAGGAATGACGAAAAATGTTCGGCCTCATCATTTTTAACACTTTGACAGCCGCCGTCACGCACATGTGACTTTCATGAAAAATAAATGTCACTACTCATGAGGGAGAGTCTCGTTTTATGAAGAAATGTTTGTAGATAAAAGTCGATGATTACAATATTGCAGAGATAGAGATTTCCATGGATTTTTAAATCCGAGCTAGATATTCGTCCTTTCAGATTTACGATTTAACCGAGATCTCGAAATCCTTCGGCGGCGAGCAGAAACTCGTGCACCTTCGATAAATGCGATCGTTCAAGAGTTAAGAGGTGTCAAACGAACAAGTTGCAGAAACTTTCCTCCAACGGTGTTGTTTTCCCTCCGATTGCCGGTGACGTATGAGCGCGCTCGAGGAGCAGCTTTCGACTCAAGTTCAGAAGACGCGAGACGGGAGTCGGCTCATCGGCCCTACGCGACGACTCGCTGTCAACGAAATTGCCGTTTGCTAAGGCGACCCGCTCGCTCCTCTCGGCGAGGTCGTGCTCTCACGACTTCGCGCGCGCGATACGCGGCCACTTAACTAACGGGCACTCTCTTCCACGAAGTGGAACAACATGGAACGTCCGCCGCGTCCGAGTAAAGTTTTTCGACGCCGCGACGCAGCGGAAACTGGAAAGTCGTACGGTAATCGACTTATGCAGCGACTGCGCGCAAAAAGTGACGCGCGCGCGCGGAAAGTAACACGGGCAAGAAAGCGACACGCGCAAAACAACACTGGCGTGCACACGCCAGTGTGTCATCTCTCGGGTTGACGAAAAATCTCTCTGGGCGAAAATCGCGGCGAAATCAAACGGACCCGAGAAAAGGAGGGAAAACAAATCGAGCAGCGGATCTTTAGTGGCTTAACGCTTAGTGGATTATCCCGACGACTCAAGCGTGGTGCGCGTCGCATTTCGACGATCAATGTAGCGTAAAATTCTATCCTAATCCCACAAAGACGGAGCATTCTCGTTTTGCTTATCACCGCCGCCGCCACGTGCGTCTATTCGCATTGCGTTACCGTCAGGTGGATTACAATGTAAACGAGCCGCGTCTTGAATTTCCGATAGTTGCCTTCCTCGCGATTCCGATCTCGCGAGGAAATGAATCGGGAGGTAATTGACTGATAATTCGCGTAACTTGCGCTTAGCCTGATTATTCCGCGGCGAATTTGAATCACATCGAGAGAAATGCTGCCTGTGCAACATTGTATCCTCGCGAGGCACGACGGGGATCACACATCGCCGCGTGTCACTTTTACGTCTTTTCCTCAGCCGAAAGCGTGAATGTCAGTTTGCAGTTGCAATGTGTGCATGTATGTGTGCGTGCGTGTGCAGGTTCTCGGCGTGAACGCGCGAAGGGAGTCGCGGCTAAGCCGAAGGAACGAATCGTGTTCTCCGCGCGAGCGCACTCGTCTGACAGTCGTGTGCATCTCCAACGGAGAAACACGAGGTGGGCTGATCCGCGATCAGCGTCGGTCGCCGCGAGAAAACGCGTCCGCCGATGGCACGTTATGCGCCGCGGCCGTAAAAATTCTTTCGCGCAAATGGCGCGAACTTGGCAGCAGCAGCCGCCGCCGCCGCCGCCGCCGCCGCCACCGCAATTATAGCGTACCGCGCGCGCGGACTCGTTCGGCAATTATCAGCGTTCGTCTCGCCGTGTTACTCGGCTTCTCTTCGTCGATCAATCCATCCGGACGCGGCTATTCCCCACGAATTATCTGTTATTTGAGCAGTCGGCGCATACTCCGCGACCAGATTTACTCGAGATATACTCGCTACAGAGAAATCTCTGCGTTATTTCTTTCTCTGGTCTCTCTCCTCTCTTTCTCCATTCCGTTGGCGTGTATTTTATTTATTGTCGGTACAAACTGTTATGCGAAACAAACAACGACGACTACAGACGATACGAAGTATCAAACTCCCTCGCGGCTCTGCTTCTTCCTGCTCTTGGAACTTCCGTCGAGACGGATCTCGGAAGGTCTCTCTCGCGTAGAGTCGGAAACTGCGCTGGCTGGCATACACGAAGTCGAAAGAGGCTTCGCAGGTAATTGCCAGGCCGGCGGGTCGATAATGAGCACTGGCTTCGGGGAACCGATTACGTCCGACCTGAGCCAAAAGCAAAGTCGGACCCCAAGAACCGAGGTAGAGTAGGAGAACGAAGAAGACGAAGCCGAAGAAGAAGACGAAGACGAAGAAGATGAAGAAGAAGAAGAAGAAGAAGAAGAAGAAGAAGAAGAAGAAGAAGAAGAAGAGGAGGAGGAGGAGGAGAAGAGGAGGAGGAGGAGGAGGAGGAGGAGGAGGAGAAGAAGAAGAAGAAGAAGAAGAAGGAGAAGAAGAAGAAGAAGAAGAAGAAGAAGAAGAAGAAGACGACGACGAAGAAAAGCAGCGGAATTCGTCGGCAGAGGAGAGGATCGATCGAGGGGCGATCGGCGGGGAGGAAGTGATGAAGGAGAGATTTTAAGTCGCTTATAATCCTGCAGATCGTAGCTTCGCGAGAAAGAGAGTGAGAGAGGGAAGGGCAGGGCGATAAAGGAGAGACCGGATGAGAGTGAGAATGCGGCATTCATAGGTCGTACCGCGATCCGATAATTCAGCGGCCGCTCGATATTCCAACTAATTTGCGCATAATGTGCGTTCGTAGTAGTTTGCCCGCACGACGCGGCGTTCTCTTCGGCAGATAATTGCGGTGATATTTTTTGTCCCGCTGCGAACTACAGCTCGACGAGTGCGTCTCGCGAAGCAGCTCCGGACGTGCCTCTATGCCGCCACTGCCGTTGTCCGCGCTCCCGAGGAAGTCTCTGCTTACGAGGAGAGTTTCAGCCGCGGGCTGGCTTCATTAACTTGTTGCAAGTTGCCGCGTTAATTGTCGTTCCGTTCCGTCGACTGCATCATCGTCACACACGACCGCCGACCAGAAATCCGCGCGAAACCCGCGCTCGCGAGCGGCCGATTTTATTTGCCGAGTATACGCGATTGCGCGTCGCTCGATCTGTTCTCTTTTGACAATGTACACGTAGTCGGGAGAGATCCGTGCGTGAAGTGTCGTCCGGACGACTCGACGCTCGACGCTCGTCGGCCGGTAACGGGGCCGTGTGTTAACGGTATCGCGAATTCACCGAGAGCGGCGTGAAGAGATGACGACGGCGATGAGAATAGAAAAAATTGGCGAGAAACAGGTATACACCGGCGTATCGATTCACTGCTCGATATCCTGCGAAAAAGAAAAGAAAGAGAAGAAAGAGAGAGAAAAAGAGAAGAGACGCAGCGAAAAGAAGCGAAAGGAAGAGAATCCTAGTAGTAGCTAATTGCTAAATCAGCGGCAACAAGTGGTTGATGTCAAGTAATATTGAATAGCAACTTTGCTACGATGATGACGATAACGATAACGACGACGATGAAGACGACGAAGGACGACGTAGGAAGTCGACGACGACGACGACGGGAAGGAAGAGAAAACCGTCGCAATGGAAAGTGCTGATGGCGGAAAGGAGTCGGGACGGGACGCGGACGGGAACGGTCGGGAGGAGGTGGAGGAGACAGTCGGGGAATCGAAGGAGAAGAAAACGAAGCGGGAGAAGGAAAAATGGATGAAAGGAGAATAAGAAACCCCTTCCTGTATCGCGCGATGAAACCTGCCTAGATCTCTCGCTACCGGGATGAGAGAGGTAGGTGATCTAATTTCCCGGGCAGTCGTGCAGAAAATGATCCAGGCCGCGATTACGAAACAGCTTCCAGTCTTCGCCAGGGGCGACGAAGGCGCCGTTTTTGCCGCTCTCTTTTCGTTTTCATGTATTCGCTGCACGCCGGCTGCTATCGCGGACGCGATGCTGTCCGGCTGTATCTCGCAGAAACCGCGCAGCGACATCCTGCGCGAGTGCGAGCGGTCATTCGATCGTGAGGAGAATCGCATCGGGATCGCGGATAAATAATTGTTTCTTTTCTTTCTCGCTGTGTATCTCGATGAAAGAGAACTTTACGAGGGCGGAAGTTTTCGTTTCAAATCTTTCCCCCATCATCAAAACATTCCCCCATTATTAAAGAGACCATTGTTAAAAAGAGCCTGAAGAGGAGGGGAAGAGTTCCGACTTCTTGTTTTTTATCTAAGGGACAATTCATAAGCAACTCATAATTTTTTTATTATTTATTTTTTGTTTTATTGTCGTGGGGAAAGAACATCTGTTATTTTTTTTTGGTATCGTTGCGCCACTTAAAATTATATATCTGCACTGGGAAGAGAAAATCCCGTTTTAAGTAACAGAATAGGAACCAGACGATAACCAGAAACGATATCTTTGTTATCGCGAACGGAAACATTCGTCTGCGTTAAAATTCTATTGAGATAATTGACTGCATAGAAAACTAAACAGAGATCTCATACAGGAATCTTTACGTTCCTGCAACAGAAAGTCTGTTAGATAAACTGGATTTTCTTCTCCGTGCTGAAATATATGAGATATCGCATTCCGGCATCCTGCATCTTACTCATGACACTCCGGACATTAGCTTATGACGTAAATATAATTGGATCGGGAAGAAAATAACTCGATGTCACGCGAGAATTCCTGCAAAAATATTCCAAGAGCCGAGATGTTCCGCGTAAAATGTAACGTCACGCACGATCGTGGAAAAATATGTAGCGACGTGACAGGAAGAGTAGCAAAATAATCGGCGAGAATAGCAAACTCTTGTCATGTGATTCTTGAGTCTTTCGCATGCCTCGTTGATCATTGAATTACATTTTTTTTTGTGACGAATCCTTCGCAAGAATTTCTTGAAATTCAATTGCACTCTCTTGATAGATTCCATAGAGATCTTTTAGAATTAAATCGTATTCTCTTGGAGGTGAATTCTTCACAGGAATCCTCTGAGATTAAATTGCACTTTCGAAGTGAAGTGACATTCTCGATGCCGCCAGCCGGATTCGCGAACCGCGTGCGGAACGCGTACACGAGGCGCACCGCGAAGCTGGACCGGCGAGGAGGGTGCGCTCTTGCGTGGCGAGTCGCTGATCCCACAATTAACATAATGAGGCAGAAAACGTAGATATTAGCGCGAGGTTAGTTAATAGTGCACTTATCCGGAGAATGTAAATAGTCAGCAGTCTCTCCGCTCGTGGCGGAGAGGCTTTCTCTCTCTCTCTCTCTCTCTCTCTCTCTCTCTCTCTCTCTCATATTTCGCGGCATTCGTCTATTCGCCTTTTGCCCGCGTGTCTTGCATCCTGCCTCCTTCTTCGCTTTCGGGACTCCATCGTTACCGTCGTCCTCGTCATCATCGTCGTAAGAAATCTCATAAATCAAAAGTGACAGAATCGAATCCTCGTTTGCATAATACGGTCGTTTTATTCCACGCGCGTGCCCCGATCGACCCGCCCGTCGTGGTTAGGCTCCTGCGCGGGGGAAGGGTGTAGCCCTAAACAAATTATTAATCAATCTTATCGTCGGATATTTCCAAAATTCAACGATCGTTCTCCCCGATAGACGCGCGCACGCGTACGCACTCGCGCTGCTCTCGCGCTCGACGATCCTACGCGATCGATACGATCTTTCGATTAAAAAGGACGCTCTCCAGCGCGAACTTAATGGGAAACGACCGATGCGAGGAACAAGAACGAGAAGATGCAGCAGGAATGCTGGGAAAAGAGGAGGACAAGACGAGAAAAAGAGAAAGAGAAAGGAAGAGAGAGGGGGAGATATCTGTGCGCGTGATCGGTGATGGCATTTTAATTAGAATCGCTATTACCGCTATCTTTCACCAATCGTAGCTCGCTGGATGTTGGAAAAACGAATTATTACGCGTTGTTGTTGCGCCGCGCCGCGCCACGCCGCGTCGCGCCGTTGGGCACGCAGGATAAATTATTTTTTTGTCCATTCATAATAACAGCGGCACACGCATCATACCGCGACGAGTAAAGAGCAAAAAAGGAACACGCGGTTGCATTTTCTTCTCCTTGGTGTTTTCCGATGGTTCAGAGGATTTTCCTCTCGTCCTTGTTTCTCTCTCGCGCGTTATCGTGTCCTACAATATCGTATCCTTGTTATCTCTCGCACAACACTTCTTCCTGCGCTCGCAGCAACTCGCAGGAAGCTTCCGCGTCGTCGTTGTGTTTAGCTCATAACCTTTCCAGCGTCGTTACGTCGTTGCATCGTTTCTTTTTTCTCTCACTCTCTCTCTCTGTCTCTCTCTCTCTCTCTCTCTCTCTCTCTCTCTCTCTCTCCTCCGCTCGTCCGTCTGAGTGCACCCGGCCGGTGCATCTTCTCCTTGGCCGACGGTATCGCCGGTAATCTGTAACAGCTGCAACGGAGGCTCTCCTTGCCGGATCGAGACTACTACTCTATCCGTCGCACCCTGATTTCCAGCTCCCCACCTCCTCCACTTCCTTCCTTCCTTCCTTCCTCGCGAGGAGGACCGTGCTACTTTCCTCCGCGCGCACTTCCCTCGCAAATGGCAGAACAGGCAGTGGCGATTCGCAGGTGCAAAGTTCATGACGTTCACGGGGGGAGACCGCTAATGAGGGCTGCTTCCTCGCGAGGACGCAACCTGCACGCGTGGATTTTCAGCGGGACGGGTTAATTACGTCCGCCTGGTCGGAATCGGCCCCTCTCTCTCTCTCTCTCTCTCTCTCTCTCTCTCTCTCTCTCTCTCTCTCTCTCTCTTTCCCTCTCTCTTTTTCACTCCTTCTCTCACTACAGTCTAACTCGTCGTCTTTGACAACGCTAATCCGTCGCCGTCATCGTCGTGTCCTCCGTGAACTTCTTCTGTTCTCTGTCTTCCCCCTTCCTCTTCCTCCTTCCCCCCGCGGTTCACAATGAACGAAGAGCCAATGTTATCCCGCCGTTTCAGTCCGCCCTCGAGATCGTAACTGTCCGATGGCGCCTCTCGCTAGCCATAAATTAATTAAACCGGCGCGGAGGTGCGCGGACGGGTGTCAGTGCGGCGTTCTTCATCTTCCGACCGTCTTCGGGAACCGCTTCGGCTCCGCCGCGCCGTCGAACCCTGGCCCGAACTCGCTCGCCAAAGTCGCGCTACGGCTCGTTTCATAATTCTCGGCAGGGCCTTCAGTTCTCGCGGCCTTCGATATACGTGCTACTAGTGATGGTGGAGCAGTAATAATAGCGCTAGTGTGTGGTAGTAGTGGTAGCAACAGGGCCTCCTCTACCGCCAGTTCACACGCACTCTCATCTCCGCGTCTTCTAGGTCTTTGAGGACGATTTTTTTCTGTTTTGCGACGCGCGATCACGCTCTATGTGGAGCAACGGGCGGCGGCGCGACAGCGCTCCGTGCCGTGTAACATCATCGCGCCGCGGCTTATGTAATTCATACGACGCTGCATCGTGCTGCTAATTACAACCTGAACAGGTGCTAATCGCTTCCAAGTACATCGTTATTACGATTTAGCACTGCGTGGTTGGAATCCGGCGTGAGTTGCTGCGCGCTGGCACACACCCGACAACTCGTGCTCTCCGCGCGTGTGCGCTGTTTATTTTAAATAACTTTCCCGCGCGCGATCCTCGCGAGAGAGAGAGAGAGAGAGAGAGAGAGATGTTAGTCTCTTGCGAGCCCGCTAACAAGTTGGGGTGAGATCCCTCGTTGAAGTTGAAACGTTTCGTTCGACGTTCTCATCGTTGGTTCTCTCTTCCTTTTCCCAGTTATATTTCTAAAATTTCTTCTCTTCCTTCTCAATTATATTATTAAAATTTTCTCTGGTTTCTCGCCTTTGTACTTGCTTGACGCTTGAGGGAACCTTGATGAACAATACCTCCCCCTTCTCTCTCTTTCTCTGCTCCTCTCGGAGCGAGATTGTTAGCGGCTGGCCGTCAATGTGCTCGCACGATTAAAAGCATAACGCGGACGGACGGGCGGATTTTTATCGCGCCCGTAGACCGTCTTAGGAACATCTTGTACGTCGACGCATAGTTGTTCGCATAAATCGCTCCTCGACCGACGTATGGCAGGGGGGCGTGAACGGGGCGTAGCAACATAGTAACGTTTATTACATTGGCCGGCGAGTCTAGCGAACCTTGCCTGACTCTCTCTCTCTCTCTCTCTCTCTCTCTTTTCTCTCTTTTTCTCTCTCTCTCTCTTTCTTTTTCTCCGGAGGACCGGACGTGCTGAGACCTTGCGGTGCCCCTCCGATGCACGGCGTTCATCGCGAATTTATCGATTCAGTTGTATCGCGAGAGACATCCCACCGAAGCCGATCTCGAGATCACGAGGCAGTGAACAAAGAGGACTTTCTTCGAGACGACAGAGAGAGAGAGAGAGAGAGAGAGAGAGAGAGAGCTGTGTGTCGTTGCAAACGAACAACATTGTAAAGTCCGGCGACGTCAGTACGTCTGCACGTACAGAGACGCTCGGCGGTTTTTCGCGGAGAGTCTCCCTTTTACCGTGCGCCGTCGAAGCGGATTCGTTCGATTTGTTGGAGAAACGAGCGAAGCAGGTAAACGAGGTAGTCGATACGCCGCTCGCGACGAATGTTCCATTCCCATTGTTTCGCTCGCTCGCGGGTCACTTCCACGACTAAAGATCGATCGCACTGGCGCGGATGGTCGTCGTCGTTTTCGCACGAGCTGTCGCCGCATAGCGTCGCGTCGCGTTTCAACTAGAGGCGACTCCGTGCGCGCGACAAAGAAGAAGACGAAAGGCCGCCGGATGCGTGAAGAGACACACCGCCATAGACGTGTCACTTGTCGGCATTAATTTCTCAGGATACATCGCGAAGGCGCTTCCTTGCGTGCGTGCGTGCGTAACAGGGCGCCGCCGATTACGCACATTCTTATCGAAGTGTGCGATAAATATATTCTTTCGAAAATCCTTTGGAATATAATTATGTAATCGGAGCGTGATAGGCGAAGGAGGGAAGACATGAAACGGCGAGGAGGAAAGAGAGGAACGGAGGGGAGGGAGGGAGAGAGAGAGAGAGAGAGAGAGAGAGAGAGAGAGAGAGAGAGAGAGAGAGAGAGAGAGTATCGATTCGCAATCAGCAGTCGTCCTCGGCGGATTCTCATGGCGGCGGCTGTAAAGACAATCTTCGGAAGTCGTATTAACGGGATTAAAATCGGCGCTGGCATTCCCACAGAAGTGAGAAAACAATGAAGGCTCTGCCTCGGGAAGATTTATTTTCAAGCCGGCGTGAAGCTCATCTCGGTACCGGAACTCGCTCTCGCTCGTTCGTTCGGTTCGCCAAGTTCTGGTCAGATCGGAGCGAGAGAATGCAAGGTCGCGATCCTCTAGCGCGACGCAAGGTCCTCGCGAAGTCCAAGTTTCCAGGCTCGAGTAGGCGGTCGATTGAGTGCGATCGCGCGGAACCCGCGGGAGATGAAGTCGACCGTAAAAGACGGCCTCCTTAAAATCTTCCGTCAAATCGTGCTTTCCCGAGCGCGATCACGTCGGCGGCTCTTCGTTAGCTCAAGATGGCGCCGCCAAATGACCACGAGAAGTCCTCGCGAGAGCGGACAGTCATCGGATAGTTGTCGGATTCGCGCGACACGAGGATTCGCCTTCCGCATCGGGACGTCGATGATACTCTCGCGAATGAAACCCCCTGTAGCGGCGACCCGGGCGTTAGGGGTGGGCTGGAGTGGGGGGGGGAAGTCTACCGCGCAAGATAGTCCTGCGAGTCCTGCGACAAACGAACGTCGTGTTTTCGCGACCGGCTTACGTCGCGACGGGATTCCACAGCGTGGATAATGAGACTCACGTTTATACTGCTGAGGGGTGTCGGAGGACTGACACCCCTGCGGCCACCGCTGCCGCCGCCACCACCTCCGCTGACCTCCGCGTCCAGCTTGCCGAATCGCCTGATCGCTGCGGTGCGGCCGAGCTGACCACTCCCGAGTCGGTCCCACGGAGGAGTTGGAGTCGCGGCTCGAGGTCGGAGCTGTTCGCTCGCTCACTCGCTCGCTGCTGAAAACGCGCGCGGAGACAGACGAGCGGGTGCACGCGCGTCACACATTCGCCGGCCGGCCGACCAGACGAGAATCTCGTGGCGCCTCTGCCGTGTTCGTAAGGTCGACGACGCGGCGCCTTGAAGCGCTCACGACTCCATCTCGACGGTCGCGACGAGCGCGCGCGTCGTCGGCTGCTCGAGTTCCGTCCCGTCGCGATTCGGAAGCGCGATTACTGCCCGTCCGGGAGGCGAGACGCGCTCTCTCAAGCTGCCTGAATCCCGGGCCGACTCGGTTCCTCGGATCGCTCTCTCGGCGAGGTCGGTCTCGATGATGAGCGGCGAGTGCTGCTTCAACCTGTCAACGTGTCGCGCTCAGGGCGCGCGGGTCGCGCTGGCCACTCTTGTCGGGCAGCAGCAGTAGTAGTAGTAGTAGTAGTAGTAGTAGCAACAGCGGCATTCGGTTACATTGAACGCGACGACGAGCTAGCTGGCCACTGAACGGCTGAATGGCACTCGTAAAACGTAATACGCACAGTACTCGCGACGCGCTCTCGTCGGGGCACGGCGGATAGCAGCGTCGACGTGCGGCAGCACCCCGCGCGGTCGGCCGTGGCTTCTCGGCTTCTCATATCCACTGACTGACGGCCGCTCCAGCGGTGGAGCGAGTAGCCCGCGCGCGCGACAGACTGATAGGGAGAAAGAGAGAGAGAGAGAGAGAGAGAGAGAGAGAGAGGGAGGGAGTGAGAGAGAGAGAGCAAGAGAGAGAGAGAGAGAGAGAGAGAGAGAGAGAGAGAGAGAGAGAGAGAGAGAGAGAGAGAGAGAGAGAGAGAGAGAGAGAGAATCGCGACCGTGTGGCGACGAGGAGGAGAGGCGCGCAACCGTGAGAGAGGAGGCGCGGAACGTCAATCAATCAATTTTCACGGACACCACCGGACGACAAGCGACTGGCGACACGGTACCCGAGGTCCGCTTGTCCGCTGCTCGTGATTGGTCAATTGAAATCGCGATGATGATGATGACGACGACGACGACAATGATGACGCTGACGACGACGTTGACGACGATGACAACGACGATGATGGTGCATTCGTGGTGCCAGCGTGGTTCCTTTGGCGCGGCAGGTGGCTACCTGATGGATATATCCTGGTGGGTGGTAAGGTCATTCGCGGCTACTACTACACGCGTGATCGCAGGGCGACGACGTCGACGACGGCGACGGTGACGTTGAAGGCGACGATCGCGACGTCGGCGAGTCGGCGTGCTGCTCGTTCGCCTTAAGGGCCGTTCGTCGCAGACGCATGCTCGCGGCACGTCGCAGCCTCTCGCACTGACCGCACGTAACACGTAAGAGAGAGGTGCGTACTGTACTTGTGTGTCTACCCCCTCCTTCTGTCTCTCTCTCTTTCTCGCTCTCCGTCCGTCTTCCCTCCCGTCATGCGCTCGCCCTCCGCGCGCTATCCGCTCGTCGTCGGCCTCTCTCTTTCTCTCTACCTTGCATTCGTTCGTGCTCTTTCTCTCGCTCCTTTGCGCTCCCCCCTCCCTCTCCCTCTCTCTCTCTTTCTCTCTCTCTCTCTCTCTCTCTCTCTCTCTCTCTTCGTCACTTTCTCGTCAATTACCGCGCGCGCGGAAGACAACCGGCGAGAAGAGTTTCCACTGGCCAGGGCCTTCTTCGAGAGTCTCTCTCCTCGCGCGTTGGCTTCTCGCGGGTATCCTCGGTACTCCGCAGGGAACGTTGAACGCCAGTCCGGAATTGCCGTGGCGCCACCCCTCCTCCTCCATCTCTTCCCCTCTCGGCCCCGCCATTCTCTACCACCTCGTACTCCGCGTCCTCGTCGTCGTCTTCGTCGTCATCGACGTCGTGCACGTCGTTGTCGTCGTCATCCTCCTCCTCCTCTTCCTCCTCCTCCTCCTCCTCCTCCTCCTCTTCCTCCTCCTCTTCTTCCTCCTCCCTCTCTCTCCCCCTTCCCGCTTGTCCTCCTCCTCCACGAAGTGAGTACCGCGACTGCCTCCTCTCCGTGCGGCGCAACGCTGCGTCCCACCTCGTTTTTCCCTATAATTTGCCCGGCAACCGGGCTTTTTTTTTCCCTTTACTCCATTTTCGTAGTCTCTCTACCCCGCTTCGTCGCCGCCGTCGCCGTTGCCGTTACCGTCGTCGCGACTCTGCCGCTACCCTTCGCGCCCCTTTTCACCCGCTCGCCCGTCGCCGCCCCCTCCTCCTCCTCCTCCTCCTTCTCCTCCTCTGGGTTCATCCTGCCTGCGATGTCTCTCTTTTTCTCTGTCTCTGCCTCCGCTACTGCCACCGCCACCGCCACCGTCACTATCTCTACCTCTGTCTCTGCGTCCGCCTGCGTGTACCTCTTCCTCTTCGTGCCAGCCATGAATCCACCGCCGAGGCGGAGGGCCAGGGGGCTGCACAGCGCGCCGCCCCCTTAATAACGCTCCGGCGACCTGTTCCATTCACCGTGCTTCCATCTGTTGGCAGCCAGATGAAGGCAGCAAGGTTTTACGTGACAGTGCTGTATGTATCCATTTTGCCACCTTGGTCCAACGAGCTTGCTTATGAGCTGGTTGCTTTCGCATTGCAAATATAAATTCATCCATTTCATGAAACCTGCGGAAATGATAAAAGAAGATACAAGGTTCAGTTATAATTATATCCTCGTCCATGCAGGACTGAGTCCGAGAAAAATCGCGAAATGTCCCTCAGAACGCAGATATACCAGACCAATTAAAAATATTAACCATTTAAAATATTAACATATGTAGGATTAAAATATCCTAATAATATGTTGGCCTATATACTTATTTTACGCTCCAAAAGAGAACATTTTGCTATATTCCTTCTCCATTGATCCCCTCACAAAAAATACATAAACGAAACGAATGTTTCGTGATTTGTGGTTTCTCCTATGATCACAAGCATATGGTTGTGCAGATCTGTGAGTCCTATGGGAGAAAACAGATATTTAATCGTTCCTCGAGCGATCTCGCAGCGATCTTGAACACCCCGAGCGAGAGAACGTTGCGAGAGTTAAAACACCTGCCAGACGACACGTCTTCGGACTGGGGAGAGGAGAAACATGTTTCTAGAATACTTATCCCGTCCAACGTATCCTTCCCTCGGGCGGAGCGTATCGAGTGACAGGAAGATGTCGGGAATGAACCCGATATGCCGTAATAATCGCTAGGGGCGCATCTAGAGTAAGTATAAGGGAGTGGGAGGGAAGGGGGATGCCGATTTGTTATTATGTGAATTTTTACGGTATACGCCCCTTTTTCTCGCCTCTGTAGTATGAAAGCCTTATAATGTTCTACTGAAGGATCGTCCAAAGTAGTTCTTTCTGTGAGATTCACAAAACAATCTACTCAGAAAAAACGCATTTATGGAAAAAAACTTCCGGTATGTAGTTTTTACATAAATCATATATTTCTACCTTTGGTATAGTACCATATAATAATATGAAATGTAATTTTTACTTTTATATGTATCACAATATATATTTTTTATATATTTCGATAAACGATAGTCGCGAGTCGCAGCCGCGAGTCGCTGCTTTCTGATTGATCGAGGAAGAGTCGCAATCGCAATCGCAGCCGCAGCCGCAGTCGCGAGTCGCTAGTAGTGTGATACTTCAAATTTTTTTTAATAAAAAATATTTTTGATTTTTGATTTTTGTCTCCCATGTTTTGCAAGAAGTCGACTCATTTACTTTATCGTTTTTTGACAAAAATATTCCTTAACAAAGAATCGAAGTATCAGTGATTTCCGAAGTACAAGGAAGAAAGAGATATAAGGAAGAAGATGTAATATGTCGAATATTTCATTTATTGTCACTTGGGCTGCTGCCATAATGGATAACCGCGCAAGTTAGCAAATAATTACAATTGTGATCATACAGCCTACTAATCTCGACTAATTTCGACAGAACAAATGTGTTTAGTTTCGCGCATGAATATACATCTATTTTTAATTGACTAGCTGGCCAATTAATATGATTGGTCGAAGGAAGAGCGAGATTGCTCTTCACTTTCAAGAACAAAGTTCTATAATAAATAGCAAAATTATTTTTTTAAACTTTTTGAAAATTATTTTTTTAAATGTTAATACATTCGTCACCTTAATCCTATGATCCTCTGACAGAAATAAATGAAATAATATTTTTATAACTTTTAACAAAAGAAACAGAGAAAAAATGAAGGAAACATGACTAATCATTCTCTGTAATCTTCTTTTGTTAACGAGGGGGAAATTCTCATGGATACCCTCGCTGCTTTGAGGAGACTATGCCGGACTCTTACTGACTAAAATCTTCTACCAGTGGACCGGAGTGGAGGAGCTGGGGGAACTGATGCCTCATTTCCTTTTCAGACTGCACCGATACTCTTCCGCAATCGGTACCAGTAGGGTTATATTCGTTTATATATGTCGATGGCATAGCTACTCCACACATAGGCGTTTTCTGCTCCTTGTTCGTTATTTGGTCTTACTTACTCTTCTTATTGTCGTGAGTCTTCTCGTGCTTCTTACAATGGTCGCTCCTCATGAACCGTTTCTCGCACTTGTCACACTTGTACTTCTTCTCGCCGGTGTGCGTGCGCCAATGACGTTGCAACTCGTCACTGCGGGTGAAGCTCTTGCCGCATTGCTGCCACATGCATACGAACGGTCGGTCGCCGTTGTGTCCCCTCAGGTGTGCATTAAGGTGCGACATCTTGTAGTACACTTTCCCGCAATTCTCTACGTGACACACATGTAACCGTTTGCCATCTGCGTCGCATTGAGACATAGAAACGCAATTGATACATAGGCATTTCTCCTTTCTTCTGTTCAACTTATTCCAATTCACATTGAAGACATCCGTATCCACCGATGGAACATACATCGAACATGTTGGCTCGTAACAGGGCAACGTCGTGTTTCGTATTTCGTCCCTCTCACAGTTTGACGAAACGAATAGGAAGGACGATGTCGGTGAGTTGGCCATTCTCGGCAAGTGCGCTCGAAACATATTTGAATTGGTTTGAGAAACCGTATGATTCGCGTAGCTCTGCGATGCGTTATACGTCGGCGTCGGTGTTAACGCCCCATTGAACGGCTCACTCAATCCGACATTACAGTTTCCCGAATAGTTTTCCTGATGACTGGTGTAATAATTGCTGTTGTCCAAAGGTGTTTGACAGCCGACTTCCGATACGTGACACATATTGTTCGCTGGCGTAATTGGAGTTTTCATTTGCACACACTCGAAAACTCCCGGTACGTTGCATTGGCTTTGTTGGTGGTACAAACTGTTGCACGGTGTCGCGAAGTGCATCAGAGAAGTGGTCGAGGGATTTGTATAATAATTTGTTGACTGCGTCATAGGCGAATGAGTAAGATAAGTTGGATTATTCAATTTTGCCCAATTTTGCCCAATTTTATGCTGTAATACCTGTGGATAGCGTAGAGTTAATTAGAAGTATTCTTTCTCGATATTTTGCCGTTTGTGGTTTCATGAGTATAACCCACAGCAAAATACCAATTTTTTTCTTATTTATCCCGATTTATTGTTATTATCTACTGTTTATCTACGTTTTATTTACTTATTTCGTACATATTGTATAAAAATATATATAGTGTCCCAAGAAAAGTAAGAAGAATATCTTGCTTCGTAGGATCTCATAGCAATCTAACGCGTCCCTCTCTCCCCCTCGCTATCAGCTGATAGCTAAGACATCCTAAGGAGTAAGATATCTTTCTTACAAGCTGAAATCTTTTATCAATCCTTCTTCGTACATACTTGCAAAGTCTGACTGCTCGATAAATATTGTATCATGTCTGCCCTATGACATGTATAAACAGTTCATACTCGAACATTGAATATTTAGTCTTAATTTATTTAGTCTTATTAATGTTATCTTATTAATATTAGTATGTGCCGCAATTTTTTCATTTTATTTATATTTATAATTTTTGCCATGTATATCTACAATATAAATCGACATCGATGTCTATTGACAAGAGTTTACTTAATTTAGAATTGTGTTTCCTCTGTTCAGATCTAACTTTATACATTGATATTTCTCATATGTTTCACATATTTATCCACATCCAGACATCTTTGCAACTTACTTCCTTTTATGTATAAAAAAAAGTACTTTCCCGTTGAATAAATACGTAAATAAAATAGATAAAATAATAGATAGCATATCGAAGTGATACTACATTAGTGAAAACTATAGGGTATCTGAGAAATTTTTTACCAACTTGTAGAGCAGGTGAAATTGAACAGAAATAAAGTCATATAAAATTTTCCACGAATCGTGATAGTTATTGAGTCATTAATTAAAACGTCTGAGCCAATGAGCGCACGGGAAACGATAAATCGGACTTGACAAATTAATAACTATTAGATATACTAATTAATAACTTAATTAATAATTCAATAACTATTACGATTCTTAGAAAATTGTATATGACTTTATTGTTCAATTTCACCTGTTTTACCTGTACAAATTGGTTGGTCCAAAATTTCTCAGACACCCTGTATAAACACACATACAACACACATACAAGCACACACATACAAGATAAAAAAGTGATAAAAGCCTACTGAGTCAGTCCTTAAAGGTCGGAGAGCGATTTATAATGCGACAATTTATTTACGAAATTAGTAAACTCGGTAACTGGACCACGAAGATAGTCGATAAAGCAACAATGCAAATTTGTTTCCATGCAGATAACGAGGTTTCTTTGCGATTTTGGAGAAAATTGTTCCACAAGTGTCCTTATGACTTTCTCGCTGAATACATTCAGATATTCCATGCATTTAGTCTTCAATTCTGGATTTGAGATCCTTTTGAATTGAATTTTTATTTTATTTATCGAATCTTTATTGAATTTCGTTTTAATTTCACTGAAAATTAAAGCAACATGCATGCGCACGTATAACACACTCACACTTACACATATACACACACACACACACACACACAAGCACATGCACGTGCGCGTATGCGTAATCTCGTCTCTTCTGTCTATCGACTTTCAACACAATTTCAATGAAACAAAGAAAAAAAAACGATTGTATGCTCAAATTTTATGTTTCTCTCATTTTGTTTTTGTTATCAGAATATGCAGCTTCTGTCTTTTATGCCAGATAATCTTTCCAAGAATAATAATCACGTGCATGAAACAATTTTGTATTATTATTTACTGAGATTATTAGCTCGAAATTTTCCTCCAATTTCAACTATCAGTGCGTTGTCTGTGATCCTCTGTTCGCCACTGAGCGTTTTTACTCGCGCGTTGGCACGCACTCTTCTTTCTTCCAGCACACACAGCTCGTGCGAAGCAGTAAAATTCCGTCGAAGAAATAATGTGTGGTCTGACCTGCTGTCTCGTCGGTTAATTTTGAAGTGAGAAAGAATCTCTGTAGTAGTGGGAAAAGCTTATGACACAGGTTTTGTGAAAAGTAGGGATTTGCGGTTCGTACGCATGCGCCTGTTCTATCGTCCTAGTTCATAAATCAACTTGCACGGATTGAAAGCAGAAAGGAAAAAAAAGAAGATAAAGAGAACCATTTTTCTTTGTATGTTTCTTTTTTAATCATGAAGCACTTTTTTTCTGAAAATTCAGAACCACAAATATACTAACTATGTCTGGCATTTGTGAAACTAACTGTTCGCCATTATTGTACAATAAGTAAAATGAACTTGTGCATAATTAATGAATGGTGAAAGTTTAAAGTATTTGGCACAGATCGGAGACCCCAAATTCGAATTTTGATTAAGATCATATTTTTTGCAACAATATAACTCGTTTAATGGTGGTAAAAGAAATAAAAGGAAAATGTTCTAATATAACATTAATATATTGCATTGATATAAAATATTAAAATTACCAAATTTTCCTTAAATATCTCAAACAATATTAGGTAAATAAAAAAATGTTTCAAATGAAAGTTGTCCAAATTAATTAGTAAAATAAGATGATATACGAGGGTGGTCCGATAAGTACTTAGCCTACAAAAGAAAAACGAAAATTTTGGAAAAGTGGCGATTTATTTCTCAACATAGTCTCCTTTTAGCTCGATACACTTGATCCAGCGATGCTCCAACTTCTTTAACCTGTCTGAAAAGTACGTTTTTTCGAGGTCTGCAAAGTAGGCCTCCGTGGCGGCGATGACCTCCACATTCGACTCAAATTTCTGCCCGGCGAGTGACTTTTTCAAGTTTGGAAACAAAAAGAAGTCGCACGGGGCCAAATCTGGAGAATACGGTGGATGGGGCAGCAGTTTGTAGCCCAATTCGACCAATTTGACCGTGGCGAGGGCGGAGGTGTGAGCCCGGTGCGTTGTCATGGTGAAAGAGCACTTTTTTCTTCGCCAAATGGGGCCGTTTTTTCTACAATTCGGCGTTGAATCGGCCCAATCATTCAGCATAGTACAGCCCTGTGACCGTTTTGCTCTTCTCCAGGTAGTCGATGTAGATCACACCTTGTGAATCCCAGAAAACGGTGGCCATCACCTTTCCGGCCGATAGGATAGTCTTCGCCTTCTTCGGAGCACGTTCGCCGGGTGAAGTCCACTGTTTCGACTGTTCCTTAGTCTCTGGTGTGTACCAGTGGATCCATGTTTCGTCGACGGTCACGAAACGACGCAGAAACTCCTTCGGATTGCGCTTAAACAGCGTCAAACACTGCTCTGAAGTGGTCTCACGGTTGCGCTTGTTGTCCGGAGTGAGCAAACGCGGCACCCATCGCGCCGACAGCTTTCTCATGCCCAAAATTTCATGCAGGATATGACTCACGCGGTCTTTTGAGATGCCTACTGTCTCAGCTATCTCGCGCACCTTCAATCGGCGGTCTGCCAATACGAGATCGTGGATTTTTGTCATGTTATCCTCCGTGGTAGCCGTTTTCGGGGCACCTGGGCGTGGCTCATCAAAAACCGACGTGCGACCACGTTGAAACTCGTTAAACCAATTTTTGACAGTCGCCATCGAAGGAGAAGAGTCACCGTACACAGCATCCAAGCGCTCTTTGATTTCGCTGCGCGATTTCCCTTCCAAAAACAAGAATCGAATCACCGACCGATATTGCTCTTTCTCCATTTTTCTAAAATCCGCGGACACGCCCGCTTCCACACGCGGTCAAAACAAAACTACGAGTCCGATTCGGCTGAAATTTCGACAGTAGCCGTCTGCGAGAATATACTACACGATAGTAAATTTCTCTTGCGATAGTGACGCGATCGGGCGGTGAGGCTAAGTACTTATCGGACCGCCCTCGTAAGAGATGATATAATTAAAAATGAAGCTTTCCATTTAAACATTTCAAAGTAACCTTAAATGATCTTGATTGCACTATTCAAGATCATATTAATATTGCTATGTAATGCGTCACTTGAAATTCTACAACTTTTGTATGAAACCATTTTTTTTTTATGTTTCATTTCTGAAATATTTTATTGTTCCGGAACTTTTGGCACACTCTGTATAGACAGTTATATGTAGGGTGTTCGCGATTCGTCGTCTCATCGCGGCTTATTGTTTCGGTAGACTCGAGGACCATCGAAACGACGACACATTGTGCGTGACTTCCGCATGATCGGACTTTGTTCGGCAACGAGACAAACACCGTTGTTATCGTTACTGTTTGTCCGTATATGATCTCTAACGGCCTAATCACGTTTCAAACAAGCTGCTAACATCCCGTCTTCGAGCCAAGCAACAACGAAAAACATATAATCATTGTAAGACCGAGGTGATGAGCTAGATTCTGCTCCTCACCCCTCAGATCAGATCAAAAATTCGCACACGACCGGTTACAATTAGAGATTACTTTCGCTCCGCGCCGTCGTTCACTCAGCTGTTCGACCGCTCAGGTCGAACCTCCGATTTCTGAAACCACGGTTGCGGCCTCAAACCGCTTAATCGACAACCGAACGTGCCACGTGCGTGGTGGAGGATCGTCCGCATTTTCAAAGTTTATTTTGTATTTTTTTTTGTAATAAAAATTGGATCGCGGGTTCGGTGATCGCCGATCAGCCAGGATCGTCCTCCCAGCATTTCGACGAGCATCTACTAAGAGGAGGAAATAAAAGGGAACGATCCCGCGAAACTCAAAACGGCGGTGTCTTCTTTCGCTTGTGGAACCCTGCGTTCATAGCTGAACAGTCCCGGCCTCTAGTTCGCTTCAGACGACGAACAGCGAGCCAGACAGCGAACATAGGAACTTCTGCGATGGTTCGAGGCCGATGTTTTTTTAGTTAGGCATAATTTTGTTCAATAATATATTGATCAATGACAAATCATTAAAAAAAGAAACAAGAAGGATAAAATTATGCCTGATTAATTGAGTTATCAGCTTGGACTTTTTCGTAAAACTTCTTACGAACTTATTGAATAACCTAATGATATATATAAAAATTTCGAAGTCTTCTTCATGAGGCATTAATCAAAACTACACTCGCAACGATCGCGACACTCATAATTAACTCATAAGAAACTTTCGGAAATTCGTCTTCCTGAGAATGAATTATAATTTTCTGACGGACACTCCGCGTGTGAGAAATTTCGAACTAGCGCTACGTATGGACTAACCAAACTAATCTTTTGCGCTGCCTCTTTCCATCCTCTCTTTCACCCCTCTTTTCCTTCTCTCCTCCCCCTTTCTCACGGTTTCACCTTCTCCTCCTTCCTTCCGGGAGAATAACGAATTTTGTGCTCCGGTATCGAGTTTGAGCGGCAATGCCGCAGGCGCAATGATTGCCTCGCGTTTTGACCGCCCAAGATTCGAACAGCGGTCGTGATGTCCCGCGGTAGGTAATAATTATCGACAAAAACAGCAACGCAGCGACGGACAACAGCGGAAAAGGGGGGTAACAGCCTTAATCGTTTGGATTTAATTAGCGGACGAGGCTTTTGGGTTTAATTAGCGGTCCCGCGTGGTCGATATCGTTGCGTCCAAAAATGCGAATGCCACCGCTCGTATCACCTACTCGCGGTGCTCTTCGTGTAATTACGTATGGTGGCCGACGACGATCACACGTAATGTTATCTTTTATTCTTTTGCCTCCCTTACCCCCCTGTCCCCTTGAATCGCACGCAAGTGCTTGTGGTTGTTACTCTTTTTCTCGGCACGACGTTACCTTGGGCGAGAACGATCTATAAGGATCTTATATAGGAGTTCAAGCTCTGAGAGAGAGGGAGAGGGGTTGGAACCGAAATATATACGAGGCAGGTATCCTCGGGGGATGGATAGAGGTCGAAAAATGTGAAATTTTGTTTACGGTGGAAAAAGCATCGGAAACTTGTCAGGTTCGTTTAATGTTTTCATCTTTTGCTAAAAGTTCTCTAAATACTTTTGATTCAATTACAAATTGCAAATTGAGACTCGTGCGCAATTCGAACGTTCAACGAAACGGGTAAATTTTATCTCGGTTACGATAAAGAAGCTCATGTATTTATCTCGGAAGTGTTAAAACGAGTATAATTATAATATCATTAATCATCGTCAATGATATTCCATATCGCACAAGTGAAACGTGCGAGCCACATTTGAAAAAATTTCTTCTAGATAATTAGACTTCCGATAGAGTAGAAGGGAAAATCGTTTACTTTCGGTTTCGAAGCACGTGTCGCATATACGGTTACTCACTTAGAAGCTACGAAGATAACGTTGTTATTTTCGTAAGTGATATACAGACAATGAACGTTCGTTTTGCAATCATCGTTTCGGCTTACTGTTTCGAGTTACGAGTTTGAACGAAACAATCTCCTCGGGAAGCGAAAGTCCGGTCGGATTACAAGATAATCTCCACGTTTCTCTGTCTTTGTAATTTCCTCTTCATAGATATGGGATCTGCATATTTTTTTACCTTCTTCCCAGCTTTTCATGTTTTTTAAAGAGACGTGAGAGTCTCCAATTTTATGAAAAAAATTTGATATACAATATGACATTTTCGGCAACACTCCCTGTAATAGACTCCCTGTAAAGAATGAAGCTTTTTGCAACCATCTGTCGTCCTCCTTTCGTTACTGTCGAGTAATGTATCTACCTGAAGTCGCTCACATTTCATTTCTGCGAGGGTCATGCGTATAAAGATGTCTTCACCTCATCTGATTGATGATCGTTTTATGAATTTGTTGTAATCAGAGTAACTTGTCAGGTGGACTGCCAACAGTAGGACAGAATTATTATTGGTGTGATTTTGTGTGAAGTGGCGAATTTGAAAACATATAATTCACTGTAACATTCGCACCGCACACAAAACAATCAAATATCCTGAAATAGAAGCCGTTAACTTTTGCTGTTCGGGTCACTTTTATGTTTCCGATGCACCATTCGACGTGTGCTTTCGCGATTTGAAAATCTTTGCGAGCGTTTTATTAAATTAGCGTCAATTGGGACGTATATATTGTACGTAAAATACTGCAACCGCGCGAAAGTGAGATGGTAAATTTTAGCTGAAGTGCTAATTAAGATATCGCTTTAGGTTCTTTGGATTTATTCTACGAAGACGAAAGAATTGATAAATTTTTTTACTTCAAGTGTACTAATTAAAATTTCCAGGTCGAGATCTCAATTGCGTCTGTCTATGAAATCGATCCTCACTTGTAGTTCAACTTGGAGTAATATCAGTAAAATCAAGCCCACAAACAGCGTATTTTCCGTCTCTTTCGCACCGGACGCCGCGCGCGGAACGTGCCAACGTTTCACACGTGTCGGGCGCGCGATCAAAAATTGCCATGTTAACTAACTTGCGCCCTATTCGTCTGCTTTGTGGGCAATTCTCGACGGGATACGGAATTTCTTTTATCGAACAAATGTAAACCGCGTAAACCGCGGTCCCTAAGCGGCATTTGACACGACGGGGGACCCATGAAGGCAAGCCGACTTCTAACAAAACCATAAATGTGTCTAAGTTATGGCGAACTTTCTTGCCCACCTCTCTCTCGTCGTTACACATCTTCTCTCTTTCTCTCATTCTCGGAAAGTGCGAGGTTTTTCCGGGAGTATCGGTTTCTCAAACACGAAATCTCATATTTATACGCTGCATGGGATCCACGACCCGCGGCTTACAAAAGACTGCCGAAAGACTGTTATGGCCGGGAAGAATTATGTTACGGATACCTACGTTCCCCCTTCCCTTCTTTCCTTGCCGTCCATTCGCCCGGACACTTTTAATTTCATTGGGCCGGCTGCTCTCCTTCTCCCCCTGCCACCCTCCTTCTCGTGGACCGGGGAACGTGTAGATATGTTCTCGGTAGTGCGATTAAACGGTTAGCCGTCAATCAGAATTTATCTGGACTGGAAACGATCAGTTAGTCGTCGGATCGTTGCAACTTTTTTTTTTTTTTCTTTTTTGTTACAGAGGAGGAAATGCCTACGCACATCCCATGGCCGCGCAGAAACCATGGGGTAGTGTGGGACTCGCACCCACTAAAACCTCCCCCGGCCGAACCGCGTGGCTCATGACAGGGAGATCCAGGAACAGCCCTGACCGAAGTCAATTCGCTATGACATCTGAATCTCTCCGTCACCCCCGCGGCACACATGCCATGGCCCTCTATACTGGAGTCTGCGCACCCCTTCCCCCCTTGGCCCTAACCAGTCAAACAGACCCAGTCCGACCAGCGGTACAAGTACCGTGATCAGACAGGCCCGGACCAGCTATCCCCAGTTTATCCAAAGGACCTAAGTCCAAAGGACCTGCGACCGCTCATGGTACGAACTCCGAAGTCGGAAAACCGACTCAGAATCCATACTACGGCAGTCAGGATCGTTGCAACTTCTGTCCTTTTCTATTTTGTTAACGTAATAATTTGTATTCTTCCCTCCCCTTCGCCCCGAGTTCGCCAAGAGAAACTGGCGGAAACTGTTTCATTGATTTCCTTCAAGCACGATTCGCGGTGCAATTGGGAGTTATTATACTTTTGCGGAACACGGATGTTTCCAATTCGGAATTGAATTGTTTAAGATATTTTTCTGTTAAATTCATGTACAGATTATCATATCTAATATCTTGCGATCGGCCCTCCCGTTGACTCTTCCTTAGATACCTGCAGAGCCAACAAATATTCGTAATTTTCATTTCGATTGAGTAGTTTTGTCAAGGCAAAAGAAAACCGCATGTCTGTATCTTCAATGACGATTGCCAGACATTCCCTATTTTCTATTTTGATGAGGGTTCAAGGATCGTTAAATCGCCGTGAAGGGTCGAAGGGTCTCTTCTCCTGATGTGGATCAATTTTAAATGCGACGCGCCTAATTCGGTGGTGTTTCAACTGAGATATGGCGGAACGTGTAAAAGCCAATGGTGAAACTATGCGACGGGAAGAGATAGAAGTGACAAAGGTAGGAGCGAGAACAGAAGAGAGAGAGAGAAAGAGAGAAAGAGAGATGAATGTCAGATTGCTGCAAAGGGCAGAAAAGATATACGAACTCGAGTCCTTTCTCCGGACAACGATGATTGGATTCCGTTTCAAGCAGTTTCGGACTTTGCGGTCATTATTTGTGCAATGAGCGAGACGCTTATTATCCTTTCTGAGAGGGAGCGTCAGCTGTTTGAGACCCATTCAACAAATTGTTTAACCACATTTTGCATCACTCGGGTCAAGTCTCGTGTTCATTGTCGATAATCTGTTTGGATGAAGGCAACTGTAAACAACTGTATTATGTCGCTTCCAGGAAGTTGTTCCTTTTACATATATTTCTTTGGATAACAAGTGGGTGTGAAAACATTCAGTAAATCACATCAGCGCTGTCAATGGGAACCAGGTCAATAGAAACTAGGTTCCTACAATGATATATTGACCTGTGTATCTACTTGGTATTTAAATTCACTGCTACCACTCAAGCGCTACCTAGATATTCACAAATACTCACATATACGCGGATATTACTCAGGTACACGAGTGTTACCTATTTAACTGGTCTCATAATAAAAATTTTAATATACACGAATATGTGTAATTCGATTGAAATTTGTTTATAATAAATGAGATTTATAAAATTATAAAAATTCTATTCTTGAAAACTTTGACTAATTTCAAAAACTACAACTTCACGAAAATCATCAGAATTATATAAAGTTCATAGAAATAAATTTTTATATTATAAAATACATCATCCTGGCTGAAAGGGCGACGGCCAGGCGAATGCTCAGGAAATATCTGCTGGATTATAACTAAAGCGTTGAGGTGTAGGCGGTTGATGTCCTTGTATAAGATAGATCGTGTTTAGGACGATAGAATTGTGCTAAAGGGTCCCTCTGCAAAGAATAGCTTGGCAATTTCCGAAGAAATATATTTTCGTATACAATACGACCTGCTGCAAAGGCAGACCCGCCGTCGTCATCGGACAAAGATGAGACAGAGGACAGCGACGATAACAATTGACCGTATAGATTTGTATTATAGATTTGGGCATTGTCGTTTGATCGAAATGGTTTTGTCTGCTGCAATGGCCGTGAGAAGAGTTTGATCAAAGAAAGCCGCTCGTATTCTTCTGTTCGAATTCTGGACATTATATTACGCATTCCACTTTTATGTATAAAAGGGACATTTTTTAAATTAAATGAATTTCACGCCGACGGCGACACTTCCGTAGTTGACTATTCTGCCGAAATGAATAACATAATAGAAATGAAACGGTTATTAATTCGTTTGAGAAAAGTGCAACGAAGCAGGAACATCACCGATCGTTCTAACGCGCACGTTAGATGTTTTATTTTTCTTTTCTTTTCCAGCTTTTCCTACATGTACAGAGTATCCTATTTTAAATTCCCCAGGCAAATATCTCGAAAAATATGAAAGATACGGAAAAACATTTCAGACAAAAATTGTATGGTTTTAAGAGAGACATAAAATAAAAATATATCAGTTTGGTTATGATGGCGCCATTTTTGAAATATTCACTGATCATTACTTTTCTTAAATGGAAATCCCAACTTTTTATTATATCATCTTTTTCTGTCAATTAATTTTAACAACTTTTGAAACATTTTTTATTCACCTTATATTTTTTGAGATATTTAAGGAAAACTTAGTAACCTTTTCAGTGTTTAAGGCGGGAGCCTGGTTTAGAAGGCCAAAAAAAATGTTTTTCATGAATTTTTTTTTTTTAACTTAAAGTTGATATTCTATTCATGAATCTTTTACAGCATTTTTATTAACATTTGAAAGATAAAAAAAATTTTTTTAATAGTAAAGAAAAGAATTTTTTAGACATTGAACTGCAAGTATTTCTACCGTATCCTATTTAAAATAGGATACTCTGTACATGTAGGAAAAGCTGGAAAAGACAATAAAAAAAGAAGTCACGGTGTCTGCTTGCGCCGGTAATAGCGAGCGTAATTTTGTCTGACAAAAAAATAAAGTAAAATATTAATTATTACATATTTTGTAGATGAACTAAAAAAATTAACTAAAAGTTAACATTTTTATAATTTTTCAGTGATTTAAAGAGACAAAATCGATTTTCGCCCAAAAATTTTGTCTTTAATTAGTAAAGAAACATACTTAAAAACACTTTTTTCTGAATTTTTTTAGTTCATATGGAAGAGAATTTAATAATTTTTCTAACTTTTTTTGGAACAACTAAATCTGTCAAGTAGTTTTTTTTTATCACCGGCGCCAAACTGAAAAATACGGTTTTGAGAAAAACGCGTCTAAAGTTTTTTTTTAAGAAGAGTAGTAATTTTTTTAAACTTACAGCAATCTGAGACTAATCAGCTATTCCAGGGACATATAATAGTCCCTCACTTTCTCCGTGGAACTCGTTTTCTTGGATCAATTCCATTCTACGAGCTGCTTTAGTCTCTTTGGTGTTGCTTAAGCTGTGGCGCTCTCCTCTCTTGATACGTGAGTCATCGTACAATTCAGCAAAAAATTTCGCATTTTGACCAATTCTAATCTCTAATTCATTCATCATCTTCAATATTGAATAATATCTTTCATTCAAGATGCAAGCAGCAATAAAAACAGCAATTTCAATTATTTTGGCGCCCGAATGCAAGTGCTTAGGAACAAGACCCCACTTCGTAGAGTTAAAACTCTCGTTCATGTTTTGTATGACCTCCTAACACCGAAAAAATTTTATTCTACATTATAGAAAAGTAACTAAAGTATAGAGTATTTGCCATTAAAATACGCGCCAAGTATATATTATAAAAAAGAGAGGATTTCCCTCTAATATAAGTATAAGAAAATATTCTAATGAGATATTCTAATAAGAGTTAGAATATCCCTCTAACATGGATAAATAGTAGTAGCCTCACAAAAAGTACGTCGAATCCACGTGGAATGCACGTTGTATTCACGTGGCGACACACGCTCGGCTGTTGGATGGATAGACTGTCGACGAGGTTTGAGTATGCATCAGTACTTCTCAGTCAGAAACGGTTTGTCGAAACAACATCGACATCGTTTCAACGTTGTTTCGCTATTATTTTGACGAATCATTTCAGTCTAAGTTACGTAATACTCATATACTTTTTCAACAATTCGTACTTACTTTCAAAACGGCAGACTAATTCCGATAAATTATGTTCAAGCAGCCACTTTTTCACTTCTTCCACTCCTTTCAGCACTACATCACTAGATTAGACTTCCTTCGAAACACGTTCAGGACACGTTCAGGACACGATACGACAACGCAATAAAAGCTGCGTACTATATATATATGTAGATATATATATGTATATATTTACATATATATATGTATATATATATGTATATATGTAGACTATAGTTTATGCATGCGCGAGCGCGAGTGTCGTTCGTCAACCAACTGGCGACGAAATATATATATATATATATTTTAGAATATTTTCTTTATTTTAGATGTTATTCTAAATAAAAGACTTTTAGAGGGGAATATTCTGAACTTTTTACAATATTCGATTAGAAGAAAGCTTTAGAGGGAATTTTTCTAAAATTAAGAATACGATTTTTTCGGTGAAACAATGTCGTCCTAAGCATATGTCGTGACTATCAGCACTGCTAAGTTTTCTTTTAGATGCACTCGAAATCACATTTTCACTTTCACGTTGCTTAATAAAACGATTGCCGTGAATTTTTTTTTGTGGCTCTGAAGCACGGTGTCGCTCTTCATGAGATTTCGGATATGTTGACATTTTTTCAATTAAGAAAAAATAAAACAAACAAATAAATTGGCGTCTATAAAGGCATAGCAACGTGCCGGCGTTCTGAACTCAACTAATCGTTATACGAGGTGCGGCTATAAAATAACGAGACTGATGCCTTCACAGAAGAAGTACGCATGCGCCAAACGCGAACGATTTAGAGAGTTCAAAAAATCAAAAATTTTCAAAAATTTTTTTTGGCTTAATTGATAGTAGTACTCTTTGAAAATGTACTTGAAAATGTAATTTCAAATTTCAAAGCAATATCTCTTAAATTCTGGAAATTACAGCTCTGAGAAGCCGAGCGCGCAAAGTAGCCAGATAATCAGGCCCGTCCCTTTTGTTCAACTTTTCTTAAAAAGTCGTCGGCCCGATAGATGAGTTGTCCCCATCGTATAAGTCAAGGACAATTCAAAGGAAAATTAGACTGTGTGTGTGTGTATATATTTGAGAGAATATAATAGAGAATATATAAAAGAAATTCGAAACGACGCTGTGCGTATATAACGATTAGTTGCGTTTTTTTGTAATCATCCTTAAAGATAATTGATATTTATAATATAATCCATGTGCGTACACTATTCGAAATAATATTGTGAATGTCATAACCACTTTACCCTAGTTTACCCTATATAAGCCTGTGAAACTCTGTAAACCCTCTATCACCAGTTCTTTTTTTCTTTTGCGTCGATGGAACTGGTGCTGCGACCTCTCGTTAGTCCGCAGCACCCTTACTCTGTGGAAAGTCGATAAGTGTTGTGTTATTGGAAAAACTAGTCATTGTTGAGTGGAAAAATAGGCACAATTGTGAGACAAATATTCTTTTCTTTTTTCTTTTTCCTTGCTTCTTCACCTCTTTTCCTTTTTCCTTTTCTAAAGGATGCCGTCGATCTGTTGCGTATACCTTTGAAGAAAAGCACAGAATTGTAATAAAAATATTGAATTTATTCTTGCTTCTGATACCTAACCATTCATATCGTACGAGGTGTGAGTATTGCATATGAAAATCCGAAATGGGCATTCGGAGCGTTGAAAAACAATAACGATCACAGTGAGGTCAATGGTGGGGAAAACGATGTGTTTACGTTTACGAAGATAGAGACGCGGATTATAAAAACAATGTCGCGATAGAGGTAGGCAGTTAGTCGCTGTTGGACGCCCGAAATAGACGTGCCATCGCCGCTCGTGCAGAAGGTTGGTGAGTGTTAATCAAACCATTGTTTTTTAATATTCATCGGGTGACCGGAGTCGAGCATTGTTCCCTTACACAATTAGTTAATTTCTCTTGATTCCGAATACCGGTGTCGTCGTGCGTTTATCCTTCGACACCGATTCAGACTTTCTTGGTCACCAGACTGGGCTTGTGCGTTTTCCGGGGGGGGGAGGGGGGCCGGTATGACCTAAGTGATCTGAGCCAGCAGCTGAGAAAGATATCTCGTGCGCTTTCCCTTGATGTCCATTATACCTCTTGGTGCTGAATGGTGAGCTTTAGGCTGGGATACGTTGGTAATTTCCTCGTGCGCTTTCTCTTGGAAATTTCCGACTGCCCGCCAGCGGTTCGAATGTGCGTATAGCCATTCGGACCGCCATTTTTAATCAATTATCGTGTGAGGTGATTGCGCGAAAGCCTGACTCGAAGGTGTTCTGGCACTCAGTGCGTCTCCGTATCCCGCTCGACCTCCACCGACGGACGTCTGAATTATATTATCGTTATGCTATCTATTGTTTTTTGTGTTTACTACCTCGAACTATTCATTCGGCTCTTAGTGTGTATGCATAAGGCGAATAAACAAAAGAAGGAAGGTCTATAGGTCATGTCTATAGGGACTCCCTCCTATGTTATTTATACATCCTATACGTTGCTCTTACACAACTAAATAGCCAGACTACCTGGCTCGTCATAATAATGGTAATAATAATCTGATCACCGGAGAAGACTCTCTGACGCGAAAAGAACCGCTTCCAGTTAGCTCGGACGCGTAACATACAGACGGTAGCTGCGAGCGTTATGAACGCGTGACGTTTCAGATCTGCGAGGGTGGACCACGGCTATATCGCGAGATAACGAACATAGGATTAGCTGACCGTTTCATCTCGGAACGTTTCGTCGTAAATTATTGTCGGGAATCAAGCGGCTACGGCTGGAAGATTACCGTTTCAGTTTCTTTTGTCTTGTACGACTGACCTTTCCACCGAGCTGTCCCCCGGTAGCTCCGGAGCAAGAACGATAATACCAACCGCGAACACCTGAGAAAAAATTGTTCGCTTCTGGCTTTTTTTTTACGAAATTGATAACGATGATAACGTTGATAAAAAAGAAATGCAAAGAGAATGAGAAGGGGGAAGTGCGTGCGATAAGTCGGATGATAAAGAACGTGGACGCGTTCTCGTGTTTTACCGAATCACATATGCATACATACTGTATTTCCTAATCATAGTAATACTGTCCCATTAATAATTGTTACATTAATTACAATGTGGCTGAATTAAACACTTTGGCCGGAGACCGACGATCTGGGGGATCGGTCGCGCTGAAGAGCCGAAGGGCCGAGGGTCGTACAGGGGCGCGCGTTACCTTCGCATCGATACTCAGGGTGGGTGGAAACAGCTAATGAACACAGCAACGCGTAACACTTAACGCTCATGCGCGCGTGTACATCGCACGAAACATGTTCGCCTGGTTTCCCATGGATGGAACAGGAGGAACGTCTTGTTATTGCACACACTTACACACACACATACACACACACTTCCTGTTTTTTTACGAAACTATCAACATTATTTTTCTCATGCGACTCGGCCGTTAATATTCTCAACGCTTCGTTACCGCGCGACACGCTCGCGTATATATTGTCTCGGTATTAAACATAGAAATAATCGGAACAAGAGTCTCTCTCTCTCTCTCTCTCTCTCTCTCTCTCCACCTCTCTCTCTCACACACACACACACACACACACACATTCTTGCTTTTTCTCCCGCTTTCATCCTCTCACTCATTCTTTCCCTTTCTCTCTACTCGAAAGTTTGGTCTCTGGAAAAATACTGCGCTTTATGATATGGAAAAACTTTGTTTTGCGGGAAAGACTTCGCCTCTCATGATCGCCGATAATATAACGCAACGGCGACGCGAGGCGTATTTATTAAGCTCACAGCAAGCGCGGGGACACGTTAGCTAACTAATCAGGCTAGCTTCGCGTTTACCCATGCTTTTTTAATTCCTAAACGACGCAAGCTCGTTAGCTCATAGCCCTGACGTGTAATATCGTTGTTTCTCTTCCCAGCCCTGGCTGAGACGAATGTCTGTGTATGTGTCGGCGGCGGAACGAAGTCGCGGACGCTTTTCTCCCCTAAAATACACGGTAACGTGGATGACTCTGCGGCCGAAACCAAATACGTTCGAGGATAGTGGAATGATAATAATGATAGTGTCTACATGAGGGTAAATATGCGGCAAATCGAGGACAAAGTCATTACGAAACATTTAGCTTCACAGTTCTTTTCTTCTTTTTTTGTTTGTACACTGAGATGTAATTGACTAGCTCTACAAATGGAAAATATTGATTCTCCTTCTTCGGGTGCTGGAGGCTCGAGACTAGATATCAGGAGACCCTTTTCCGTAGCGGCGACACCTCGTTTTCTCTTTTTCCCTCTTTCTCTTTCTCTCTCTTTCTCTCTCTCTCTCTCTCTCTCTCTCTCTCTCTCTCTCTCTCTCATACACACACACTCTCTCACATTCTCATAATCTCTTCCTCTCTATCTTCACGCATTCCAACTTTCGTAACTAGCGACTGCGTATCGTAGCAGGTACAAAATTTCGCGCGACGACTCTCTTCGCCGCTCCATGTCGTCGCAGGAAGAGAGAGGCCGTCGCGAGATGAATTTTCGTTTAAGACCGTGATTAATCCTTGTCCCAATGTCGGGGTTAATTTCTAATATTGCACTCGCCCGGTACGCGTTTGTGAGAAACTCAACTCAACTTATCTTTCGTAGTCCTCGTTATCGTCTATTTGTTACTTGATCCGTTCGTCAGTTAGTCCTCGCGTGTGGTTATCTTCTAGTAACGGTAAATGATAGTTGAGGGACAGTACTGACAGGCAGTGTTGACGGAGAAGAAATGCACGATATGAAACCCACGATGGCAAAAAATCCACCGCGAGAAGTTCGGTGATAGCGAATGAAAAAGAAGGATATCTCTCAATATCTAGCCCATGATAAGCCCACGTCAACCTTTCTCAGCTACTTATGGATGGATTACATGTGTCGGGCCTTTAACGGACATAAAAATTCTACGCACACGAACAAGAGAGCTCTTCCGTCTCGCGCCCCTTCCACTTGGTCGCCTCTGGCGCCGCCGGCGTCGGCGTCGACGTCGGCGTCGGCGACGGCCCGGCTTGTCTCGTCTCGTTCTACTTACAAATTACGCTTCACTTACGCGGACTAAACTTATCCACGATCGTATAGATACAATCGCGGTAAAAACTTTCGGTTTCATCGATTCGCGCGATTCTGCAACGACCCGACGCGAGACCTCTGGACGCTTACGTACATACGCTGACTATAGTCTCTTGGAACACAATCGTCGCGCTCTCTCTCCCTCTCCCTCTCTCCCTCTCTCTCTCTCTCTCTCTCTCTCTCTCTCTCTCTCTCTCTCTCTCTCTCTCTCCCTCTCTCTCTCTCCCTCTTTCTCATTTTCTCTACTTCCCCTATGCATTAATCATTCCCAGATCTTGACGCGCCTCATAAGAAATGAATACGTCAAAAGAAGAAAGCGGGAAAAAAATTTGTGCTTCGTTTCCTTAAAATTATAAACGTAATATAGCTCGAAATCAATCGTATCACATTTTAAGGTACAGTTGAAGTAATTGAGACTTTGTTCGTTGAACTTTTTTTTGTACGACCGAAAGAGTACTCGAAGACGCTCGAACAAACAATGGCTGGACAACAGTGGGGAGCAATTTTTCTTTTTTTTTTTTCCCGGACTAATTTGTCGAGGTATTATCAAAGGATGTAGACTGATGCCTATCTTGATTACGCGTTTGTAAATTGCCTGTCGGTTTCGCGGACGTGTTCTCTTTAACTATCTCAGTCATAAGAACGATAGTTCGGTGCTAAAGGGTCACAGTTCACAAATCTCTCTCTCTCTCTCTCTCTCTCTCTTTCTCTCTCTCTCTCTTTCTCTCTCTCTCTCTCTCTCTCTCTCGTATCGAGAGTACGATTACGATAAAATTCCTTTATAAAAATCTACCTACTGCGCAGAATAGTAGAATCGCTCGGTTCGATCACTTAATAATCTCTAAAGTGGACACAACCGCGAATCGACCGTTAATCCTCGATCGATATCCTCGACGCTATTATTCACTTAAGCTTGCGGCACCGACGTTAACTCTAATTTATATTTTACGCGCACGTAAGTCGAGTTCTTTCTTTCTCATTCTCTCCCCTGTCTCTCTTTATTTTTTTCTCTGTCATGATCACGATGGCAGTCGGGCGCAGATCAAGCTAGTCGATTTTCCTAACCGGTTCTAACGCTTTATCCGCGAACAACACGAAGCTTTGGCAATCGGGAAGTCTGTGGTTTATCATCTTACAAATAAGTTACGCCTATTACGTAGAGTGAAAGACGGATATGGTGATAAATAATAGGATTGCGACGCGGCAGTTTGTCGATAAAACATTTTTCTCATCGGTAGTAGAATGGAGGATCGATGCAACACACGTATACATACATACGTACAGGCACACATACATATACATACGCACGCACACACACACACACACACATACACACACACACACATATGCCTCCTTGGCATCTTGACTTGATGTACGTTGCTGCTTAAACATTCATTGTGTTTTTACAAAACTTATGTTGGAAACACTCGCGTCTCGAATCGGCTGGGGTTCAATATGAACCCCGCGACCCGCAAGTATCGTTTCACGGCTATCACCTTAAAATACGCGCGTTTTATACACACATCCATACATATACACACATATACACGCGGCAGCAGTATCGATTCAACGAATATTTCTTTGCGAATGATTCAACGTATTGTAACGCGATCTCTCTACGGGCAAAAATGTTAGGTCGGTGCAAAAGCTTGGTCGCATCCGTCAGATAAAATCCGAAGTGATATTCAATTTCGAGGTATTAATTTTTTTGTTGTTTTACAAGAAAATGGTCCATCTGATAATTTTTGGTATTTTTTTACAATTGACAATTTTGATGAATGGAACAAGCGTGGACTCTCGGCGTGTTAGAAACATGTCGGCCTAAAAGGAGGATTTGCCATTACCAATTTATTTTCACAATCACCGCCTTCCTACGCGAGTCAGAATTTAACGGAGACAAACGACGAATCTTTTGCACGAAACTAATGTGAGGAAACTAATGTCGATCTTTTTCGTATAAAAAGGTCGAGAGACAGCGCTGCTCGGATACGACGCGTTTGCGTCGTCATGAAGAATTAGATCGCAACGCGACTGTTAAATCGAGAACGCGGTGGGAGGAACGGCGCGATAGAGTAAATTTTCGCGCGAATTTAACGTCTACGTTATAGATACGTGCTTATACTCTGTTGTCTATCTATCGACCTACCTACCCACGGCGCATTATTAAATCAGACGTAAAGACCTTTATATATTTCTCATTCTGCCGAGCGAGGCTACCCATCTTTCGCGATAGGCTTCTGCTCTCCGAAGCGTACCTCTGAATTGCACACTGACACATCTCAAGAAAAAAGGAAAAAACTGCACGTCCGGCGTGTCACGTGATACTTCGATTTTTCCAATTCCTCGCGACCTCGAGAGTGAGAACATACGAAAGCGGTCACGACGCGAAACGATAACGAAACTCAAACTTCAACGTAAGAGAACAGTCAACAATCGCAAAATTGAACGAAGGAACAAAGAACACGTACATAAAAAATTCACGTCTCGTCGGAGTCGTTAACGATTAAATAAATAGCGATGATTCTAAGGTAAAAAACAAGACATATAGCCGGTGAAAGAGAAATGGTCTTGCGATACGCTTTCGCTTAATGGATGAATCTCGCAAGTTATTCAATAAAAACGTGAAAATTCTAAATGTTCGAGTCGAAAATCCGACGTTAAATGAATTTCTGAAAATTAATTGAAAATATTCAAACTAAAAACTCGCAACTTTACACGTTTCTTGTTTCAAAGTCTCAGATTGAAAGCGTCAAATTTCAAAAATATATCTTCTGAGAATTATCGAAAGCAATTCTCCCGTCAAGTACCCGTCGCGAAGGTCGTTGAAAAAGAACGAAAGAAATTGTCGCAATCCTTCTCCCGCCGGGGCTATAGAACATGACGAACCCATTGTCAACGAAAAGCACGAAGCTGTCTCATCGGTAATCTCGCGCTCTCCCTTATCGCCGACTGACGCGCGTAGACGACTGTCGATTGAAACGGAATGCGCGATGGCCTTAGAAGATATGCGGCGCCAGTTGTAGCTTCCACAGGGAGACCGGTCTCGCGAACACCGTCACTTGACCCTTCTCTTTACCGCCGACCAAAAAGACGTACAATGGCGCGGGCCCGTACGAGGGCGTCTTCGTGTCGGACACATCCACCGCCGCTACCTTCGCCCTTTGCCTCTCGGCCCTGGAGGCGCTCACCGCTCTTCTCGAGGGCGAGCCCAGAGGCAGGCTCTTGGGGGGTGCTCGCGGCACCCTCCGGATCTCTTGGAGCTCCAAGAGCTCGGCGAAGGTCTGCGAGGCCGATCTGCCGGGCTCGTCCTCGAGCACGCTGTCGGGCGGACTGTTAAGCAGCTTGGCGTATTTGCCGTCTTGCTGTTGCTGCTGCTGCTGCTGTTGCTGTTGCTGTTGTTGTTGCTGCTGCTGGTGGTGGCTCCTCGCTTCGTCCAGGCCGAGGTAGTTCGGGTTGCAGAAACCGAATTGGCCTTCCCGTATCGCTGACGAGGTGACGATGGGTCGGTGCGGCTTCGACTTCCTGCCAGATACCCAGTCGTCATCTGCGAGCGGGTCACCTGGACTCCTTGCCTCGATGCTCGCGTAGTCCGACGTCGACTCCTCGCCTTCTTCGAGGTCGGCGAATCGGACGGACGCGGAAGTAGGGATCTTGGTGGTCGTCGGGGTCTTGGGCGTCTGTAGCGCAGCCTCGTACAGGTGCGAGCTGTAGCTCTCGCCGCGGGTCGGTTGGCAGGCTTGATGCACCGCTGCGAAGTCTCTGCGAAGAGAAACGCGATGGACATGATATGTATGACGCGGCGAGAACGCGTTGTACAAAGAGGAAAAAAGAGCGCGAAATTAATGTCGAAGAAATTTGAGTCTAGCTTAAAGAATTCAGTTTCAAGGTTGTGCACGGCGAAATGACCGTCCCGAAAATTTTCCAGTTATGTTTATTTTATTTTGTTAATTTAATTGTTATTTTGTTGATCAATTTTTGCGTCATGTTCTGATCTCTTGCGCGAACCATGCTATGCGGTTAAATCAACTTCTCGATCCTTGGAAAAAGATTTATATTGGTTGTAGATTTGTCCTTTCTTGAGTTTTTCATTTCCTTTCGTTCTTTTAACTCTCTCAGCCAAATTTCGATATTTATTTCGGTCTTTTATATGAAGCAAATGTAAAGTTTGGCGATTTACGTAGTGCGTCATCGGTCACGTTTATCGTCCGACTTCCTACCGTCGGCTGAATTTTGCAGTTGAGATTCCCGCGTCAGAGCGCTGATTCGACTCGATCCTCATTCGATTTGATTCGATCACGCTACAAAATTGGCGCAACCCTGAAACTCAGATCTTTTCATCCTTTCTGCGCGTTTAACGGGCCGACCGTGTGAATCGCAAGCGTGATATCTCGGTAATTACCGCCTCTCCTCCTGCACTTCGATCAGTCTCGACGTAGGCGGCTCCTTGCGCTCCTCGTCGCTGTTCTCGTCCGGGTCTACGAATACTAATCGCGCGGCCTCTACAGGCGTGAGAACAGGTGTTGGTAACGTCAAAGCACGAAAGTTTGGCACCGATATAGGATCTCTGGTCATACCAGAAGCGGCGACGGCGTTGCTGACACCGCCGACGACGTCAGCCGTCGAGCGCGGCGTGCCCTCCGGCGCTTTCTGTCTCCGCCTGGCCAATGTGTTGGCACTGCGAGACTTTACCATGCCCGTGGACGGTTCCACCACCTCGACGTCCACTTGCTGAAAAGAATAATACGTGTTCGCCTGCACGCAGGCTCGATTGACATGTCTCGACGAACGAGGCGAAAACGAAAATTAAGGGAAGACAGGAGTGTGCATGTGCATTTTCCCGCCTTTTTCGGTCTTTCGGAATTCGAATCACGGTGTATTGTCTAGTTCCTTGTACCTCCTGAGGGCTCTCCTCGTTGTCGTCGTGTCCGCTCAGTACCGAGTAGCTACATTTGGTTGGATGACTGAGTCGCGATAGATTGATCTGCGACAGCTTCGAGATCTCCTTGAGGAAGCTCGGCCGAGCGGGCGCCTCGTTCGGCGACATCCGGTTGCTCGAGAGCCTTGGCCTTTGACCCCGCGGTCGCGGTTTCGGATTGTCCACGTTGGTGCCGCGAATCAGCAGCTCAGACACCGCGAGAGCGACGCTCTCGGCTCTCGGTTGTGGTTTCGGCCCCGGCACGGACAGCTTCTCCCAGGTTTCCGTGCCTGCGGACAAGTGCTCGTTCGGAAAAACCGTCCAATTCACGAAAATATCGCAGTGGAAGGGGAGGTCATCTCTGTTTTATCTCTGTTTTAATTAAGCTCGGTAATATAGGAACGATATTATTTCTCCAATTTTATTCACTTAAGTTAAAATTGACATTTTCATTTTGTTGTTGACCATCAAAGTCTTCAACATTTTTCCATATTTTTTTAGGGAGTTCTCTGTATATACATGTATATGTATGTAGTGAGACCGATATATTCAAGCGATATATTGATAAAAAAAATGTGGATATCCTCTTTAATAATAATTCAAGAAATAAACGATAGACGATTAAAAAAAAATGGACACCGGAAACGAAGAAATGTAGAAATGTCACGTGAAATCGACACCTACCGAAATGAAACCTCCAGAGCTCGTTCGTGGCCAAACCGCCGCTCTCGCCGCCGAAGATCAGCATGCAGCTCGGCAGTCTGCACGCTGCGTGGCCATGCAGCGGCCCAGGCCCGGGTTTGTTCTTCAGCATGGACCACGAGGCGCTGTTGACGTCCCATCGCCAACAGTCGTTCCTCTCCTGGAGGTCCGTCATGCCGCCGTAGATGTACATCGCGTCGCCGTGCAGTACCGCCGAGTGTTTGTGTCGCGCCGCCGGTCCGCTCTCGCTCGACGACAACAAGTGCCAGGACTCGGTCTCTGCAACGTCGAGCGAGTTAGAGTTGTTGCGCACTCGGGCGAAGTTTTTCACTGCAGCTAAAATATCGTTACCGAAATGAAAAGCCCACAATTCGGGCGAGCTTCCGCGTAAGTCTTGGTAACCGCCGTAAATCAGCATCTGTCCACGGTGCACCAGGGCGGTGTGGCCTCTGCGACCTCGAGGCACTGCGCAACCCCTTTGTGCCCTCACTTTCCGCCACGAGTTCGTCTGGAAGTCGTCATCGTAATTGCGGTTAGAAATTCTCACCGCGATGTACAGGGAGGTGGATTTCGTCCGACACGTGAAATATTAAGTCGCTTGGTAGTTTTCTACATATTCCATTCCATTTCTCAGATTATTATGTTATGTGCAATGTAACATAACTTATGTATTATATTATATTTCATATTGATATTACAAAAGAAACCGTTGAAATTGTAAAAATATTTTTTAATCCGGCGTAATATAATATATATATTGATATATTTATCGTACAGATATGATACGCGATCATATTATGTATACGATGTATGACATCTGGCATTATATCATATATGATGCTGTGTTGGATTATCTTTTATCTTAAAGACCCTTCCCCGGGCCCCCTCTGTGAATGATTACAAGCGAACTCTCTTTATTCTTCGCGCACGCACATTTCTGCATTTTCGCGGATGATTGTGTACGCCGCATGTAGAATAAGAGCCAGCCACCACAAAAGGGATAAAGACCTCTAATTTGCGGCTCTCCATTTCTGCTGTCTGAATAGGTTCGGCTTTAACTCCTGGGGTCCGCGATAATCGTCGCCATCGTGTCCACTGAATAGAGACGCGAAGTTATAATTCTCTCGCCGATTGCAACTCGCTCGAGTTCCGGAAAATATCTCGTTCGTTACGATATTTACAGCATGTACCCGCCCCTCCCCCTCTCACTCTCTCTCGCGCTTTCTTTTTCTCTTTCTCCCGTGTCCCGATAAAAGTTATAGCGTATTGATCGGGCGAATATACAATTATTAAATCGCGCGAGCGCGCGCGACGTAGTCGACAAGCAAATCAAACGTGTCACAAAAGTCGCAGCGAGAAAAATCGCCGAGTGTTTCGATCGATACGACGGATATATTTGCACGTGCAATATTAATCGAACTGTTGTTAACATTTCGCCGACTAAACAGTGCACATTCATTTATTCGCCCGAGTCGAAAGTTTCGGCCCGTGTTGACTATGCGCGCGCGTTGCACAGCACGTGCAACAATTGCCGCAGGCGATGACGAATATTGCAGCTGGACTACTCTGCAACACACATTCATAACTCGAGCTTTCATCCCGTCGTGAAACGAGGCGCGCAACATGCAAAAGGCGCCGCGAGCGAGCTGTACTTTTTATTCACTTTAAAGAGACGTGTCACTTCATTGTTGCCTCGTTTTCGCGCGATGTCAATTGTCCATCTCGATATCGACGCGAGTCAAACCGTTTAGTCCGACGGTCAACATGATCAATCGTTATCGTGGAGAAATTTTTACGTATTTTCACATTTTGTTTGAATATCAAAAGGAAGGAAGAACGGGGATGGTCAGGCATTATAAGTAACAGAATGCGTTATAACGTATATTGATAATCCGTAATATTAATATTGACATTAATATTATATTAATCATTATACTAATACGATAACATTAATATTGATGTTAATAATATTATTATAATAATTAATATTAATATCAATCAATATTGCTATTAATATTAATATCGTGCAATATATAATATTGAAATTAATAAAGAATGTTTAATATTATAATATTATACGGCGTTATACATTCACACGTATAACATAACATAACGGTGGTTTAAAGCGTATCACATGGGTAAACAAAAGCCTTCATAGACTCATCTAACTGGCTGAAAGTCACGTGGTCGCGGAACTCGCTGTCAGCGAGTCGCTGAGCGATCATTACATTAGTCCTTGACGCGAGGTGCGACGGATCGGCAGACGCCGCGCGTGGCTGCCGATTGTTTTCAATCAATCGATCGATACGCACGTGAGTCGTGTTCTATTATTTCGCACACGTAATTACCGCGCTAAAAGCATCATGAGGAGCAATAACTGCATCTTTTTGAATCTTTAGAGTAACCATCGCTTTTTGTCTTTATTAACAAAAAAAAATGTCTATTGTATCGAGTCATTAACTGTGGCTCGATACATTAATATTTACCCATATTTTTAATTAATCAGATAATTTTCTTTTAATTTTAGATCTAATGAAGCTGCTGGCCACACGGAGTGAGTGCAGGTGCCGTACCGAAGGACTCGGTTCGGGCCGAGCAGAATCAGCTCGAAGGTAATTTTATTTTTGCAAGCTCATAGTCGTGCGCATTTAACCATTCGCGATCGAAAATTAAGATATAATTGTCCAAGTAAAAACCACTGAGTTATAATGATCACGAAGAAAAAAGGTTAACATGTTCGTATCATATTTTTTAATCGAAGATGTTATGTTTTGGTTTCAGATCTGTAGCAGAACGTGGCCGATTCTGAGTCCTGCCGGCAGTTTCGTGAGTCAAAAGAATAATTTTTAAGACAATGGGTTTAACGGTGTCTTGATATTTATGAGACGTGATTAAAATCAATGCAATTTACCTAGTAGATTTTTGCATATACACTGAGAGGAAGAACGGTTTATTTCATTACAAATTAGAGTCACTTTTGGGCATCAGCTATATTTTTTATATTGTTTTTATTATTGAGAACATTATAGTAATATTTACTACACAAATATATAATTATAATTATTTTATTATAAAACTATAGTCATAAATATCAATTTCAAATTCAAATACAAATATATAATTATAATTATTTTATTATAAAACTATAGTCGTGAATATCAATTTCCTCTTAGTGTGGGATTTTTGCATGTATGTTTTTGTGTCGTCCACTGAAATATATTGTTTGAAACAATTAAGAGGTCGTTTTTTTGAAATATTTATTTTTTATCAGATACCTGAAATATCAAAATATCGGATTCTGCTTCAGAGATATTGATTCTTAATACGTTTCTTATTTTTGTTCTATAATTTTAATTCAAGATATCTAGATATTCGACGTAACTATTTATTCACTATGGCCTTGTAATTGTTTC
This sequence comes from Harpegnathos saltator, assembly GCF_003227715.2. Classification (NCBI taxonomy): domain Eukaryota; kingdom Metazoa; phylum Arthropoda; class Insecta; order Hymenoptera; family Formicidae; genus Harpegnathos; species Harpegnathos saltator. The sequence continues at coordinate 1,827,244 of NW_020230089.1, forward strand.
AAATAGTGTAATATCACAGAATGGTGTGCCAAATCGCGCGCCCAAAGAGCGTGTCTAAAGTGCATGCTGAGAATGCACAGCAAAATTGTGCATTAAAGTTGCACGTCGCAATGTGCTACCACACGAGAGATTCGCGGTCACCTAGTTCGCTCGCGAAAAATTTTGAGTTTATCGTAATCGGTAATTTACGAAATATTTTACGTATTATTCATTATATTATATCGATTAACATCAGAATTAGAATTCAAACTTAAAGTCAACAGTTAAAATTTCTATTCGATAGGATCTACATTTTTACAAAGTATAGCGCCGTTCGTGAAATAGAATTATTTTATTTTATAAAATGCAAAACCACGTTTTTCGATAAGATATAAACATCCGCGAGACACAAAATTACGTTTTTTTTTTTTGATAGATTATAGATACCCGCAAAATTGAACTTTTCTTTCTTTTCTTTTGACATTTCAAAAACGCCGCGATATTAGATTCGCAACTTTCTCCATACAATTCGCGATCCGCAAGTGTCTAGTCGTAACGCAGAAACTCATCTGTGTACTTTTCGTTAAATCATCGAGCCTGCGTTAAAACAATCGCGAGTGAAGTGAAGTCAAATGAAGTGACAAGTACAACCGACGTGAGACGACGACCTGACTCTGAAGTTGGACGATGGATCAGGATAGGACTGGACGTCGTGGGACGACGCGAAATGATGAGTGCAAATCCAAATATTCACGAAGCGTTATTTTACGTAGTGCATGTAGCATGTAGACAAATTGCATTGATTACCGATACGAAAAGTCAGAGTGCAAAGGCAATATGTTCTATAGCGATTTAAAGATAAGTGATTAGCGAATAAGATTTAAATATTGTTGACGCTCGATAACGTGCGTCCGTAGAGTCCAGTATATATCCTACATATCGTGATCTTCTCTATTATTCTATCATTCTACAATACTATGATATATATACTATATTATATCATACTATGCTATACAGTCTCTCTATTATATTTTCGTAAAAAACTATTTAACGCGGATAAAAATATAAAATATCAACAACGACGGACGGATATTAACGAAGTTTCTGCAATTCCTCTCGATAGGGATATTTTGTTAACTTTAGGATCGATGAGTGAAGTTGATGGAATTTTCGCGGAATTAGATTTCAACGCAATCGCGGCAAAAAAAGGAAGGTTTAGGTTCAGTAAAATTGATCCTTTAAATTATTAAAACACTTCAGAGCATGAACATTATTCTAAAATTGCAACTGCAACAAATTTTAATGCAATCGCATTAGAAATAGTTTAGACCCTCTGAGTGAAATTTTTAATAAAATTATGACAATAGATTTTAAAGGGTACTACCGCGCTACGCGTAGTGTTCCAGAAAAATCATCCGGCACCGTTGGTTCGATGACGTTTACGAAAAGTACAATTGCGCGAAGTAACATGAGCATACATTTATTTTTACCCCGTCGCTTTTACCTTGTAACGATTCCCACGTGAGAACGGTGTCGCGCGAGCGAGAGCGAGCGAATATTCTCCTCTGCGCGTCCTTTATATTTACACGCGTATCATCGATGAAATCGATAACGTCGCTCTCTCTCTTTCACGAAGTGATTTGTCGCCCGATCTAGCGGATGATTCGAGTGTGCGTGTCAAACGACGGCGGCGATGACGTTGAAGAATCGCGTATATTCCAACGAGACTTTGTCGTGTTTTACGAAACTATGAATGATGAAAATGAAATACCGCGGCGACGAATACTTCTATAAACGAATAGTCACTGAGCGGAAAAGAAAACAGCGGGAACAACAGAAAAATAAAGTATGTGAGCAATTAAAAACTCATTTCGTTCGTAATTCGCTAGACGATTCGTGTTCCGTTTGTGTATCTCCCTCTTGTTTTTTTATTTATCTTTCTTTATTCCGCCCTTCTTACCTCTTTTACGATCGAAGGGTTAAATTGTTTACTAATAAGTAAATGGCATAAAATAAAAAATAGCGGAGCGGAGGTGAGCAATAATTCAAGCGTCACGTGTTTTAATTAAATAACGAAAGACAAGAATGACATTCGCAAATTTGTGCAAACGAACCGTGCCGAAGCCGATAAACACGTCCGAGGAATTTTTCGCGATTTTCTCCGTGCGCGACTACTGAAAATAGAAACAACGCGAAATTAGCGGTATCGAATCAAGCGACTGCGCTGGCGTCGCTACGCCGAGTCGTGATTTGCCACAAACACGAGACAAGCCGGGTTGTCTCGAGCTGTCGGCTTTAGGCGCGTACTTGGAGTTACGTAATTACTTTCGACACCCTCAGCCTCGGCAAGCCACCCTCGCGCTCGTTCCTCCCGCATTGATACACACTCGTAGCGTAGTAGAGATGTGGAAAGCGGCGTTTCGTTTACGACCGAGCCGACCGACCGACTGAGCTGAAAGACCCGTGATTGTCGTTGCACATCAAAAGAACCGGTCAGGCTCGGAGGAAGTAACGAGTGTAGCCGTCGCTGGCGGAATAGTTGCATATGAATATTTCTCATGAATATTTCTCGTTGCCGAACAGGAGGATAGGTAATATTACACGGCACGAGTCAAGCGAAAGAGACGACTCTATCGACGAGAATTGGCGAGATTCTTTCAGGCGAGTAGAAAATTTCGAATAATTTAAACGAGGTTCAATTAAGCGGAATATAGATGCTCCTCCACCTTTGCATCGCGTTCATTTGCATCAGCGGAATTTCCGATTAATTTGCAGGCGATTTTCCTCGGTGAAAAAGACGAAGGAGTCGTTTATCGAGTTCTGTAATTGTTGAAATTGCTGCATACCTATGTAATTTTGCGGACAAGTCTCGAATGAAACTTTCGTCCAAGCGAATCCCGCCGGAAATCAATCGGAGAGGGTGGTTCTGATGTTCCTTTACTCTTCTCTGAAGTCTGGTTTGCGAAAAGTTTCCTTTTTTTTGAACGAGCCACTTAATAATTAAAAAGGCATCAATGTTTTGAATGTTATCAATATTTTCAAATCAATATTTTCGTTGAAGAAAATATTTTCAAATCAATATTTTCGTTGAAGAAAATTTGTCTGCAAATTGAACGAAAAATCTTTCGTGAAAAATAACGCGGTGAGAACAGGACGTTCGCTGAATAATTCGAGCTAAGGGGTCCAAATGGAAAAGTAATTCAATTTGTTCGTCTAAATTCTTATTTATTATTCAAGAACGCGTTGCGGAACACAGTACCCTGAGGCTTCGAACACCGCCCGGCTTCTCGCGAAATTAAAAGCATAAAAAGAGAGGAAAGAAAGAAAAAGACGAGAGGTACAACATGGCACACGTTTTCTGCTGCTCTCTCCCCGCGGGCTGTCCGTCGCAAACGAGACAGCGTTTTAACAAAATACAGAGGGAAAAATGAAAGGGAGATAGGGAGGCGCAAGGCAGGTAGGGTGAGAGCGAGCGAGCAACCCCTAAGGCTTAACCAATCGGGTCGGCCTGACGCATTCGTAACGCGGATTTCAATAATACACACGGCGAACGCACGGCGACGGCGGAGGGGGTGCGCGGCCGTTCCCTCCACGGTCCAGCGATTAAAAACAAATGAATCGGGAGTAGTCATGGCAACGATGGCGGCCGAAAAAAATCTCGAGACGATGGCACGCACGTAGACCGCGTTCTCTCTCCCATTTGAATTACTTGCTATGAAAGCAAGATGTAAGAGACAGCTGTATTTCCCTCACATTGTCCGCAGGCACGCTAAAGTCAAGTTAGACAAAGATTGAACGTGCCTGTGGCACGGACCATCCTTTCCTTTCTAAATGAAGTCTTCGCAGCTTCTCGTGAAGCACTTGGTCTATATATGCAAGCTATGTTCGCGGCTCGTTGAATCTCCGAAACGAACTGTAAAAGCGCCAATACCGGGCCGCGCATTTCACTCTGGACTCTCTTGTCATTTTGGCATTAAATTCGAAATGTTTCAACTTTCAACACAGAATACATAGACATATATTGAATATAAATGTATGTTTTGTACCGAAAGTTGAAATATTCAAAGACCTAAATAATAAGAATGGCTAGAGTCAGCTACGTGTCTCGGCATTGGTGCTTTCGCCTTACGCGCGTGTTGACGCGCAAAGAATGTCCTCTCGACGTCGCGATGAAGATGTTTACGCGCCACGAAGTGTGGATCTGCTCGTGCTTTCCACCCGTGTATCTGGTAATGTTGTTCGTTACGGACAAGAAGGGAAGAAAAAGGCAGCCGGCCGGTCGGCTCTCGCGATCGATACTCCCCGCAGACGTAAAAATCGTCATGCAAAAGAGCTTGTCAGAATCATGTGGTCGAGGCAAATGAAACCTATCGAGTGAAAGAGATAACCGGCTGCCGCCGCCGTCGCCATCGCCGCCGCCGCCGCCGTTGCTGACGAAGGGAAATCGGTGCGCGACCGACCGGCCGATGCGTTCTCTTTATCTGCTCCCGCGGCTCGGCCGTGTATCAAGCCGTACAATGTATAAAACCGCTGAACACGATACGCGAGCTTGCAAGAATACATGATTTGCACGAATCGGACCGGAAGCGATCGGATCCGCTCGCTCGCAACGGAAATGGAAGATTTGTGATAGAAAAGGAAACCGAAACAAACTACTCTGAGATTTATGGTCGCAGTTGCAAAATAAAAATCGACCCCAGTGAAAGGGGCGCGACGTTGGGCGAGAAAAATTACTCGAGGAAAAGAGAGAAAAGAAATTTTTGATTTTAAAGTCGGTTGAGTGTTAACTCGTTCGTCACTGTCGTTTAATTGGAACATTCCCCCTTTATAGCTCAGTTTGTATTTTGTATATTTTTAATTGCGAAATGATGATTTCTTTAAAATGATTTCTTACGAGGTAAAATTGATCTTACTTTTTTAATATTATAATGTTTTTCCTCCAACTGAGTGGGATAATCTTTTTATTCACACAAACAAACCAAGTCTATTGGACATGACGTCGGCAACAAACATGTCGACTTTCTGTAAAAAGATGCAGAAGTTAGCAATTTTCCTTCGTATGAGATCAACTTTTTTGTCAAAGAAAATTTGTTCGTCTCTCCGTTTTCGCGCGAATGAAAAGAGAATAGCCGTTAAATCGATGACACGTGATGTTTCTCGTGCTACTCCGCTCGCCGTGGCTTTATTAATTTTTAATGTCGCCACGCACTCTCTCACATGGCGCTTCGCCTTGGGGAGAGCGTAGCTTCGTCCGACTTGCAGGGGGGAGGGCATATGGGAATCGGAGAGAAAGCCTGTTAACACCAGCTGTTGCCAAAAACTACCCTCAACTTAAATTGCTCTCGAAGTACCCGCGAAAGATGCGCCGCCGCTGAATATTGTATGAAATTAGAGGGGGCGTCAGCGAATGTCAGCGTTAGTCCCGCGGCATCAAATAATGATTAGCACGATCATTTTGTCATGCCGTTTTCCGTGCGATTCCCTCTTGACGAACGATATTCGAGATATGCTCGTTACATTTTTCGTTTTTTGTACGCCTTTTGTACGAAAATATCCGAGACACGTCCGCTCATCTTGTCGCGCGCGAACGATGACTGAAATAATTTCCGAAACCGCGCTGTGCTCGATCGACCGGTCGATCGAGATGTCAGAAATGATGAGAATCACATAAATCCGTTTTGGAAAGGCGTGTGTTATCCGTTGACTGATAATTTCCCGGGATATCATCAACTGAACTGAAATTAATCCGGGACTTGATACCGCGACTGCACGCTCGCCGATCGATCGCAGTCCTCCAGTCGTGTCGAGGCCGGAACTCGAAACCGAGTCGAAATTTTAGTTCCATGTTAACCTCGCAAATCTTGCCAAATTTGGACAATCTAGGAAAAAATGCCGAGACGTAGAAAATAATACTCCGAGCAAAGATGTTCGTGCATAGTGAAATAATTGCAAAGCGAAATAATTATTATAGTCCAGGAATTTCATTTTTATAATAAATGCTGCTGGACTGTTAATGATAATAATTTTATATGTCTATCACGACTCTGTCACTACCACTTTTTCTAGACTGACAAAAATATCGTTAGTTCCGAAAATATAATTTTATTGGAACAATAACATATTTTCTCTCGATGTTCAGCAGTAAAAGATAAAAACGATGAATAGCTGTTTGTAGCATTAAAGTTTGACCGTATAACCTACATAATTCTTAATATATCTTGAGATATTTTCTATCACGATCCTTCAAAATTGATGGAAAATTCGTGCGCTTAACGGGACGAAAGTTTCAACTTAGGAAAGTAGTCGCGGGAACTCGAACACTCTCCGTCGGGGAGGGACTTCATTCGTCATCGTCGATGTCGATGCACCGCAGTCATGCTTTCGTGACACAAATGGAGCGTTACGTTGACTTCCTTCCAGCGACTAGAATAACCTCTTCAGCGATCGCGCTTGTATCAACGTCGAGACGGAAAGGCTAGTTTTTCACTGGCAAGCGCGCTTGATGCGGCACGATCAGCTTGTTCGGAATAACTTCCCAATGACTCGTACATTTTATAGTAAAGAAAAAGTAGAAGAGGAGATAATTACGCGGATAAATGATGAAAATCTCTCGACAGCACGCTCGATTCAAATAATTCACGAAATATTCATTGATCGCCGCTCGTGAAACTTCTGCGCAAAGTAAACGCGTCTTGTCCGAATTTTCGAGCTGAATTCGTTACTGTGATTTCGTTAAGGACGATCCGAACGATCTGATTAGGCGAAGCGAACGGTAGCCCTCCGGGTAGCGGTCATAAACGTTTCAGCGATCGGACAGAAGGAGAGCTTGGCACCCTCTCGATTTGGTAAACGAGATGCGGAGCAATATTGAACGACTACACCAAACTTGATTGACAATATCACGCGTCGGTGCTTTTCCCTTTCCCTTAAATTGCAGGTATACCTTTGAGTTCAAGGGGAGACATCGTGAAATGCCTCATATCGACGTGATACAGAAACATCGTCCGATATTTTCATCGTCGAGTTCCTTCCCCCTTTATTATCCTTATCTATCAAGGATTCTTACTTATTCAAGACAATCATTCGTTTTAACGAACATACAACTCCGATTGACCTTGACATATATACCATCAAGAATATTCTGTTGAGCGACCCTTGAAAGTTCTTAGCTGGCGATCTTTATTTAATAAAAAGAAATTTCATCAGCAGCCTGGAGAACACAAAGATGATAATTCCATCTTAGCCTGAATAGTTGAGATGATAATTACATCTTAGTCCGGAGAACTGAAATGATCTTAGCTGAGAGAGCTGAGACGATAATTTATAATGACCTCTTGTCCTAGGCGAGTTGGCTCGTAGATGCCATGGTCCGAGAAGAGGAATCGTGAGCGTGTCGGGACAAAGGATTAGAAGCTACTTGTGAGCGAATGACACTTCACTTCTATTTGCGATATGTACAGAGCCTCTTCGGCTCAAGGGGGTGGGTGTCGCTCGGTGGACGTGCCGTTGGTAGCGCGGCGTTTCCTCATCAAAAAGTTCCATTTCTTTATTTCACCCGCACCTTTCTCCGTCGTTCTCTATCGTTATTTCCCCTGCACCGTTTCTCCATTGAAAATTCCTCCATTGAAAATTCGTTTCCCGAGCGAATCAAGATCGTCGCGGCGTATCCAGCCTAATGGGAACGATAAACGTCTAGCGTTCAACAAATTATCCCGACAAATATTGTCTGCAATTCAGTTTGGTCGATATCGGTATGCACCGAATTGTCTCCGGTTTATGTTGCCTCCCCTCAATCTCTCTCTCTCTCTCTCTCTCTCTCTCTCTCTCCCCCCCCTCTCTCCCCCCTCTCTCTCTGTCTCTGTCTCTCTCTGTCTCTCTCTCTCTCTCTCTCTCTCTCTCTCTGTCTCTCCCTGAACCTGTTCGTTCATTTTGGAGGATTGATTTGGCGCATACGAGACGTCTCTCTCTTCCTCTCTTCCTCGTTCTCTCGTTTGTCGATTCCTCGGTGTCGCTGGTCGTTTCGTGTCGCGCTATTATTCTCCCCGAGGAGCGCTTGATACCGCGCTAGCAACGGCGAACAGCTCGCTGGATAACGCGATATGGGCTTCCGTCGCTTTCCACGCGTCCTCGATCCGCCGTCAACCGCTATTATTGGCCCGGATAGGCCTTGCACGTTCGCCCTCGTCACGCTCGCCCTCGTCGCTAGCTTGTCAGCCGCTTGCCGAAACCACCCCGCTGCGAGCGTGCTGCACGGCTCGGCCAGACAGGGCACGGGGGCTGGGAGGGGTTGTCGCGCCACCGTGTAAAACTCGCGGCCGATGACGTCGCTATCGATCAAGCGGTTTCTCGAGGGTGCGATTCTTCCGTCTCTTCTCGTTTTCCCGTCCTCCCTCCGCCGGCGAGACGAGAGGAAACACCCCTGCGTGCATCTCCCCTCTTTCCCCGGCTCGTCACGCCGCAGGGGGAGGATCGCCATTGGGAGCGCGAGTCCCCTCGCGCGAACGTTTACCGAAAGCGCGGTAGTTGCGCGTCGTTTTTTTGCGGGGGGTTTTTTTGAGTCGATTTGTTGTCTCGGGGCGCATCGCGATGCGCCGCGAGTCGATTTTATGCCGCCGCTAGAATGACCGGGTATTTTTGTAACCGAAGCCAGAAATGTTTTTTTTAACGGAAGGATATGTTTCTCGTTGCTTTTTCATGTTTATGCGCGTACGCATCGAATTCGTGTTTCGTGAATTTATTTCACCGACTTTTATTTCATTTACAGTTTTAATTATCCGTCGCAATTTCTTTCCGTTGTCGCTTTCGCAGTTAATTTCTCGCGACAGGTCAATTAGAGCGCTGTTTGTAAAAGTCAGGAAAAGTACCGAAATACAGCCAGTGCGAAAAGCGAGCGTTTTGCCGGTTAATGCATATTTTATCTCGACAGATTCCTAGATGTAGTAAAAGCTAAGTATTTCACAAAGTGTCGACTTCATCTTTATATTTTTAATACACATGGCTCGAAGAGAATAATAAACGAGAAATGATGATAAGATTAAAGAACTTGACTCTCTCTCTCTCTCTCTCTCTCTCTCTCTCTCTCTCTCTCTCTCTCTCTCTCTCTCTCTCTCTCTCTCTCTCTCTCTCTCTCCCCCTCTCCCTCTCTCCGGACGAGAATTCGAGAGACACGGTTATCCGGAATTAACAATCAGCGGTTCGATTTCTTTTGTATCGACTCCACGTGCACGTTGCGTTTTTTATTGTGGCTTGGGGCGTTATCTTTCGCGTTACCTTAACATTGTAGACCCAGAGCGGCGTTTCCGTGCCAGCGGAGAAGCCGAGCTCGCCTCCGAAAACATAGAGACAATCCTTGTAGGCTACCGCGCTGTGCTCCTGAAGCGCCGGCGGCCTCTCACCCCCCGGATGCAGTTCCTCCCATTTGCTCTCCGCTGAAAGCAAAACAAAGAGAGGGTTGGTGTGTCGCGGCACGGCCAGGTGAACGTAATCCGACGCTCTTATCTACCGGACTGTAAGTGCGCGACTATTACGGCAGGGGTGAACGTGCGCTCGTTTCCAATGCATGAGACACACACGCGTACGCGTGCAAATACAGAAAGAAAAGGCGGGGGAGAGGACGATGGCACGCGAATTTTTCTAATGCATCCGCGCGCGTTGCATTTTAACAACAGCTTCGCCTCGGCGACGTATACGCCACGTCCCAGTTCCCGGTCAAAGAACGAGAGACCGTGTTTCAGCATGCAATAAGATTCGAGTTATATTTTCCGCACACAGCACGGACCGCGATTACGAATTCTCGCGTGTTGCAGCTTATAAATATCGCGTTCGATCAAGTCTCCGCGTAACGATCGACGAGGGCTCGCGCATATGTCTCACCTGGAATTCATCCAGGTGAATTCCAACGAGGATTGACGAAGCGAAGGTGGACGGGGAGAAGGGAGCGTTAGGAGAAGAAAAAATCTGGGCCTCTCGTGGCTTCGTTGAAGCGGCCGTTGAACGGCGAAAGTTTACCGGGGGAATATTAAAAATCTGGCTTCATCTTGGGTGGCTCTTTAATAAAACAGACGTCCGGACGCCCTTCGCTGGCGAACTATCGTGAAAAGAAAGTCGCGGGGGCGCGCGTGCTCTCCCCCCCGACGAGTACGAGATTATAAAGACTCGGAAGAGAGCCGAAGAGCGCATAAATTTGCGTCATATTGGGTGAGAGTAAATATTCCGCTCGTATATTGTAGAGAGCACAGTGCTCGAAGAAATATATTACCGCACGCCAATTACTATTTCTCTCCCCCGGCCGTCGACTCTCTCTCTCTCTCTTTCTCTCTCTGTCTCTGTCTCTCTCTCTCTCTCTCTCTCTCTCTCTCTCTCTCTCTCTCTCTCTCTCTCTCTCTCTCTCTCTTTCTCTCTCTTTCCCATGGCTGTCTTTATCCACCGAATTAATTTCGCCTTCTTCGCGATTTAATCTCATTTGGGTCGACGGGTAGCGTGAAGGACTTTTTGTTTTTGTTTTGTAGATATAATTGAAATTTTGCAGGAATATATTTATTCTCGTATTTTTTATACATCTTTTCTTTTTCGTACTTCTACATTTTTCTTACTACGAAGAACAAATGTATCTAACTAAAGCGATTTCCCAAAAATTAATTAAAATTATTTCACAAAGATTAATTAGCATTAATATCAGCAGTAATTTGTACTGATTATAGCGATTTTCAGCGATAATAATATTTCCTTGCTACTTTAACCAAAAAGTTAACCAAAAAGAAGTTAGCACCAATGTATCTAATAAAGTTGCTGTCACTAATACTACAGTAACACCTATTGTAAAAAAGAAAGAAAATGGTTCTCCCGATTGTAATTATTTCACTGCGAAATTATAGTCTCAAAAATGAAACATTTATTCTTCCCAGTTTGTTTGCATTTAATCTATAAATTACTTCGTGATAACTTTTTGGTAAAGTTTTTTAGTATTAATGAAGCTGTTTTGATGCATTGTGCAATCCGCAGCCACGCCCTTCATGATTTCGAATCTTTCACATCGCGTCATTTCTCCGTTCCTCTCGTTCTCTGTCCCTCCACTTCTGTCGCGTGTTTTTTATTCAGCCGGAACTGCTCGAAGGGGAAACACACCCGTAAATAAGTGGAGGGACGCAACGTTGTGTATGGCAGTCGCCGCGCCGACGCGACGTCCACCGTCTAATTTGGCGATATCCGCGTGACGCCGACTGGCTTCTCATCCGAAAGTATTGAGAAGACGGAAAAAAAGAGAGACGAAGAGCGGAAGAGGATAGCGAGGTTCGCGAAAGCTCCCTAAGAAACGTATACAACACGCTAGCTGGAGCACTTGCTCGTGTTCTCGATGCCGCTCGAACGACGGTGCACAGATGCCCGACATTGATTAGACGCACGTGTCATATCTAGTTGGCGCGGAAACAATACCTCCTTTTATCTAAGAGCGCGAAACCGCGCGGCACGTTCGACCTGCTCGCGCTCGCTTGGCAGATTCGCCATTTTCGGCCGAGTGGGAAACTTCTACGTGCTCGGTAAACAATTTAGCCACTCAAGGCTGTGTCTCGATAAGTACCTTCGTGACACGAGCCCGAATAACGAGGGCGTTTCGGATCCTTGCGAACCGAGTGCTGACTCTCTCTCTCTCTCTCTCTCTCTCTTTCTCTCTCTCTCTCTCGCTCGCTCGCTTCTTCTCGAGGAACCGAAAAGACGAAGCGAAAAAAAGAGAGAAAGAGAAAGAATCGATCGTTAATTTGGTCATATCGGTAATTTTCCTTGTTTTTCGCACTAGTTAAAATTTTCCCTTTTTAAAGCGTCCTGTACCCCGTAGTTGCGTCCCCCGATCGTTATTTACCCTCGAGTACTGCGGACGATGGAATAAAGGGTGTAACGAACGCTGGAGTGCTCTCCTGCGGTTCCTCGAGTTATCACAATATTTTTGCAAGATCAAACGGGTTGACCGAACAAGGCTGTCGAAAGTGGGGCCTCTCGACAGCTATTCGTTTCCGAAAACCAAGACCTCCTGCTCATCAACCCCTTCGTTGTTTTTAATATTCGGCCGAGATACACGGGGAAACGGCTAGTTCTGATCGAGAAACTCGCTGAGTGATAATGATAATGGTATGTAATGAGAGATGATGGAAGAAGTATGCGGATAAGAGAGATGAGGGATGAAGTAAAGCAATGAAAATATGAAGTAACAAAGAAATAAAGGAAAGTAATGAAACAATGGAAGGACGAAATAAAATTTGGTCGGCGAATACACGAATGGTCGAAAACAATTCTCATCGATATCCTCCCTCTTCACGTTCGGCAGCGTGAATCGCCGGTTTGCTCTCACGATCGCTTGCGTTAACATTTGACTCTCGTGCCTTATAATCGGTTCCACGGTAAAACTCTGATATTACACGACCGGAGATGAATCGCCTCGCGAGAAGCCGGAGGCCAAGTACAACTCCGGCCGCGTTTGGCTGATGAACGCGCGAAACGATGTAACTCCGGCGCAGCATTCGGAGGAAAATCTCTCCCTGCCACCGTACATAAGCCAACGATTACGGCCGGCGGCGTCGGAGCCGGTCGATTAATTCACGTGCGCGCGTCCGATCTCCGTGGAAACACCGCGTAATTGTGGGAGTATCGCCCGCGGATTTGCCTGATGTACGTGGGCTTTAATAACGGTGCATTATTGATCAGACCGACGAAACCCCATTCAAATTCCGCCGCTCACCCTCGTGCCATGGGGTGCGCAGGGACGCGATGGGACGCGTTGGGGCGCCGGTCAGAAGCGATGTTCGCATTAACGTAGCGCCGTTCACCACTCGAGGAATACCGTGCAGCAATACCGCCGCTCCGCTCCGGCGATTATTCGGGATTTTCTGCGTCCTCGAAATAGCGCGACACCACTGCAGTCCTGAATACGACGTCTAAAGACTCGATAATTAACACGCCGGTGCACGTCAATGGTCAGGTATATTCACGTTTATGAATATTGAGAGAGAAAAGTGTTTGGAGCATTTATAATTATGATCGCACGGAGATCGCACGGAGAATAATTACACAATAGAAAATGATTCGTATCATCTTAGTTGATTCGCAAGCATTATGTGAATATCAGTTATCATGTGAAATGAGTTAAGTTATATACGCCAATATATTTGCCATTTTTCAAGAATCTTATACACGCACGTTGCTGCTGCTACTATATTTTTGTTAGAATAATAACTGACGTCGGAAATTCTACTATAATTCGCAGTGAGATTAACGATCTCGATGTGCACATGTTTTTTAATACGAGTTTTAATCGTGCACGTAGAGGTGTATGAAGTTGTTTCTCTCACCGAGGCTGTATCGCCAAAGATCTTTGAGCGGTAGGTTTCCATTTCGACCGCCGAGTAGGTACACGTGACCGGCAAGTAAGGTGGCACTGTGCTTGCTCCTCGAAGGTGGTGCTGGCCCATTTTCCGTACCAGCCGCGGTGACCGAGCTCCACATTTTCTTCCTGAAATGAGAGAGAAAGAGAGAGAGAGAGAGGGAGAGAAGGGAAAAAAGAAAGAAAAAGATACGATCAAAGTATCGCTGGGACAGAAGGGAGGAGCAAGTACTTGGCGTGAGGCCACGCGCTTCCTCCTCCTCCAATGTTAGAATGTCTTTTCGTGACCCCCTCCTTCCCCCCGCAAAAGATGTGGTCTTCCAGACCTAATCCATTCGCTAAGAGTGGGATAGGAGGAAAGCCGACATCCGGGTAGAACGTGCACCGGGAAGGTACCCATGACGTATGCCGTCTTGGCGATTCCATGGGTACCTCTTAAGTGGTGAAGGTGGGCTCTATAAAAAAAAAAAGGTATCGCTAGATGTATCGATAGCGAGAGAGAGAGAGAGAGAGAGAGAAAGAGAGAGAGAGAGAGAGAGAGAGAAAGAAATTTATCATCGTAACGCTCGTGATCCTTTCTTATCTGCGGCCCATTAGGAGCTTGAGTAATTAAAGAGCATCTCGATGGGTATAGATTTGCTGTGTAATAGCATTTAGTTTCCACCACCGTTCCTCTCTCGCGATGTCTCCTTCGCTCCTGCACGGTGAATCCGTCGTTTTCGCAAAGATAAATGGAGAGAGAGGAGAATACGAAATCTCCACAGAGTTACGGATTACGAATTAAATATATCACCCGTTCCCTCCTGGCTTTGTGTAACTTCATATAATCTAGATTTTCCTTAACACGTGTTAATAGAAATTCGGAGAAAAAGAAGCGAAATCACGCGTGTCTAAAGACATCGTGTGCAAAAAACATCTCGGAAAATTGGGACGTCTTTTCTCGCATTGTCTGGGGATTTGTTATTGAAAGCTTGCAGAAATCGCTCGAATTATTAGCAGCGCATAATTTTTTACAGGTTCGTTATTACATAGTGTACTGTTAATCTATTTTAAATTAATCAAGACGAAAAATGATGTACCTTATTAAAATTGATAACGAAATAGCACGTATCACATTCGATCGAAGTATCTGTCATTGTCGTCGACTGCAAAGTTTATCATCATTTAAATATAATTTCGCGACTCTCTGTGAGATGACTCATCCTTTGAGTTGATGAAACTGGCGAGCTTCCTCCTGTATGTAAGCCTTCATTAAAATTTGTCTCGATAAAATTCGCGACGAAATAGAGGCTCGCTTCGCCTCCTCGGCCACTTCTCCTTTATTTTAATATATTCGATTAAAGTTGGCGGCGAGGCGGACTAGGCAAATAGAAATAAAGAGAGAGAGAGGGGGGGGAGGGAGAAAGAGTTCCGATATGGAATACGGTACGATGTTGGTTACGCCCACGCGTGTAATTTTGTGTGCGACTAATGTAAGAGTCTTGCTTGCGCGGAGGGTGCATAATGTGAAACTAAATATTTACCGAGCCGACACGGATAATTGGACGGAGGCTTCTCCGGAAGCCGTCTCGTTAGCAGTCGTTCGAAGTCCGGAATCCGCGTTTTCGGTGGGTGGAAAACGCCATCGACGACGCCGCCGGGTCGAACGTGCGCGGACACGCGGCGATTTTCAGCGGTCCTCCACTAAAACGAAGGGAGAGCGCTGCGGGAGAGCTGACCAACATTGGCCGGCGTGTATTCCCTTGATGCTTGCATTAGTAACAGCATCTCGCACATCTGTTCCCGAGATAATCTATTTCCGTGAGCGAGCGCGATCGCGAGCAACCTTCCCGGTCCCTTCACTCAATTTATCCGCGTCTACCCTTCGAGGAAGCTGCGAAGAAGCACGTTTCCCAAGTGAGATTTTTCGCCGCGTTCAGAAATGCACCCCGCAATTTATGGCGCGAATCTTCCGATCCAGAATCCGTCCGACGTTCCGAAGCGTTTTGCCTTTGAAGCATTTGCGCGAGCAATGTTAAGCCGACTGCACCTCCTCCGATTAATGAAAATAATTTCTCCGCTCTGTCGCGACACGCGATCGATATGGGAGATGAAGATGATTTAATTGAGACGGTAGTTTGGCTTTTCTTTAGAAAATTTGCCACGAGTTCGGACGGTATCCGATGACGATTCGCTCCGTGCGAGCCACCCTGTGAAATCCGATTAGTTGAAGAAGGCCGGCCGGCCTTCGACATTGCCCTTATGAGTTTCCAGCCATATCCGGGCCGGGGTAGCTCTCGAGATTCAATTACGGCGGCCGTGAAATCGAGTTTCGGGTAAACGAATGCACCCTCACGCGTCCCGACGCAACACGCGTACGCAAATATGCGTATTGCCTCGCGAGGCGATACGTTTCCCGAAGTGTACAAGACATCGAATGCCGCCGCCGCTGCCGCTGCGTCTCTCCCCCCATCTCGTATTCATTTCACCGAACGAGACCGATCCACTCCAGTCGACCAGAGTGGATCGACGAGGAAACAAGGCTGGCGCAGAGGGAGCGTAAATTTCGGATGCGGGCATCGCGGCGAATTATCGCCAATCTGTTGTTATTAACGCCATTTTGTCTCTCACTCATACAAAGAGCAGAAAGTATTTGCGTTGGTGGATAAATTTATTCTAAGTTTGGTCGGAGCATTCGCTCTCGTGACTTTGAGCGGTCGGATTTTCGCTACCGCTGTCAGTTTTTTTCATTCGTTTTGAGAGAGGATTTTACTCGGAGAAATTTAGCTACTAAAACATTTGAGAGAAATTCGGAATAATTTAGAAGAATGTCGAGAGATTGAGGAATTTAAATTTGCACGTAATTTCGCACACAGAATCGAAAGAAGAAATTGGACAAATAAAAATTGAAAAAGGGGGAAACTCACGACGCGGTTTTTCGCATGGAAACGCGGCGACCAAGAACTCGGATTATTTCTATTCAATACCATCGGTATGTACGGGTCAATTTTTATCTGGGATATCTCACAGTTCAACGGACAGGCGCATCCTGTCTCGTCGCAGCTACCCCTCGTAGAATGCGCGCGGAGCCGGAACCGTACATACGTAGATACGCGCGAAGCGCGATCCCCGATAAGGATTTTACGGCCGCCGTGCACACACGTGTCCAGACTATATCGACGGATTCCATCGGCCTGGGGGGATGAAGGCAGGGCGAAGGAGGGAGAGAGAATGCCGAGCGGTAATGTCCCGTCCGCAGATTTCAGGACGAGTCGGCCCTTCGCATCCCCGTCCTCGTCCCCGTCGCGGTCGCCGCTGCGAGCACTCGCAGCGAAAGCCGGGATTAAATGCGCGGCGCGGCAATTTTTCAGCGATTTCACGGGATCGACTTCAGGATTTACCATATGCGAGCCGGCGTTTGTTCCAAGATATTTTTCCCTCCCGCGGCAGGAATTCAACGGGCACGTCCGTACGCGGAAATCTGAACCATCTGAACCGCCGACGTGAAACTCGCAGATCTCGAAGAGGATATTTGTTATCGCGCGAAAATAGAAAGAGTGACGGGCGAAATGGCGGATCAACGAGAGGAATCTCTGAGAGTTTGCTCGGTTTTCTCGTTGGTGGAAATTTCCCTCGTTACTTGACGACCGCTTGATACTTGGACCAACTCGTTAATTACACTGATTAATTATATCAGTGGATCCCGAAAACGTCGCGGAATTCGCGTGAGATAAAGCCAATTGTAACAATACGCGGGTGCAAAGTGGCAATAAACGGCGTGATATCCGGCGGGATTTGCAATTGTCAGGGAAGGAACGCGTCCCTCGTCGAGGATGCCGTCGCGAAGATGTCACCGTCGCAATTGGCGATATTCATTCTCGGGACGGCGGGAACAACGGGCCGCGACTGCCGAGAGAACAGTTCAGATTTGAGAATGACACACGCGTAAAGATCGGTGGAGAAAACGCGCTCCTTTTCCCGCCGCCGTCACCCTCGTGACAGTCGGGTTAAAGAGCCGGCCGGTTAGGGGGGGGGGCGAAGGGGTGAAAATCGTAAAGGGATCGAAATCTAGTCGGCGAGACGACTTCTCACATCGAATGTCGAGGACGCCAAGTCGCTCTCTGGTCGATAATACGCGCCAGTTTTTCGACGGGAGGGAACGAAGAGAGAGATGAAGGGAGACAGAAAGCACGCGCCCGTGGCTCTCGATGTAATCTCGTTGCATTAAGGGCTGAACTTGCGAAACGGAAGAGGAATTTCTAATCGGGGACGTGATTTTTAAATTGGACAAAGATAAATTGGAATCAGATGAAATTGGATCAGATAAGATAAATTGGACTTTGAGAGATGCGATAATCCAAATAATCCAAAGGAAGAATGAATGGATGAGTATTAAAATGGAGACAGATAAGATCGTTTATGAAATAAGGACAATTGTCCCAAAAGAAAAGAAGCTTCTTTCATTCTATGGAAAATAGGAAAGAGAGAGCAGGAGAATGAGAGAATGTCTAATTGAATGATAGAGTTTTTTAATTGCATGAACTCGCCTCTCTCTCTCTCTTTCCCTTTCTTGCGAAAATTCCGCCGCTCTGGTGGTACTTCCGCAGTAACTCTGAATTTACTTTGACGAGAAACCGTTTACACAAATGCTTCCCTTTAAACAATCCGATAGGGCGAACGCCCCCCGAGCTACAAGCAACCCACGAAGAACCACGGATGAAAGAAAGGCGATTCTTGTGCAAACACTGCGGTAGTTCTCATTACCGATCCCTTTGTGCCGCAAGGAACGGCCTTTAATCTGCTGCATATCTTAAGGGACGTTCATCCGCGCGTTAGAGCTTTATTCAAATTTCCAGTGACTATGCAAATGAAAAATTTAACTTTCCGCGACGGCTACATGGCCGTCCGCGTGAAGGGAATTTGATCTCTCGCGAAGAACCATGCGATCGTCCTTATCTCTGGTGATTTTGTCGAAAATATAATTTCATCAATTAATCGTCGCGATTCTCTCTCCGCTGGAAACTGCGATCTCCCCCCCCCTCTCTCTCTCTTCCGTCTTCTTTATTATTCAACATATACTTGTCGCCTCCACACTTAAGTGGCGGTAAAGCTTCGGCTGCGTGTGTGACGGAATGTACAGCTGTCGGCACATGAGGAACATTGATTTTCCACGAGGTTAAGGACACCGTAAACTGCAGCCACCCCGCGCTATATCCACGTGACTTTAACCTCCTCGCCGCGAATGAGAATTTGCGACGCGCCTATTCTACTTCCTTTGTCAGGAGCGAATTTTTATCGCCCAACAATTGATCACTCGGTTCGCGTGATCGGTTTCTTCGCGAAAACAGGGAATATATTCGAGCCGGAGAAAGAGAGGAACTCATTACACGCCGGCGAAACTAACCGATCGTTTCTTCGATCAAAACCGATCGTAGTGAGTGTCCTTCGGCCAACAAATTTTTTCGAAGGTGATCTTTTGCAACGCGTGTGAATTTGACATGATTTGCATCATGAACAAATTTGAAAGATAACTCCGCACTACTAAGTTTCCTTTTTTCTTTGAGTCGAATGACGCGAGAGTTTTGTCAGAAAGAAATCGCGATTATTTTGGCCTTCTGATGCCAATAAATGAAAACGAACTGAAAATATGCCAGTCTGCTTTGCGAGGCGAGACGAATTGCGTTTCACGAAGTTGAACAATCGTACGGAAAACATGAAGACGCGAAGATCGATCGGCCTTTGGTTTTTCCATATACACCCGACGGCATTAATTAGTCCGCGTTTCCTTGCTCCCCTCTCTCTCGCGGCGATCCATCTCGCTCCTCGAGCCATCATCGCACCATCAGTCTTTGTCCGCGCAGGACGCCGGTTAACAGGCTTACCTCTTGGCTCGGTAAACCTTCTCTATCTCGTTAGCTGCGACGAATGCAACTCGTGACCCACATGCAACCGGCGATTAAAAGCGCGGCTGGCTGCCACCGCCGCCGCTGTGCGAGGAGCTCGTCCGACGATGACGACGACGACGATGATGATGACTATGACTTGTTTTCGCTCTCTTTTTCTTTTCCTCTCCCTCTCTCTCTCTCTCTCTCTCTCTCTCTCTCTCTCTCTCTCTCTGTCTCTTTCTCTCTCTCTCCTCAAATGCGCATCTTCTCCCACAACGACTACCCTCGCCCTCGGCGCTGCTGCGTCCGGTCGCAGCGCGACAAACGACGCGTCATACGCGTGCGATGTACGAATCTCCCGCTAAAACACTCGAATGCCCCGAAGAAAGCTCGGACGACCGGCAAGAGAAACGAGAGAATGCGGTGTCATACACTACATACACACACACACACTCTCTCTCTCTCTCTCTCTCTCTCTCTCTCTCTCTCTCTCTCTCTCTCTCTCTCTCTCTCTCTCTCCCTTTCTTTCTCTATCTTGCTGTCTCTCTCTCTCTCTCTCTCTCTCTCTCTCTCTCTCTCTCTCTCCCTCCCTTTCTTTCTCTATCTTGCTGTCTCTCTCTCTCTCTCTCTCTCTCTCTCTCTCTCTCTCTCTCTCTCTCTCTCTCTCTCTCTCTCTCTCTCTTTCTTTCTCTATCTTCCTGTCTCTCTCTCTCTCTCTCTCTCTCTCTCTCTCTCTCTCTCTCTCTCTCTCTCTCTCTCTCTCTCTCTCTCTCTCTCTCTCTCTCTCTCTCTCTCTCTTTTCACGAGGACGATCGCCCGATGCGTTCCCGGAGATCGATCACGATTCCAGGGTCCAGCTGTGCACTGGCTGGCTGGCTAGCTAACTCTGGACACGCGCGTACGACACAGGATATCTTCTCGCTAACTGTTCGTCGCGAACTACCCTCTCGTTCCTCGCCAGCACCGCCTGGCCGCTAAAACTCCGAGCGCATCAACTGCAGTGACCCTAGGTCCCCGAAAGGGTTCAATGAACTTGTCGCACGGCGAACTATCGAACGTCAGTTTTTTTCACGCTGTCGCATCCGCTGTCCTGCGAGTTCCATCACCGTTCATACTGCGGTGGTCGGTCCCACCTCCGGATAACGTCGTCGCCGTGTCTCGCTTCTCCCTATCTTTCTCTCTCTCTCTCTCTCTCTCTCTCTCTCTCTCTCTCTCTCTCTCTCTCTCTCTCTCTATCGTTCGCTCGCTTTCGCTCTCTCCCTCGTTCTTGCCGGGAACCCGGAGCTACGGCAAGCCTCACTCTCTCGGTATCCGTACTTCGTGATCGGTCCAGGTGAACGCTTTCTCTCTCCCTTTCTCCCTTTGTCGCTATCTCTGTTTCTTTCCGTCCGGTCCGCGTCCGGAACTCGAACTCGGAGTGGAAAAAAGCCGCGCGCGCTACGCGAGAACAGCAGGCTGCCTGCCGCTTGTTTTCTCCCGACTGCGTCCGGGTCGAGCACCTACCTACCTAGCCGAGTCGTCATCGGGGACTCGACGCAGGCGCCCCGACAGCGAGCAACCCCTCACAACCTCCACCCCACCCCCGTTATCCCCACGGTATTCACGGGAAGAAAGAGAGGGATGGAGAAAGGCAGGGAGAAAGAAGGACGGGGAACGACCGGAGCGTTGAATATATATTCGTCGGTCGAGCGCTACCGCGCTGAACCCTCCGACGGCGACTATAGAGACCAGGATGACCGTCGTCGGGGGAGAACTATCCGGCACGGTTTGCTTGACTACGCTTTAGAAACGATCGCTAACGATCAAAGTAGCGTGAACACGATAGATCTTTAAGCCTCTCTCTCTCTCTCTCTCTCACACACACAGCCTTTCTTTCCGCCTCTCACGGTAGCTTTGTGCGGGAAACCGGTGCCGTCACCGCCGCTTTTCCCCGACTACTCTGTTCTCCCAGCGAAGCCCAGACGGCCTTCGGGGGTGTTTGTCGATAATGAGTTTTACTCGGGGGAAGATCGCCGGGATCCAACGCGACGATCGCGATCATCAGGTTGATGACTCGTCACCTCTCACTGTGAGCGTCTCGCGTTGCGACATCGAGAAGGAGATTGTAAATTGCTCGAGTAATGTATCGGATTCATACAACCCTTTTTACGCTCAAAGCGGGGCGTAGGGAAAATTAACTCGAGAGACGATCCGACTGGGAAGGGTGCTCTCCGAACACACATCCCGAACGCTCTCTCTGTCTCCCTCTTTCTCTCTCCCTCCACCCCCGTTTTGTCGACATTAGCGAGCGTCACGCGCGCACAGGGGGTGGTTGGCGCGAGACTGACTCGGATTTCGGCCAGTGATGCCAGAATGGAGACGCGGCCCCGCATAAACCGTAGCGGCGAGGATAACGCGCACATAACGGAGAGCCGCATACACGTACGTTTCGCTCTTCGGCTTCGGGAAAGTTTGGGAAAGTGGTTCGGAGATAAGCGTTGCAACGGTAAACAATAGAAATAACAATATTAAAAAACAAAATAGAAAATTTAGTTTTGAACGAAATCGTAGAAACATCTTACGCTGTCGCGCGTAACGAGAAGCGAGCAAGCCGCCTGCCTTCGTTGCCGGCTCACTAAGAACAAGACAGAAAACGGTACCTTCGCTCTCTCGCGTACGCGGCTCTCGGGGGCGCGTCTTCGTTCTGACATCGCTGATTTCGGGACAGTTTCGTCGGCACGACGCCGTTGCTGGACCAAACGCATGCGTGAGCGTCAGTCACCATGGCGACGGAATGCCAGGCACCGCGTGTGAATACGTATTGATTACTCCGCTCTCGCTTCGTTCCGCGATCTCTCGTGTCTTCTCCAGGCTATCCCGAGCTCGTCCTCATCCCCTTTCCCCCTTCTCTCGTCCTATCTGTTTTTCTCTTTCCCATTTCTCTTCCATCGTCTTTCTCTCCTTCTCACACCGTTGTGCCTCCACTTTTACCAGCTTACTCTCCCTTCGCCGCCGTCCTATTGGCCCTTCTTTTCTTTAAATTAGCCCCCCTCCCCCTAATGTGCCGTCGTGAGCACCCTCGACTGGAATCGGCTTCTCTCTTTCATTGCAGTCTCGCCGGCCCTCGCGGGACTCGTCGGTTCTGCTTAAATTAATACCTGCGTCTCTCGTACACGCGGCTGGATATCGAAGGGCACACGGAAGTGTCTCGCGCCGAGTGCACGCGCGAAGCGACGCACGAGCCGCAAGGCCGGCCTCGTGTATACTTACTTACGCGACGCCCCTAAGATTATTGCACCGTCGTGTAACGGCTGAGTTCAGACTGAGTTCTGAATGGGCTCCTCAATCGATTCCTAAAGTCTCATCACGTAAGAATATGTAAAGTTCTGATAAAAATCGGGACTGTGAAATCATGAGTACATAGAGCGGATGCTACGACAATGCGTATAATAAAGATTAAATTAAGCAGGAAGGAGAGAGGATGCGAAGGGGCGATTATTTCGCAAGTATGGCTGATGCGAAAATTGATTCTAAATTGTTCACTTGAGAATAATAATGTATGAATAAATTCTGCACATTTCTTTGTCAGCTGTTAGAGTATTTATTTATTTATCCAACGATTGCTTCATAACATTCGTTCGGTGTGATCTCTTACATCTTGATTTTAATCGACTCACTTATAGCATATTTATAATTATTTCGTAACATTTACGCAGTCTCATTTTTTTATAAATAAAAAAGGATCTAACACACTGATGAGGCATCGGTTTTATTCAGAGGATATGATGTGTCGTTATATGCAGAGCAACCTACTGAATTTGTACTATGAAAAGCTCCGTCATTAAAAAGTTAAAAGCAGAATAAATTAGTACAAAAAAAAGATGCACATTTTAGCGGTGCGAATTTTATTGTTGCTAAAGAAATTAAATACCGTAAAATTTAAACGCCCAATAATATCATAAATTTGACGTTGAGGTTGATTGCGTGCGCAGAATCGCGTGTTGCTAATGCCAACGATATAAAACAATCACCCGAGGCCCAAGACGTAATAAGTCAAGTGCAACGTACGTGAGTGCTTTGTTCAGCCACAGGTGAAACCACACCAACGGCCTGAGGAAACGTTCGGTCTGTCGTCCCACTTTGCGTGGTATTTTTACTTGAAATTTTTACTTGCAACCTTGATAATCCTGTTCGTGCGCGATATCCTTTTTTTTTTGAGAATCGCCTTTAGTTAACTTCAATCCCTAACCCCGAGATCTTCTAATCTCCGATGGACTCAGTCGTGCACGTGACCTAAAGACGAGCCGCGATAACCACCGAATTCCGGAAAAATTTGCTGAAAGAAACTTACCTCGAGCCGTCATTGTTCAACATTGTTCAGCACAATGTTTCAATCCTGTTCTTACCTGATAACAGCAAGCGTTGACCTCTCACGCTTTTGGTAGATGAATCCGGAAACGCTACGAGATTATTGGCATTTCTTTTCAAATTGTAATTGTAACACTTGTTTGTGAAGCGAGCCACTCCCTGCGCGGCTTTCAGTCGCTTGTTTATATGTCGTCTCCACATCATAACGGTGTCATCGACTCCGAGAAGCACAATCGTCACGATGTTGGTAAATCAGGCCGGGGGTGGACTTTTAAAGCACGCCCATACTTTGCCGGGTGCAAAATCCGACATTCTCTGAACAGGCATGTTCGACAGTGCTGTCTGATATCCCGGATGCACGACGGAGATGTCGAGGATATTCTCAATGACGGCTAGTCCCAGCACGGAAACGCACGTCGAGCCCCGGTCAGCTCAAATATCGTTACATACTTGTCGCATTTCAAAGACTAGATTTTAATAACGACGGATCTTCCATCGTGGCGCGATACCGCAGAACTGTCGGTTAATTAAATGACGTTTATCCATAGCTCGTGCGAACAGCGCACGACATTGACGTTTTATCTATCATTAGGTCGAAAATATCGGTACGAAGGTAGTCCCAGAAGTACCTGACCTAACAAAGAAAACACAAAAAATTTGGGAAAAAATATCTTTATTTCTCTACATAGTCTCCTTTTAGCTCAATACACTTTTCCCAGCGATGTTCAATAGCTTCGATACCCTGTTTATAGTGGGAATCGTCGAGCTCCTCAAAATAGCCATCAAGCCACTTTGGTCCATTGTTTTGACTGTTCCTTCGTCTCAGGTGTGAAGTGATGGACCCATGTTTCATCCATGGTTATGAATCGGCTTTATTACTGCGAAATTTCGATTGAAACATCCTCACGACGCTGTTTTTGTTCCAATCGCGGCATCCATCTTGCACACAGCTTTCTCATGTCCAGATTTTCAGTCAATATACGATGTACAGCACTTTTTGAAATGCCTACCATGTCTGCTAACTCGCGCACTTTCAGTCGACGGTCATCCAATACCATTTTGTGGATTTTCTTCACCATTTCTGACGTGATCACCTCATTTGGTAGACCACTGCGATGTTCGTCTTGGAAGCTCGTACGGCCTCGTTTAAACCACCCAATATTTTACTGTTGTAAACGAAGGAGCAGACTCCCCCAGAGTAGAATCTAGCTCCGCTTTGATATTGGTTGGACTGAGACCTTTCAAATGAAAGTATTGTATCACATAACGATGACCAATTTTTTCCATGTTTACAAATTCACTGAGAGCGTTCACTATTGATGGCTGCCAAACAAATACTAAACAACGTAGCGTCGTCAAATATCAAACTTAAGCTTTATAAGGTTGGTACTTTCTACCATAGTCATTCTTTTCAAACAACAACCGCTATCTATACGTCAGGTCAGGTACTTCTGGGACTACCCTCGTAATTACTTTGATTGGCAAACTCGATGGGCATGTGACACTTAACAGTAACGCGATAAACCTGCTCTTTTGTTTATTTCTATTTATCTCTTTTCATTTCTTTCTCTTTAATTTTTAACTTATTTATTATCGATCTTCTTAAATAATTTATTAATTTTCTTATCTAATTATTTCTTTATTGCTTACTTGTTTGTTCATTTATTTGTTACTTTGTTTATTTATTCGTTCATTCAATTATCGTAGAGAGGAGAGAGTGCGCACAATTATCATTTGCGATTATTTGTTTGAGTGTGATATTATATTGCACTTTAGAGACTATGTACTTTCTACGAGGCTGCCGGTAGCTCGCGGCTGGTCAACAACTGCAAATGGCACTATTTGCCGAAGCAAACGGCTTCTTTTTCACGTTTCAACTAATACTCACCTTGTATGTCCTCCTCGATCTATGTAATTGGTCGCAACGAAGCCCAAGTCGTCGTGTAGAATTCTGTTGTTTTCATGCGGAAAATATACTAGCTATTAATCGTATTATGTAATATGCTGGTTATTAATATGTGTTAATCGTATTATATGTTACACTGAAGTTATGAAATATACTGGTTATTAATCGTATTATATGTATAAAATATTGTTCATTACATCAATATAATCGTATCGTTCACTGCTTTACGAGAAATATTGGTCGATCATAAATTAAACAAAAATTGATTTTTGATAAATCAATTATTGTTTTCAAGATATATCACCGCCCGTCGTGTCGCTATAGCAGAGCTTGCTCTGCATCCACTGTTGGTAATTTTAGTCAGCTTCACATGCGAAAGATGTTTTGCGCGGCAATTTTCACGTTTCAAATTTACGTTTTCTTTTGTTTTTCACTTTTGCAAGTGATTTTCAAATCTCTCGCGAAAGACACTTGCACGATTGACGAGATAATTCATACGCGCGAAAATCGCATTTTTCGATGTTAAATGGAAGTAGCAACGAAAGAAAGAAAGATTAATCGGCATCTGTCGATGCTGATAATTAAATAATATACGCGCGAAACACACGAGAAACTTTAACTTTTATAGCTTTTATATGAATTTGTTTATCATATAATGATCGAACGAGGCAAGAAACGTAAAGCACTCGATAGCGCAGTCGATAGCGCAATTGATAGCGCACTGTCGTATCGCATGTTAACATCACAGAATTTGCTGAGTCGATAACAGATACGAACAGCGCTTGAAGCGGATTTGTTAGCAAAAACGATGTCGTATTCGTCGATAGCGATACGCGGTATTGATCCAGTTAAATCGCGTACGAAAATGTCTCGAGTAGAACGATGTGTACACTTTGAGATAACGAGAAAACAATACACCGTGGACAAAAGTAATAAGAACGGAATGAACTTATCTAAAGAAGAAAGAATGAGAGAAACAAAGTATGACGCAGATTTCAAAGTTGATCCAAGTTTGTTCAAGATGGATGTTTCCGTCGATTGATTAACACTGATCTGCCTGTCGTATGACCGAAAAAGGACCCAGGTACTTGTTCTTCTGTCTCTCTAATTGCTTCTTTCGTAGTTCTATCATACCCTTTATTTCATCAATCATGTCTGTTCCCCAACGTTTGTGGCTTTCAACGAACTCCCTAACCTAAAACAGGTTGTGTTGCCATCACGACAAATAATGGTGTTTTAACCTAATGTTATCTAATGTTCGTCACGACATAATCTTTTGCATAACTGAGACAAGACGATGATTACAGCACGCGCGGAAGAAATGAAAGTAACGAGGTGTGCACAAATCGGATAAATAGCATTAATATGTCGTTTACAAGCAGATTGTTAAAATTATCGAATCATCTGTTATTGATTAATTATTTACGATTTATCCAAGCGAACAGGAACGATGTGTCAAAGTGATCATTTGTTGCTGTGAAAACTTTTCGTTGACGTCTAGGAATAAGCATATTTTGCCAGGAAATGTTAGTAATATCCAATTATACCGCATATTGAGTCTATCTCGCCGTGCAAGACTATATATAAATTCGCGAAGTTTACCTTTGCAAGTTGGCACTCGGAATACACGTTCATAATAATATTGGCTAATTTGTTGTACCTATCCAGGAGACTGTAATATTGAAACGACAGATTCGTCATGAGTAGATGCGTAAAGAACATACACGATTATGGACGTCGTGCACAATGAGAAAGAAAAGGTCTTACTGGGGCAAAATGTCGTCCAGATTTGTTAAAATTAAATTTAGCACTTTGTCTTTCCTCGCATGCTTCTTCATGAAGTTATCATATAATTTCATCAGCTGCCTTTCTGTTAATTGCGTCCATATACCGCTTGTTTCGTCTGTCATCGATTTCAAGAAATCAATAATGATGTTGTCGTCCTCGGTGCAAGTCAGGTGTTTTAACATGTTCGTTTGGTTTCGTAAAATCAAATTAGTCCGCCACTTTATTCCAAATGTTGTTGTTTGCGGTCATCAGACTTGCGCAATACATACACCCAATTCCTCCAACCCGGCTGACTTTTATGATGAACATGAAAAGATGAAAATACATTGCAACAAACAAGTATTGCCTCGGTCAAATAGCTTGCGAAATGTTGCGTGAGAGATATTGTTAAATAAAGCGAAAGAGAAATGCAGTTTGTCAGAATAGTTACAAATCTTTCGTGGGGTTCTCGAGATATTGTATCAAAGTCTGGTAGGCCTTCTGTTTGCACACGAAATGACCCAGTTTGCAAGCCCAATTCATTATTAATATTGACGTGGCTTCATCTGCTAGTGTATTGTACTTGAAAGTTATCAGATGTCTTGATAATATATTTAAAACGTAATTCTAGAAAAATCGAATAACGAAATTTGTCAATCGAGAATTAAAAAAAAACGTTTCCTCTCACACTGATTATGCACTGAGTTTCAAAACGGTTTCAACACTTTTTAAGATGTAGTTTGGGACGCAGAAAATGTCTAACGTAAGAACTTAACTTCTGGGAGTTGCCGAGAAACAAATTCTTTCATTGGATCGTTAGCTGCGTTTCTAACTGCATAAAAGAAAAATGTTGAAACTGACTTTTATTCCAAAGTTATGTACCTTAAAGTTTTTACTTTCTGCGAAGTTGAAGAAGGACGATGTATAGTGCAGGACATTAATCATAGAGGGCCACGGTACATAATCCTGCTCTTTCGATAGATAATCAATGAGCTTAAGGAAGACATCGTGGCTCACTTCCTGCGTCATCATGAAATGATATGCATCATCGATTAGCTGAGCACGATTCAAGCGGTGTATATCCTTGTGATTATTTTTGCACAAATATAATACAATCTTCATCCAATTGTCGTATTCGTAATTGACGCGATAAAAGCCTGCCGAAGAAGCGAAAAAGATCAATCTCGCTGTTTATCAACCTAATTACTCGCTTCCCGAGTAAACGAAATTGAACGAACGGTTTCCGTATATAGAATCGCAATACTCACCGCTTTGTTGTATGTTGAATATGATCCAATCATTTGAATCGATTCTAGATGGAGTTGTAACACCTTTCCGAATCCACATTCTAGGCAAAGTGTCCAAGAAGTTAAGCTCTGACTGCGTAGTGTATGTCAGAGGTATCATCCATTCGTCAGTCACGCTGGTTCTATTGCTTTCAGAAGAACGTATTGAAATATACATTTCATTGGACTTTTTATAAACATACAGTACAGGATAGGTTGTTTGCGACACCTAGTAGGACATTATTTTCTCTAAGTCAGAGCTTTCTTGGCTGATGGAAATCTTGCGTCGTAACGTCCACCACAAATCATAGGAACTATACGAGTGACTATGTAATAAGAATATAAAACAAGAACATCCATCATATGTAATTTCTAAAAATTCCGTCTATTTTTTAAGATAACATTGGATTTATAATATTACTATATTGTAACATATTATTATTTACTCTCTAATTACTTACCGTAATTTAAAAAATTCAGCTATGCCTTGATTGAATCTTTCTTTTGTAATTATATGTTGCAACGTGCGTATCAAAATGGATGCTACCAAAATTTACATCATGAATAGCAGTAAATGATGAAATAGATTAAAAAAAAAAAATAGTGAAGTCGCATATAGTAGTTAATCGCATGTTTATAATTAACAGTGTACTTATAATTATACTGTAATATTCTTTCGTTCTCACCTTTGTTCTCAATAAGTGAAGAGTAAAACGGATCATATATGCTTTTGATATGCGGCACCTTGAGAGAAATGTCGTTATACAGAGCAGGCTGTAGAACCTGCACCACGTAGAGATTCGTCATTTGGCTATATAGATGCTTCTAAAATTAACAATAGTAAAAATTAATGCTAAGAAAGATGTTAAATCGAGCGACATGAATTTCGTTGCTAAAAATGCAAAATCGTCGTAAAATTTCATGGATATTATAAATCGACGCTTTGAATGTTACAAAACTTTTGGAAAAATTAAACGGTTGCTTTTGTTTTTCGTTCTTTACGTGTGTAAAGAGATCCGTATGAAAAGAGAATACGTAAAGAAAACCTAGTTTGAAAACAGCTTAACGTTGCTTGCAAGCATATCCTCTAATTACTCGAGCAAGTTCGCATATCGTTATTGTTAGAGGACATAAAAAGGAACAACTTTTTCCATGATGTAATAACTCAAATACAGCTCAAATGCTTTCCTAAACCACTCGATAAACTACTCAATAGTGTTGCTGAAAGTTTCAATAAATTGCCGTATAATTGCGTGTGCTACTGTTCTCTGTATTTCGATTTGATAGCCGATGAAATCTCCTTTTTCGATGATATCGTTCTCTCTGAAAATCATGTTTACAGTTAAAACAATTATGTATCCTCACATGTTTTTATTAATCTGAATTATTTCTAAATGTTTAATTCCTGTCACTGAAAGTTCGAGCAAAAACGACTTTACATTCTCGTACGTCTAAAACGATCCGCGATAAATATGCGTGAAAAAAGAGTTGTTGTTTTCGGTCGCCACAATAATTTATCGCGCGTACAATAATTTTACTTTCCACATTTGTTGGAAGAAAATTTTAAAAACAGGAAGATGAGTGAAAATTTATTCGAGACGAAAATGGGAACACATCGACACTTAGAGTTAGAGCTTAGAGTGAATTTTTACAGTAATGAGTGAATGTTTCAAAGTCTCTTTGAAACTGTAGAATACATCAGGTTTACTTATCGCTTTCGAGCAAACTCGTTCACCCAACGTCATTCAGTATACCTGAATCGTCATTCAGAGTGGAAGAATTCCACTGTACATGAGTGAAATGTCACTCGTCTTTGAGTGACTCGGTCGTCGCTCTATTTTTCGTGTAGAATTTCACTCGCAGCAATTTAAGGGTGATCAAAAAACCCGGAAACTTAGTTGCGCACCTAGTATAAATACCTCATACAAAAAGTGTTGTGTACATTAAGGATGAGTGTCAATACGCAATATCGAATAAACGATCATCTTGTTTCAAATTCAAAATTATTTGAGTTTTGAATTTATTCTAAAAGAAACAGTGTGGGAGGATAGAAGACATATTAAATTTTATATACAACGTTAATTTTTATTGAAACAAGTTAAACAATACGTGTATATCATATTATGGCAGCGTATAATAATATAATATATTATATTTTTTTATGATAGAAGCAGCATTCAGATGCCGTACACTTATGAGTAAAATTGTACGTAAAACGATATGCAAACATATATCTTTCTTTATCTACTTGTTTGGCTCGCCATATTATTAAATATTCCAGCTTTGTGTCTTGGAATATGCCTTCCGAGCTTATGAAAATCTTTATCTAAAACAAATTAATTGCATCTCAATATGCAACAGTAATTTAGCTTGTTATCAAGAAAAAGACTTTGTCGCCGTACAATATCTTATATAATTAATATGAAGCATATATATATATATATATATATATATATGGTATATATATACATGCAGAATATACGAGAATAATTGAAAATAGAGACTCATCGGAATGAGCAAGAAATACATTTAGGTAGAAATATGAAATTTTATATACAAAAATAGAACTCACCTTGTGAAGTGGGCACTTGGAATACACATTCATCATTATTTCAACTAATTTATCGTTCCTACCCAATAGACTGCAACATAGAAACGACAAAGTCAACATACAAACATATACGGATATTGCACATGGTAAAGATAAGAAAAAATGCAACATATTACTAGGGGAATGTCTCGTTGACACTTTCCAGAATAGAATCAAACATTTTCTTTTGTCTCGCATGATTTTTCACAATGGCGTGATATAATTCCTCCATCTGCGCTATTTGCGCTTGTGACCACTGAAACTTGTCTCCAAAGATGACGTATTTAAAATATATCAAGATCATATAAACGTCCTGGTTACAGGCTAGATTTTTTCCCAATTTCATACTGTCGGGTGTATAATGCATTAGTGTGTACCAATCCTCATAACTTATACTCATCATGCCCGCGCAAGCTATCCAGCCCTGCCACCACAGTCTACGTGAAACATAAAAGATAAAAAAAATTGGGACAAATATTTTTCTTTTTCAAGCGATCTTACAGCGATTAAATTATTTCGCAAAACATTGCGTGGGAGATATAATAAAGAAGAATATTAATTGATAATTGAAAATATAGAATTCTCGACTATTCACGATAATTACGGATATTTATCTTTATCATTGATGCGTGCCATCAATTTTTTGTTGGCCCAATCTCTGCATTCTAAACAGCCAAGTTTACAGGACCAATGCTGAAGTAATGAACGCATTGCTTTTGTCATATCATCATCTTTAGGATCTTCATCATATCCGATCGTCTTCAGAACATGAGACATGATATCCACCATTACATTCTAAAAACATCATTTAATAATATTAATTTTCCATGCAAATTCCATGCAAAAACATTAGGAGTACAGTCTGTAAAGTAAGAGCGTGCACGGGTTAATGTGTAGAAAAATTTATTTTTAATGATTTTTAAGTACATGGATTTGTTGTACTCCATGAGAAGAAAAATGCTATACTATTAATAATGAGTCCAGTCACCATCGGCATTGATAATTGCCTGGCATCTCCGAGGCATACTTTCCACTCAGTTGACTGCGTATTCGTTCGGTAAAGACCTCCAAATGAGACGAATTTGTCGTGTCAGCTGCTTCAAAGTGCATACTCTTTTTCCTCGAAGCTTGTGCTTGAGATATGCCCACACATTTTCAATGGGATTTGCATCTGGCGACTGCGATGGCCAATCAAGTGTGACGATGCTAGACTGCTCTTTCCACTCGGTGCAAAGCTTGCTCCGGTGTTTTGGGTCGTTGTCTTCCTGTAAGATCCAGTCCTCGTTTTTTTTTTATGAAGCATCGTTCAGCAGTCGGCAACAAACACTTCTCATAAATTTTAAGCATTAAAGTCGGGTTCCGCTTAAACAAATTCACAATTTTTTTTTCCATATTTGGCGTCACTTTGCCTATCGAGCGCCACGTTCTGGCAAATCATCGACATTTTTTATCTTCTTATATTGCTGAACCCACTTAGCGACGAACGATTTTGACTTTTCCATGTATTTAGCAGCTACTGCATATGACATTTTTGGTCCTTTGGGGTGGGAACAAACACAGCTTCGTAGCGCGATGCGTATGCGGCACTCATGGCGCATGGTTAACGTGTTTCTCAGGTTAGAATTCGACGCCAACTGAATCTTTTGTGACAAAGCATTCACGACAAAGATTTCATCTATCGCCTCACAAAAAAACTAGGACGATATTTGAAGCCAACTGCCATTTATGCCGTGCAAGCTCTTACTTTACAGACTGTATACGTATTATTTTCGAAGTTTTACACTTGAGAATCGTATATCGATACTTCGTACGTCTTATTATCGAATTATTTTTGTTATTCGTTATTATATACCTTAAATTCTTGACTTTCTGGATAGTTGAAGAAAGGCGACATATACTGCAAGACGTTTATCATAGAGTGCCATACTATGAAATCAACCTCATTCTTCATGTACTGAAGCAAATGTATATAATTCGATCTATTCATTTTGTTCTCCATTACAAAATGATACCCATCATCGATGAGCTGAGCACGATTCAAAGCATGTATCTTCCTATGATCGGTTTCTAACACTTTTATAATTTTTATCATTATGTTAGTATCGTAATGAACGCGATAGTAACCTATTGTTGAAACAGTAAAAGAGTCAGTTATACTGTTATATTGTTACACTAGTTATCATGAAATAATCGTTTCCATTGATAAAAACGAGCGAATAGCGAATCTTCTACTACTGTCTGTACTGTACACTGTTCGACTACTGTCCGAATCACTACTCACCGAATTGTTGTACATTTATTATAAACCATTCGTCTTCCTTGCAGTGTTGTAAACTTATATTATTATTTTGCAACTGCAATAACGTATTGTTCAGCCACAGTCTACGAATGTTTTGGTGGAAGTCAGGTTCTCTCTGTGTAGCATAAGTCACGAGTATCGGCCAATTCATTTTACTTTCGAGAATGCTTCCTATGTCATTAAATATAAATTCGTCATATAATGCGTCACAAGATATCTTATGGTATGCTTTATCATATACAACCATATATCATGTTGATTCGGTCACTTTGTTTAATCATCAATGTGGGATAATATTTCTGCGACAACCAGACAAGTAGCGCTTTCGTTATGTTACGTTGGGGTATGTCCGTATATTGGTACGTCATTCTATACAGGATATTGAAGAAATCGTTTGGCTCGGAATATCCATGTATACTGTATAAATAACATATTTTTATAACATCGGTCGCGCATGGTAACTATTTATTATTATTTGATTACTCATCATTATTACTTGTTATTAGATCGTTTATTTTACCACTTTATCCATTGATTTAAAACCACTTGTATGTACAGGAATTCAAAATTGTGTAAAATTGCGTTTGAATCGTGATTCGACGTGTATAATTGCAATTACGTATTATACTTCACATAATTATTTCCCAATCATTGTACTACGCCAAATTACAATCGTCACGTTACATTACAAAATAATGCATTACTTACTATGTATTTACATATTCGTTAATAGCTTTTTGGAATACTCGTCTTGAAACGATAAATTCCAACATTCTTAATATAGCGGATGCTGCGAGATAAATCATGAAAAGTGTAAAAAAAAAGATGATTAAAAGATAATTATAAATAGGATAATAATAGGTGTATATGGACTATAAAAAATCGTAGCTGCTTTACCAGTGTATAATACGCAAAAGTTAAATCTAAAGTATTTTAGAAATTTATAAGGAATTCAATTATATTTATACGACTTCACCCACATGTCGATTTTAAACGAGGGGTATATTTATGATTATATTGTAATATTTGACATGTTCTCACCTTTCTTGGTAATAAGATTAGAGTAAAATGGATCATCTGTGTGTAGAATGGATGGCACATCGAGAATAATATCGTTATGCATTGCAGGCATTTGTACTTGTACCACAAACAGTTGCATTATTTGTTCTGTAAAGTCCTAAAAGTAAGAGTTGTAAATATTAGGAAAGTAAGTAAGAGTTGTAAATATTAGGAAAAATGTGGTAGATAACGTATCGCTAAAATTAGCAATACGTATCTTGTCGTTGCTAAAAGGAAACAAGCGAGAAGAAACCATGTCTTCGAGGATCTTGTAACTGAAATACGACTCAAGCGCCCTGCTGAACCACAGATGAATAAATTTACTTGGGTTGACTAAGCTTTTGATATATAGTCGTGTCATTCCGCTTCCTATCGTCCTCGACACGTCGATTAAGCGACCGGAAGAATCGACGTTTTTATCGTACATAACATCTTTTTCTCTGAAAATTGCATCTGCAATTTAGGCACAGGTTTATCTTGAATTCTCTCAGGCGTTTTGATTGACCCCAATTATTGAAAGGACTCGTAATGATCGGCAATACAATGTGTCAAATATTTGAGTCTGATTTCGTCGATCACCTGCTTTACATTCTTGTATAGCCAAGACAACCCGCCACAAATACGCACGCTAATACGAATTTCGCGGTGCTGAGAGAATTTTTTTGTTTTTGAACCGCCACAATTCCGTAATATTTCGATTACGTGCGTTACCTGAAAAATGCCAATTGCCAGCTTCCCACGACTTTCTTGGGGAGATGCTTAAACGTCAATAGTTGCAATTGCGAATTGCAATTCCAAAAGTTGCTTATATACCGCGTTAATAATACTCCGGCCGTTTGAGCAATGTTTTTGACATCATGTAGCCATGTTAGATTATGTAACCAATATATATCGTTGAATGGGATAATAGCGATTGTCAAGAGGTAGGTGGCCGTTGGAGATGTAGAATTAAATTTCGTACATCTTGTTGTATGTCCTATCGTCTGTGTTTTTTTCATTATATTAGAGTAAACATTATATTCAGACGAATGTACGACGGAGATGTTGAAGACCGCTTTGAATGACGGGTCGTCCCAGCAAGGAAACACACGTCGAGCTCCGATCGGTTCAAATATCGTCAAGTATGACCACCTAATTTCAAAGACAAAACTTCACTTTATCAAAGCAGGTCGACAGTGGCTGGTTTGTTAATACATGTTCCAGTATCTTTCGCATCATGTGAGATAAAAAAAATTATGCCTATATGATCAACGATCAAAATCGAAACGACTTGACCTCGAATTAGTAATTTGTTTGTGGTTAAGGATGGTTAGCAATTATGGACAAAAGTCATATAACTCTTTCGCGGTTTATCGCGCACAGTGAACAGCGAAAATCAATATCGATGGCAAAGCAAATGTGATCGTGGTTATATGTTTTCATCGTGACTTACGTTGCATTTTCTTCTTTGCTTGATTTTATTCGGACCAATCCGAAGGTGTCGTCTATGACGCCTATGTGTTTCATATGTAGTTCGTAATATCCAAGCAACGGCTTGTTGAAGAATATAACGAGATTGCCCGTTTTCTTACAATAATCATAGCCAAATGGGAAGTATGTCTCATTCTGTTCGATCGTTTTGTTAAAGACTTTTTTCAGAGATTTTATCGTTGGATCATATATTATCAGATTATCTGCGTGCAAACTTATGAACCAACATGTTTTGGTTATTTCAATTATTATATTGGTCTCCCCTTTGACTTTTTGATCATCCATTATTATAAGATTAACTTTGTAGCTTTTGGGTATCAATTCGGGTGGTGTGACATAATTCAATGTCAGTGACGTGCAATCATTATTCGGACTGAAGGTTAAGATATAAAAGAAGTCAGCAAATATCAGATAGACGTTGAGCAACAATGCGAGCAACGCCACACTAGTTTTCGTCTCAGTCATCTGTAAGAACGATTCTTTGTTGGGACATACAAGAAGCGACAAAACGTAGACTCGCACAAATACAGTTGCGAGTTTTGTTAATGAATGATCCAGTTAACCGATAACGTTATTACCTCTACTTCAATATATTCGTGAGAGATTTTTCTTACCATTTCACATGACCAAGTACATCGAGTGGCTCAAAATAGCGACGAACACGAAGATGTACGGAGAACTAATTGGAAATCGGTAAATATTTTCACGCAGGAGAGGCACTGTATATCAATACATACGACCGGCACGTGATCCATAATGCGTGGTAAACAAGTAGTCTATTTTGAATTCAAAGTGACTTATTCTGTCTAGTACAGCCTTTGTCATAAATATCGTCTGTTACTAGTTAAATTTCATTGTTGGTTTCGCTCCAATACGATGGATCATGAATGAAGTGAAAATTGACAAAATTAAATTCAAAGGGAACGATATAGAACACGCTAAAAATTGCAATATCGATATTAACGTTTATTTATATTAGTTAGCATGCACATACATTCGTTATATTCTATTGGTCAACATGTCTGCATTCTTTTTCGATTATTCCATCGAAAACGCCACTTCGCGGTTATGAATATCGTTTGTTATAAGCAGGTTCGTTACTTTGCTTGAGAACGGTCGGTAAAATAAGCGAAAATTAAAACAATAATTTGAACTTTTTCTAAAAGAAATAAGAAGAGGATAGAATACGTCACAGATTTCAAAGTCAACGTTAAAATTTATTTTTACGTATTAAAATACGCGTACAATTGTTATACTCGAATGAGAGAAAAAGAGTTCAACACTCCTCTAGTTTCGTAATGTGTGAAAAAAGACGTACGAATGTGTCTTTTTGCTTATTTATTTGATTCAATCGCGTTGCTATTAAATGTCCAACAGCGTCTATCGTTTCTTTGTGCCAGTGGAGATTATCTGTTACGTATTTCAATATCTAGAACAAATTGTTTCCATATAATGCTAACATAATAGCAATTTAACTTGCTGTCAAATTTCTTCAACTTCGTTGCTATTTGATTTCTTACACAATTAATGCAAAACAAAATATATTATATATAAGATATATGCACGCAGAGAAAAAGGTTTGGTTATATGAAAGAATTATCTGGTGAAATATGAACGATATAAGATTTCCGGTTGAAATAATCAAAATTCAATCCAAATTATTAAGATTTAACACGAATAGAATTCTGTCATTTTTAATCAGAATTTCTGAATTTTACCAGAAAATTAATTCATTCAATCGAACATTTTCTCCGTGCATTAATAATTGAAAAGATATATTTGGATGAATGCATGAAGCACGATATAGTGGAATTTACCTTGTTAAGTTCACACTTAGAATACACACTCATTACAATATCGGCTAATTTATCGAATTTATTTATATAACTGCAACAGATTCGTATTATGTAGGTAAACGTACAGCGATGAACGTTATGCACATTATAAAGAGAATAGATATTTACCCTAAATCTATAATACTAAATTTCTCCAAGATGAAATCAAGCATATTAGATTTTCTCGAGTGCTTCTCCACTATGGTGTGATATAAGTTCCTCAGTTGCGGACCTCCCAAGTGCGTCCACTTACGTTGAAATCTAAATGTGATCGAGGCTAAAAGTTCCTTGAGCATGTCCTCGTTATCGTTGCAGGGCAGATATTTTATTGTTTCTAGACGATATCCGTACGAGATGTCACGCTGTATTTTATCCCAAATCTCGGAGGTCGTATTCATCAGACCCGCGCAAAACGTCCATTCCTTCCACCACAGTAAAACTCTACGCGAAACGTAAAAGGACAATTGAGACAAATGTTTATACTTTTATGTCAATCGGATGATTTTTGGTCGATATTCTGGGTATTTTTCGATAATTACGGATATTTTTTAGAATAGGCGAGGTGTACTCTCAGCTTATAGTTGGCCATCTCCCTACACTTTTTACTGCCATGTTTACATGCCCAATTTAGGAGTAATAATCGTGTAGCTCTCAACATGTCATCGTCATTAGGATGTTCATCGTATCCGATCTTACTTAGAACGTTTGTCATGATGCCTATCATGTCGCTCTGGAAAAACATCGATTAGTAACATTAGTTTCTTGTACAATTTACATATCAGGTACATATTATTTTTGTAGTCTTATGCGTGAGGATACATGTAAAGTTTATACTTGAAACGCGTAGTATTACAATTTCGTTTTCTTTTTTTACGTCGCTACGTACCTTGAAATTCTTACTTTCTGGAAATTTGAAGAAAGGCGACATGTATTGCAAGACGTTCATCATAGAGTGCCATACTATAAAATCAGTCTCCTTCGATAAGTACTGGATCAAGGACATATAGGTCAACATATGCAGATTACCTTCCATCAAAAAATGATACGCATCATCGAGGATCTGAGCACGATTCAAAACATGTATCTGCTTATAATCGTCGTCGTTTAAGAAAAGCGCGATTCTCAGCCAACTCTCATTATCGTAATTGACACGATAGTAGCCTATTGTGGAAACAGAAAGTTTCAGCCGATTATTATTTAACTACTGTTTCATGCGATGCAGCCGAATGAACGGCTTTCGCACGTGCTGTTGATGCTCACCGAATTGTTGCACGTGCAGTAGAATCCAATCCTTTTCATTAAAATATTTAATATAAGAATTATTCCATAACGTTTTATTCTTATTTAACCACAATTTAGGAACCTCCTGGATACAATTGGGACATTTTTGCTTAACATAAGTAATCGGTATCAACCATTTCACCTGCTCACCAGGGCTGCGTCCTCTGTCGTTAAATGAAATTATCGTCGAATTGGTAGTATAATTTTGTGTAACCAGCAACGTAGGATACTCGCTTTGCGACAGCCAGGTGTGCACTATATCCGTTACATTATATTGCGGTATCTCCTTTAATCGATGCGTTAGTCTATCTACGATCTCGAAGAAATCGTCTGGTGCGGCGGAACCATACGCACTGTGTGAGTGAAAATATTTTTTATAACATTTTTCGGGAGACAATAATGGACATTTGGGTAGCTTGAATTTGAATCACGTGCTACATTATTTATTCATTTTATCACGATCTGTTTGTAAAAAATTTCAGGAAGTTTATGATATGACCAGTTTGAATTTCGCAATTTGACTTACGAATTACGTGTAATAGAGCGCATTATTATATTTTAATTTTTAATATTTATAGAACTCTTTACCTCGATTATTACGTTACATCATAAAGTATTACTTACTATTTATTTAAGTATTCAGCAATGGCTTGCTGCATCACCTTCTTTGTAACGATATGTTCCAGCATCTTTATTATGACGGATGCTGTAATGCAATGCAACAACCATAAAAAATACAACAAATAAACTAAATTTAAAGAAATATTAATGAATTATTTTGTGGCCAACGTAGTGGATAAAAATTTGTTTGATCGAAATTTTTATAAACGTTTCGTTTCGGGCAATATAATTAAATTCAATAAAACAATAGAGACTAATAAACTGCAAAAATAAATTAGTTCTAAGAAAGTTCTTTTTTAAAAAAGTATATTTGGATTGTTTGTATTCGACGAGATACGAACGACTGCTAAATTATATTTACACAAAATGAATTTACTTACATTTTAATTTTGAACAACGTTAATACTTACAATTATGTGGCTACATTAACAAAAGTCCTCACCTTTCCTGTAAATGAGAGTAGAATAAATCGGATCGTGCTCCTGTAATACAGATGGCATTTTGAGGACAACATTGTTATGCAGAACAGGCTGTAGAACTTGTATTATAAAAAGCTGCATCATCCGTTCCTCGTTAAGATTCTAAAAATGAAAATTGTAAATGTTAAGATAAAAAAACACACCGATTCTATCTATTTCGATGAACCCCCGTCGTTGTTAGAGAAAAAGATAGATGAGAAACTAAATTACCTCCCCGACGATATTATAGCTGAGGTACAACTCAAGTGCCCTGCTAAACCACAGATGAGACCACTTAGTTGGGCTGACCAAACTCTCGATATATTTTCGTGCCATTCCGTGTGCCACCGCTCTCCATACATCGATCAAACGACCGGGAAAATCGACACCTTGTTCGTAGAGGAGATCACTGTGTCTGAAAGTGTCGCATTTGTACAAAAGAGACGGTTGTCTTGAAAACTCTCTCATGCGTTTAGGTTAATCGTCAGTATTAGAATAATTCGGATTGATTTATAATATGTAAAATACTCATCCCGTTGGGACGGGTCTCAGTTGTGAAGGACGCTGCATTTATCGCGAAACGACGCATCACCGAATTCCCGAATGCAGGGGGAATCTTTACTTTTCGAGCCGCCCTGTAGTATTTTGATGATACCGGTGTTACCTGAAAATTACGTAGTCCCAACCTCCCGTGATCTGTTTAGGGAGCTCTGGAAATACGACGACGTGGGTTGTCGAATTTTCGCCGAATTTCTCGGTGTAGCGCATTAAGAACCTGTCGCTGTGCATGGCGATTTGTCGCACGCTATTACTCATTTCTTCGGTTATCTGCTCGCTGAACCATACTCTGTCTTCTGTCAAGTTTCCGTACCCCGAGTCGAGAATAACGATTGTCATCAGATAAGTGGGCATGGGTGGTGTAGGTGAAAACTCCGTCAATTTCCTGCCATGGTTCAGCTGCATAGAATTGTCGTACGGCATGTTCGAGAAGACGTATTGTCCAGGCCAATGTATGACGCTGATCTTGAAGATCGCCTTGAACTTTGGCTCATCCCAGCATGGAAACACTCGTCGAGCCCCGGTCGGTTCAAGTATCGTCACGTACGACCTAATCGCAGTTTAAGGGTCAAATTTTAATGACGAGAAAAGCCGTACTGTTGTGAGACGCATAGTTGCTTAATAATTCAATGTTCCATTCGCGATACGTAAAATTCGGACAAACTTCAACAACGTCGACGACATTGTCCTCTCAGTCAAAATATTTCGGGGAATATCACGATCGGCGCTCTTTGACGTATAAACATCCTTGTTTCTCATCTGTCATACATTATACTTTCTTACTTTTTCCTGCTTCTCATCCGGATCAAACCTAAGCTGTCCTCGATGCGACCCATGTACTCCACGTGCAGCATATAGTACCCAGGAGGTATCTCCACTTCAAATAGCAGAGATACAGTCTGCATTTCTCTACAATGTTCATATCCCATTAACTTGGGCACTATTTTAGTATTCATCATTACTTCTGACTTAAAACTGATTTTCTGTAGATCTATCGTCAAATTTTCCGCGTGGAAAATTACGCTCGAGGTCATTCGGATTACTTCGACGATGATATTGGTCACCCCATGGAATTTATCATCAATTGGCATCAGCCATATCTCGTAGGTTCGCGGCACTACTGCATCCGGCAAACTGTAATTCAGAGCATCGTGCTTGCAGATTTCCAAAGGCACGATCTTGGTATATATCGGGACGGTGAATACCGAGTCGGCTTTGAATAACACAGTTAGGAACAACACCACGTTGATTCTCCTTGCAGTCATCTGTGTGAAAACGGTTTTCTTTATTTTTGGACGAAGAAAACGCAAAATGCACATACGCGCACATATGCAATTG
Organism: Harpegnathos saltator; assembly: GCF_003227715.2. Taxonomy (NCBI): domain Eukaryota; kingdom Metazoa; phylum Arthropoda; class Insecta; order Hymenoptera; family Formicidae; genus Harpegnathos; species Harpegnathos saltator. The sequence goes on from NW_020230089.1 coordinate 1,869,274, forward strand.
CAAGTCTTATCAATGTGTGAGATTCAATTAACCGGTATTATTACAGTTTCGATGTATTCGCGACTTCTTTCTCTTACCATTTCACGTGGAATGTAGAGTCAAGTGTCCTTGAATCGATGCGTGAGCAAAGTTCAAAATTATATATACCTGAACGCACACAAGAAGCGTCGCACATCGACACACGTAGACAAATATCGACATGCGATCCAAACAAACAATCGCTCTGTTCCAATTTCAAAATTATTTGTCTAGCCTTACGCGACAGTTGTTGTAAATATCGTCCGTTATCAGTATAGTTATTTCGGTCGTTAATTTGCATGCGTCGACGATCGTTAATATATTAATAAAGATTCAAATAACGTAATGAGCTGCCACAAAGGAAATAGTGGGATAGTTGAGTGCGCCATAAATTTCTTAACATAACTTTATCAATTAACAAACTCAACTTTAATAATTTATTTGCTCAAGTTAGGACGCGTATAAAATTATTGTGTCCGATTGATCAGCATCTTTCTGCAATATTAGCATGTAGGAAATTCCGGAAAAAGTTACGTTGATCATTTAATTGCTTTTTTTCGCATCGTCACTACGCGTTTGACTTTGCTCGATGTTTCCTCGTCCCAGTTATTATCTTCTATATATTTCAATATCTAAAACAGATTATTAGTATATGTACCAAGTTATTAGTATATGTACGAGCAATAGGGTAATTCAGCCTGCCGTCAAACAATCTCGCCGTTGCTCAATTTCTCGCATAATCAACTTTCAACGATATATACGAGATACACGAGATAATAATTAAAAATTATGACGAAAAAGATATGCGCTTGAGTAAGTGTATGAAGTGAGATATTATGAAATTCACCTTGTCAAGTTGGCACTCCTTATACACGCCCATAATAATATCAACTAATTTGTCGATTTTATGCAAGACACTGCAACATGAAAACAACAGAGTTATAAATACATAAATATATGTGATGATGAGTGTTATATGCATAGTAAAAATAAGAGAAAGCACAACGTTCCGGTGCAACAAACTTACAGTTCACTGATTCCCTTGTAGTAATATGAGTTACAATAACGGATATTAATCCGGCGTTAAATAATAAGCAAAGGAGCACCACATCAATTTTCGTTCTAGACATCTGCACTGTTAAAGACGTTTCGCACTTTTGTTAAAATTTTTTGTGTATAGAAAGTTTTGTGTTAAATTTCTTACACAGTTGTGTGTTAATTTAACATATCGTTGTTATGTTACTTAGACTTTTTTGTATTAAATTAAGATTAACTATTTTCAAGTGTTAAAATAACATTTCCAGGTGTTAAAATAACACAATTTATATGTAAATGCATGAATTCTTGCTGTGACATATTTTATATGTTAAAGTCAGCACCTAAAATGTATTACTTTCCTCATTATAACAGTTATCATGTGTTAAGTTAAAATTAATTATTCTCAAAAGATTGGATTTTTAACACATAGATTATGTCAATCTAACTTTTTCATTTTATCAAATCATTACTTTTCCCAAATGTTGAAGTAACATTCATTGTATGTCAGTTTAACACAAACTGTGATTCTTGACGGCATTCAAATGTTAAATTTTTGTGTTAATTTTTTACATATTATGCGTGTTATTTTTTAACATATTTGCTGTATGTATTAAATTAACATTTAAATGAAAGTGGATGATTTAAGACACATGAAATATATTAAATTTAACATATCATTTCTTACAATGTACAATATATTTGTTAAAACTTTCTCTTACCATTTTGAATCAGCAATGGCGTCGGAATTCGATACAATTACAAACACGAAATAAGCAATAATGGATTCTAAGGTCTATATGTATAATATATCTAATGCAAAATACGCATGTATCGATAAACGCGGACGAAGCAGTTCAGATAAATATACATTCAAATTCAAGACGATATATCTCATATTAGACGACCAATGTCATAAATATAGTCCGTTAGCAGTCGTTGGTTATTTCGCTCGAAAACAACCGAATAAACTGAGCGAAAATTAAAATAATGATTTGAATTTACTCTAAAGGAAATAAGAAGATAAAATACATCACACGTTTTAAAATCAACACAAAAATTTATTTGTACGAGTTAGGACACGTGTACAGTTGTTATGGCGGTATGAAATTAACATTCTTCTGTATTCCTATCATGGGACAAGCAGGACTGTTGAACATGTTCTTTTGCCGGTTAATAACTTACATAGATGTAAGCTCATTGTCATCAAAATCAAAAATCGAAATGAGCTTTACAGAATATATTTGATTAAATCGTATTTTTTTTAAATATTTAATTTTGTCCGGTGTTATTTTGATCTTGGTAGGATTATCGTTTGCGTATTTCAGGATCTGAAACAAATTGTTATCGAAGAACAACATGAACTTATCTTGCCGTTTGAATACTAAGTCACTGCTTAATGTCTTATGTTATTGATTTAAAACTATATATATATTATAAGATGTAGAAAATAATTGAAAATAATGATGAAATGCACTTGGGAAAAAGTATGATGTACGAAACAGTGAGATTTACCTTGTCAAGTTGGTATTTGGAATACACATTCATGATGATTTCAACTAATTTGTCCACATTGCCTAATTTATTGCTTAGTTCACTGCAAGATCAAAACAATAAGATGATCGTAAATACACAAATATATACGGTGATAAACGTTGCATGTAGTAAAAATAAGAAAAAGCATAACTTTACCTGGAAGGTATATAATCGAAATTTTTCAAGATAAAATCGAGTATTTTGTCTTTTCTTGCGTGTTTCTTCAGAATAGCCTGATATAATTTCCTCTGCTGTTCATTGTTCAAATATAGCCACTCATTGTCTGTTTTAAAGATGTCTGCTGTCAAAAGATTTGTTATCATGTCATTGTTATCGTTACAGGCCAAATTATATAACATATCTAAGTTATTTCCGTGCTTGATGTTATTCTGCACTCTATTCCAAATTGTGTTATTTGTTTTCATCAAGCCCGCGCAATACACCCAGTCCTTCCACCACGGTAAAATTCTACATAGAACATGAAACGACAAACAAAATTGTGGTAAATATTTATTTTCAGGTTTGACCACGATTGGATGATTTTAGAAAACGTTGCATGAAGTATACGGTTCAAAATTAGGACGTGTAATAACTAATTAATTACGGTAAATCCAAATATTGGGACGATAATTACGGGTATTTTACGGGATCTTCGATGTGTTTTGCCAACATGTTATTGGCTTCTTGTCTGCATCGGTCAGAACCGTGTTTACAAGACCAATTCAGAAGTAATAATCGCATAACATTCTTTCGGAGATTATGTGTATTCTTCTCATAATATCCCACTTCCGTTATTATAAGCTCGTCCATGATACGCAACATGTATTTCTGGAAAAATCATGCAATAATATTAATTTTCCATATGATATATTCACGAGAGGGAAATTTTATTTGTAAAATTTTATTTCCGTAAGGAAATTATCTGTATGTAAATTCAAAACGTCGTAATATTCAGCTGTTATTTTTATCACTGCAAGCGCACCTTAAAGTTAAAACTTTGTGCGAATTTGAAGAAAGATGACATGTAATGCAGGACATTCATCATAGTATGCCATACTATAAAACTGGTTTCTTTCCTTAGGTATGCGATCAGGCAATAGTAAGTGTGGTAATTCATATTGTTCTCCATTAGAAAATAATACGCATCATCGAGAATTTGAGCACGATTTAGAACGTGTATCTGTTTGTAATTGCTGTTATTTAGAAAAGATGCTATTCTCAGCCAATCCTGATTATCGTAATTCACACGATAGTAACCTGTTATTGAAATGAAAAATCAGTTCCACTGATTATGACTTACTATCTGTTTTATATGATAAAATCGTATAACCGGCAGCTATGCGCATGGTCGGTTACTCACCGAACTGTTGTATATTTAATAGGATCCATTGGTTCTGATTGATGTGAGTAATTTCTACAGAAGAATTATCATTTAACCATAGTAGTTCCGAATTATTCATGTATAAACTAGAATACTCGGGTGTATACACAGCATAAGTTATTGGTATCGACAATACATGTTGTCTACGAAAAGTGTGTTCCACATTATAACACGTAACAGTCATCGAATTTGAATTGTAATTTCGTTTAACCATTAACGTAGGATATTTTTTTTGCAATAGCCATATGTGCATTACGGACTTTATGTCAATGTGTGTTTTCATTGCTTCATGCATTTTATTATTTATGATCGCGAAGAAAATATTTGGTGAGATGTATTTGTTCATACTGCAAAAATAAAATGCTTTTCTATAATGAAAGTCCGAGGGTGCAAATTTACTTTAATAGTATGTATTTAAAAGTTGCGAATTTTGATACGTGTGTGTTATTTATCCATTTTCCCAATAAATATATTAATTTATATAAAAATTCAAGAGATTTTTATATTACATTTCCGAACCGTAATTTGTTGCATTATATCATATTACAAAAATGTATTACTTACTATCTATGCAAGTACTCGATATAAGCTTCTCGAAAAATTTGCTTTGTAACGATATGTTCCAACATCCTCATTAATACAGATGCTATGATATAATAAAAAGTCATAAAAAATATAACAGATAAGTTTAAAAAAAAATTAACAATATGTGCATGTATGTAGTTACTTAATATTGTCGGCGTTGCAGATAAAAGTTTGTTTGAATATTGTCAGACATATCGTCTCCATTCGCGATCAATATAATTAAATTTTATAAATTAATATAAATTATAGTAATCTATATAAAAACAAGTTGGCCAATCGTTGCAACAAAACGTGTTTTATATTATTTCTATTCGGTAATATTGCGAATAATTATTGAATTGAATTTACTCGATATAATTTTAGCCATATCTTGATTTTAAAGAACGAGCATACTAATAATTATATCATAAATTTATGCGTTCTCACCTTTCTTATAAATGAATGGAGAATAAATCAGATCGTATCGTAAATTAGGATAAGGAGCAACATTACGCCAATAATAATAATTCGATTCGTATATGTGCACGATGGATGACACATTGAGAGCAACATCGTTATACATAGCAGGCTGTTGAATCTGCACTACAAAGAGTTGCATCGTCTCTACTTCGTTAAAATCCTAAAATTACAAGTCATATAGATGAAGATGAAAAGGGATGCTGAACTTGACGACATATGTTACCAAAAACAACAATAAAATATCACTGTAACATGTTGTCACAGAATAATAACCCGTGATATTGCAAGTGGGGTATGTAATAAAGGAATAATTTCTGCCCGATGCTTTAAACTACATGAAATCTTTCGAACAATTGTACGACAATAGTTGTTGTTTTTCGATTTCATAGTTATAGAGAATAAATTTGCTAAGTCTGAATCCTCGCGCTGACGCTAATGAGCGTGTCGTTTAATTCTAAGTAAAATGTATCGTTGATGTGTGTGTGTGTGTGTGTGTGTGTATGTGTGACGATAACGACATAAAAAGATTAATCACCTCCATGAGGATTTTATAACTGAAAAACAAGGCAAGTGCTCTGCTGAACCACAGGTCAGGCCAATCAATTGGGCTGAGGACATTTTCAGTGCACTGTCGTGCCATTTCGTACGTAATTAGCTTCCATATATCGAGTGTGCGACCGGGAAAGTGATATTCTGGCATATAAAGGAGATCGCTTTCTCTGAAAATTACGTTTGGAAGTAAAATTATTCGTAGATATTGAAGTAGTTCGAAATAAACTATTTTACATCTTTGCATGACCATCGTGACGACAAAACTACGCGTTTAATGAAATTCCGTTGAGTTGAAAGTTCTGAACGAGTCATCTTTCTGCCCGTCATATTACTGATAATGTTTCAATTATGTGCATTACCTGAAAACTGCCAATCCCATACTTCCTGTAGATTTCATCGGGAGATGCGGATATCCGATGATCTTGACTATAAAACGTTGCCAGAGATTTTCCGTATAATAAATCAAGAAAGTCTCGGTCGCGTCAATGATGTCTTCCACTAGTTCAAATGTTTCAGAAGTCATAGTTGAACTGAACCATATATCTTCCAGTGAGTATTTGTTGTCGGATGGAATAATAGCCATCGTCACTTGATAAGTAGACATCGGGGGTGTAAGTTCAAATATCGTCAACATATTCATGTTTGACAATATGATATTTCTTTTGTGCGGCATATTCGAGAAGACTTGGATATCCTGCTGATGCTCGATGGAAATGTTGAACGGTGTCTTGTATGATGGCACGTCCCAACATGGAAATATGAGTCGCGCCTTATACGGTTCAAAGTCAGTTATATACGACCACTTGCTCATTTTTCTACAAAAGAAGCTGCGATAAGTATCGAAACTCGATCGCCCCGAGACATACTGTGGTCTAATAACCCAAACGACTTTCGCGATATGCATAATTCGGCGGCGAATATCGGGTTAACTTATTAACCAATGACGTTCTTTTGACTCGAAGGATTAATCTATTATTCTGTTGTCCGGATGAAGTTTCGCTCAATCAAACTTGGAGAATAATATGCATAATAATATATCTGGAATTTTTCTCTCTACAGCTTTTCTCCGTGCGCAATAAATTTACTTTCTTTAGGTACTTGTATCTAAATATATGATTGAAGGTCAATATTTACTAACTTATTGACACACGCTCGATTCTTTTGTATCATATGAAATGTAAATTTATACATAATAATTAAATATAATAATATCTATATATATAACAAAGAATTTAAAGTTTTAAATAAAAATATAAAACGTATACGATAAATATTGCTCTAAAAAAATTTATGATTCCAAATTATAATTAAAGATGAAATGGTACGAGTTTGCACAAATAATATTGCAAAACTTATTTGCTCTTGAGCGAAGTTGAAAATTATAAATGTCACCCGAGTCTCTTTCAATATATCGCGCACAGAGAAAAATCTCGGTTAGAAATGTGGAAACGGTACGGTTTTTATATCTTAACTGACACTTACTTTTTATTTTGTACGACTTCGTGTACAGTCTGGACGAAACCTAGGCGTTCCTCCATTAATACTCCTCTATATTTCATGCTTAGTTTATAAAGCCCTGGACGTACATAACTGTCGAATTTCAGAATTAAAATCTGCGCGTCACCGCAATAACTGTATGCCTTCAGTGTTCCGATCATATATCCTTGGTTTAAATCTTTCTGTTCTATCAACGTTATCGTATCCTTTTCTATGTACAGGTTGTGTACGTGCAAACGTATTTCCTGAACTGCAGCTGATATTGCAATTTCTATAGTAATGTCTCCATCAAAACCGCTTTGGTATATTTTCAACTTGATATGGTAGATTTGCGGTATTATGTTATCCACTAAATAAATATATGGCTCTATTTCATGTGGATACAAAGTACAATATCCCCATTGGCGCGTATTAATGTCAGTTGCAACGACAGATATGATTCCAATGTTGAGCAACAGACTGAGGAGTGCTACGCCAATTCTTGTTTCAATCATCTGTAAGAAGAGTTTATTTAGACAAATAACAAGAAACGAAGTACACACATACGCGCGCATTCATATATGATTGAAAATTTAGAAAATTGTTGAACCAGTTAATCAATAATGCCGTGATATATTTGTGAGAAACTTTTCTTACCTTTCCGAATTAGCAGTAATCAAGTCTTGTTAGAGGCACAAATTGCCCAACGGTAATTTTGAAAGTCTATATATACCTTATGCAAAAAGCATCGAGTATCGATAGACAAGGACAAATATTAACAGGCGATTCTGATAAATAAACATCCCATTTTAAATTACTTACCTCTTTTCACGCGACCATTGTCATAAATATTGTTTTCAGCATAGTTACTTCACATAGCTGTTCGTTATTTTGATAAAAAATAACTGACATAAAATAAGCGAAAATTGAAATAATCGATTGAACTTATTTGATAAGAAATGGAGAGATAGAATCATTTTAAATTTCAAAATCAACAATAAAATTTATTTGTTAGTAGTAACAATAAAATTTATTACTAGTTATAACATGTGTATAATTATCGTGTTCGATTTGTCAGCATTTCTCTGGTTTCTCGTCATGAGGAAAACGATTTACGAACATTTGCTTCTCCACGTTTATTCGTTTCATTCGTATTGCCAACAAACGTCTAACTTCGACTAATGGATATTGTTTCCAGATAAAACTATTTTCTACGTACTTCAATATCTGAAACAGATTGTTACCATTTATCGGAAAGCAAATATAGTTTGACGGCAAACTTTGTCGGTGCATTGATCTTATAATGAATTTAATACAACGACAACATGCAGTGGCGTTAAACAATAAGTTGAGGAATATTGCGCCAATTTTCGTTCGAATCGTCTATAAGAACGGGTTTTTAAATGAAAAAGAGAAGATGAAATGCATAAACGATACACATATTCGCACCCACAAATAATCGAGAATTTAATTAACTAATATTTGTATGGATTCAATATAATTGTGTCAGAGTTTTCGCTTATCATTTCGAATCGGTAACGACTTGCAAACTCGGTATTATGAGTACGCAAACGTGGTATTATGAGTATGCAGCATCCGCTAGCGAATTCAAAAGTTTATATATGCTTTACGCAAGGAGCGTAAATAAAACGATAGGATATCATATGGTCATAAACGAGAGGCAAGTCCAAAAAATAAACATTCCAATACAAATTCAAAATTAATCGTCGCTTCTCATGCGATAGCGGTCATAAATATAATTTGTCATCAACAAAAATACGCATTTATGACTTTACTCGAGTATGTCGGACCAAAATATAAGCTAAAATAAATAATAGATTAAACTTTCATGTGAAAGGAGATCATGGAAATAAAGATCGCAAACTTCAAAATGTGCATTAAAATTTATTTGTATAGTTTACAAAATAAGTATTATTCTTATCCGATTAATTAGCATTTAATTTGCTTTGCAACGTAGGGGAAACGATAAATAAACATATCCCTCTGCTTAGATATTTGTGACATTTGTCTCGTTAATATACGTTTAACTTCATACATCGCTTCATCCAAATTCATATTATTGTTTACGAATTTCTTAATCTAAAACAAATTGTTAATATTTATTTAAAAGCAACAATAATGCAGGTTGCTGAACAATAAACAATTTTGTTGTTGCTTTGTCTTACATTTTCGTAAAAAATGTAAAACAATGGATGCGAAAGTGATACGTAGAACATAATAATTAATTCCGTTTACAAATAAACATAAATGATGATATAAAATTCACCTTTTCTAGTTGGCATTTAGAATAAACGCTCATGATAACGTGGCCTAATTTCTCGAGAAGGGTCATGTTACTGGAACATAAACCATTGTTATAAGATCAGGAGTAAATAAATAGATACATATGTATCTATTTATTGGTGATGGATGTTGCAAACGGTCAAGGGATATAAAACAGAATTTACCCTGGTGATAGATGAACCATAGTTTCCAACAAAAAATCTAATATTTTAGACTTTCTTGCGTGCTTCTTCACAACGGCACGATATAAGTTCTCCTCTTGCACATAATCCAATGGCGACATGATATTATCAGATTTAACCAAAGTCAACAAATTCTGTATCGAGTTATCGTCGTCGTAACAGCTCAGATATTGGACCACATTTTCATCAATCTCGCACAACATTTTATTCCTTATCAGTCTCCTTAACTCCCGATCCGGCTTCATAACGCCTGCGCAATATACCCAATTCTTCCAGCCCGGTAAAATTCTATATGCAACATGAAAAGACATTAACAATTTGCATTGATCACCTTAAGTCCCTGCTTTCATCCAATGATTGTGTATTCCGGTTGCATAGAAAATACAATAAAGAATAGCGATATTAGCTAACAGTTGAGAAAAGATTTCCGATGAAATAGATAATTACAGTGATTCTTTAGCATATTTCACGTATGCTCTTAATTTATCGCTGGCCGACTGTTTGCATTTGTCATTGCCGTGGTTACACATCCAATTGAGGAGTAACAATCGCGTACTTTTTAACATATTATCATCAGTAGGTTTCTCATCGTATCCTATCTGCGTCAATGCATCATTCATGATGTCCATTATGAAGTCCTGAAAATGTCATTGAGTAATTTTAATTTTCTGTATCATTTTTATGTCACGTTGTTTCATTTGTTTATATCGCTTGTATTTTATTTTTGAAATCATATTCCTAGAAACTACTATCGCTGAAACGGTATTGAAATTTTTCAAAAATTCAATAAAATAACTATATTTGTAAAGGTAGAAAAAATATGATTTCATCGCAAAAATATAGGAAGCTCAAAAGTTGTGATAGTGCGGTGGTAGTATACAAGCAAATCCGATATCTGAAACATTGTAATATGGAACTGTTCTCATCTCTGTCACTATGTACCTTGAAACCTTCACTCTCTGGGAATTTAAAGAAAGGCGACGTATAATGTAACACATTCATCATAGAGTGCCATACTATGAAATCAGTTTCGTTTCTCAAGAAGTCAATTATCTCATAATAAAACTTGTAATCCATTGTACCCATCATTACGAAATGATATGCGTCGTCGATGAGTTGAACGCGATTTAAAACAGGAATAGTCTTTCCGTAGTCTTCTTTCAAGAAATGTGCAATTTTCAACCAATTTGAATTATCGTAACGAACACGGTAGTAACCTGTTGTAGAAACTTTGGCTTACACACCTCGATTATATCATTTAACATTTTCTGTGATAATATTGAACCGATATTTTTCCTGGTAACAGTATGTACTCACCAAAATATTGTACATTTAATATAATCCAGTCTTCTACATTGTCCAATGTTAATTCTAGATAAGAATTCCATTTCGTGTAATTGTAATTCATCCAATATATAAGAGCATACTGGCTGAATTGAGGATCTTTCTTCGTAGCATAAGTCAGCGGAACTGGCCATTTGATTGAATTGTGGAAGTCACGTTTTATCTCATTATATACGTAATACGTTTTGGTATAGGGATTTTGTACAATTATTACTATAGGATAGTATCTCTGCGATAGCCAGATGGACATTATGTCTGTTATCATATATCCAGATTTATTGAATTTACTCAAAATATTGAAGAAATCAATTGGTGTACTGGATCGATACGCACTGTATAAATAATATGTCTTTATATATTTCTACAATTTCATTCATTTATCTAAAAGTATATTTATCCGAAAATCAAATAAAATTTTAATGTAACATATTCAAATAACACATTGACCTCTAGAATTGCGATTGTGTAATAGACCGTGTGTTATTATATTTAAATTGTTATCATATCATACTGTACCAAATTAAATATAATTGTCGTATTATATTGTGTTATAACGCATTACTTACTATATATGTAAATACTCAGCAACGGCTTTCTGGAACACCTCTTTTGAAACAATTTGCTCTATCATCTTTAATAATACGGATACTGCGAAATAATTGAAATTATGAAAAGTATAAAAGGATAACATTAATTTAAAGAAATTGTAACAATACGCATGCACAGTTATTTCAGTTATTAGTCATATTATCGATATAAATTATGTGAAAATTAGCTCTAAACATTGAAACTTAATTCAACTAAAGCTATTTTCATTCAACTAAAATGTTTATAGATAATTAGATTAGATTCCACCAATTGGACGATTTTATAATTAACTGATTCAGTAAATTGCAAACGAACTGTGTACACGTTAAAAAAATGAACTGTTAAGTAACAGGTGCTTTATCTTTTCACATATAAGAGGTTGTCCACAATTACAATTATTTCATTTGACTTTCTCCACATCTGATTCAAAAATCATATATGCTATTTTACATCGTAACTTTTGCAACTTCTCACCTTTCTTGTAAACGAAAATGGAATAAATTGGGTCATATGGGTCTGTAATAGATGGCACCTTGAGAGCAATATCGTTATGCATAGCGGGCAGTTGAACCTGCACTACAAAAAGCTCCATCATCTTCTTGGAATTAAAACTCTAGAATAAAAAAAGTTACGAATATTCGCAGTAAAAATGATGCAAAACTCAACGATACGTATCTCGATCTTGCTAAAAAGAAAGACATAAAATAGGAAAAAAAGCCACCTGATATCCAAGGATATTATAACTGAGATATAATGCAAGTGCCTTGCTGAAACACACATCAGACCAGTTATTTAGATTGATGAAGCTTTGAATGTATTGCTCTGCTTTTGCGTACGCTATCGTCTTCCATATCTCCAGTATACGACCGGCAAATTGTATATTTCTATCGTAGATGAGATCACCCTCCCTGGAAATCACATTTGCTAATAATATGATCATATTGCGAGTTTCTTTACGCCAATGAATGAGTCGTAAGAACTAAAAATAAAGAGTTAGATCGATTGTATCCAATATCACGATATATTTCAAAAATACTGCGTGACCAAACAGATTACGACAGTAAACTGCTTTGCATTCGGATGTAAATGTAAATATAGAGCATTTAACGTTTAATGTCGCGTATAATTTTTTCATAATATTCTTATTATATGTATGGCTTACCTCAAAAATACGAGTTGTCTGGCCCCTATTGTATTTCGCAGGACATCGGAGAAAATCACAATTATCGAAACTTCCAAGCGTGTCTGTGTGTATTGTGTTAAAAATTCATCAGCTATGTAAATGACGGACCTCACAAGTGAATCCGTCTTATTGGTACCTTCTTGTTCGAACCATATGTTATACTGTGATTCAGATAACTCATCCAACTTGATAACAGCGATTGTCAATAAATCGGTGGATATCACGGGCGCAGGTTTGAAAATCGTCTGTATTGTGTCTTCTCCTACCCGCTCATATTTTTCTTCTACTATATTAGAGAAGACCCGATAGCTACCCAAATATTCGACGGAGATTTTAAAGATCGGTTTAGAAATTACTTCTTTCTTCCAGCATGGAAATATATATTCCCCGTTGCCTGCTTCAAACATCGTCACGTATGACCAGCTGATGGAGTTGCAATAAAAACAAAACTTTACTTTAACAAAATGCACTAAAGATTAAGCCACTTGTTTTTACATATTTGTTCGATTGTTTTCCATTGTGTGAAATCTTATATTGTACGTATAATAATAATAGCGGACGGGAAGGAACAGAAACTACTACTTTGTGTATAATTGCACCGGATTTGTTTCTTAGTTTGTTTTAGAAGATAGAAGAATATTGCGAATTTCTTGGCGTGTCGTGAGCATAGGCACCAAAAAGGTTTATCAATTGCGGAATAAAAATGGTGATATTCACGTATTTTAATCGCAACTCACGTTACATTATCTTTTTCCTTTTCCTGTTTGATCCGGTGGAATCCATTTTTTTCATACGGGGAGCCTCTGTACCTCATGGTTATGTTATAATATTCGGGACATATAAGCTCGTCGAATAACAACGTTACAGTGTTTGTCGCTTTACAATGATAAATATCCTTAGGTTGCTCTACTTCAGCGGAGTTTGGATTATATTGCGAAAGCACTATCGATTGTAGGTCTATTTCCAAGTAGCTAACATAGAAAGCTATTATTTCCGTTTTTTCAAGTAATTCGAATGATATGGTAACTTTTCCTTCAAAATACGACTCTTCTATTCTCAACCAAACATTATAATATTGAGACACTATTGTGGACAGCAAATGCCGTGTGAACGATGTGTTGTAGCATTTACTTGTTTTATTGGGAGTATCAAATTCAGATGGGAATATCAGGCCGGTATAGATCGATAGGGTGACGAACACCACTCCAAATCTCGTTCTAAGCACCTGTAAAAATGATTCTTCTTTTCGGATGAATTACGGACAAAATACAGTCATGCATTCCCAAATGATTATCAATTTTATTTGTAAATCGCACTAATTAATCGGCACAATGTGATTAAAATATAGTTGAGATTGCTACTCTTACCATTTTATACTTGCTACTTTTACATGATTTGTCGTCTTTACAAGAGCCCTAACTGATTTGTGAATAACTTGAAAATCAATTTATATATATATATATATACTTTTTTTTTAGTGTCTAATATATTCGGAAAATCTGGAAAGTCTGTATATGCTGAGGAAAGTAAAGGTATATTAAGGACAGATACGGCTAACTATAAGTATCTCACGCGCCCGTTGGCTTAAATATCATCCGTTATCAGCAAAATTATTTCTTCTTTAGATCTTTCGTGACTTTGACCGTGTACAATAGCCCAAAGTATAAACAAAAATAAAAATAAAAATAATGGATTGAGCTTATTCGAAAAGAAATTATACGGATATGAAGCTCACAAATATAAACAACTACATTAAAATTTATTTGTATGGGACACAATATAATAATTATTTTTACATAATTAGTTAGCATTCCGTATTTTTCACATTGTAGGGAAAATGATGCACGAACATATCCTTTTCCTTAGATATTTGAGACATTCGTCTTACTAATATACGTTCAGCTTCATAGATCGACTTATCCAAGTTGATATTATAGTTTATGTATTCTGCAATCTAAAACAAATTGTTAGTATTCATCTAAAAGTAACAATAATGCAGCTTGCTGACAAATAATTTCCTTATTGCCCTGTCGTTTTCGTAAAAAATGTAAGGCCATATATGCAAAAATGATGCAAAATAATAATGAATTTCTTAGAAATGTACATAAAGAATAATATAAAATTTACCTTGTGCATTTGGCACCTTGAATGCACGCTCATAATAACGTGACCTAATTTCTCGAGAAGGCTCATACTACTGCAACATGAACCGTTGTTGTAAAATTAGTACTAAATAGATAAATACGTACAGTGACTAATGTTGCAAACGGTGAAGGAAAATAAAACAGAATTTACCCTGGCAATAGATGAATCATATCTTTCAAGATAGAATCTAATACTTTAGACTTTCTTGCATGCTTCTTCACAATGATACGATATAAATATTTCTTTTGCACATCGTTCAATGGCGTCGCCATTGGGAAAATGTTATCGCTAGACTTAAACATAACCGAAGTTAACAACTCTTGTATCGAATCATCGTCGTCGTAACAGGTCATATATTGGACTATATTTTCACCCATCTCGTGCAAAATTTTATGCTTCACCAACGTCCTAACCTCATAATCTGGCTTCATAAGCCCCGCACAAAATACCCAATTCCTCCAACCCGGTAAGATTCTGCATGCAACATGAAAAGACATTAATAATTTATATCAAATAGAACTATTTAAATCTTTGCTACGATCAGATGATCTTGTATTCCTGTCGTACAGAAGATACGTTAAAAATGGTGATATTAGTTAATATTAAGAAAAAATGTTCAATCTATTGCATAATTACAGTAATTCGTTGGCATTTTTAAGGTATGCTTTTAATTTATCACTGGCTGACTGCCTGCATTTGTCATTGCCGTGATTACACATCCAATTGAGGAGTAACAATCGCGTACTTTTCAACATGTTATCATCAGTTGGTTTTTCATCATATCCTATCTGCGTCAATGCATCATTCATGATGTCTATTATGAAGTTCTGAAAATGTCATTAAGCAATTTTAATTTTCTGTATCATTTTTATGTCACGTTGTCTCATTTGTTTATATCGCTTGTACAGATTTTATTTCTGAAATCATACTCCTGGAAACTATAAATGCTATCGCGGAAAAGTTAAAAGCGTCATGGAAATTTTCCAAAAATTTAATAAAATAAATTTATCTGTATAGGTAGAAGGAAATATAATCTCGTCGCAAAAATACAGAAAATTTAACATTTGTGATAATGCGGTGGTAGTATACAAGCAAAGCCAATATTTGAAACATTGTAAAATGGTTTTACTTTCTTCATTACTATTATGTACCTTGAAACCTTCACTCTCTGGAAATTTAAAGAAAGGCGACATATAATGTAACACGTTCATCATAGAGTGCCATACTATAAAATCAGTTTCGTTTCTCAAGAAATCAATTAACTCATAATAAAACTTGTAATCCATTGTACCCATCATTACAAAATGATACGCATCATCGATGAGTTGAGCGCGATTCAAAACAGATATGGTCTTCCCATTGTCCTCTTTCAAGAAATATGCAATTTTCAACCAATTTGTATTATCGTAACGAACACGGTAGTAACCTGTTGTAGAAACATGGACTTACACACCTTGATTATATCATTTAACATTTTCTGTGATAATATTGAACCGGTCTTTTTCCTGGTAACTGTGTACTCACCAAAATATTGTACATTCAATATAACCCATTCTTCTACATTGTCCAAAGTTAATTCTAGATAGGAGTTCCATTCTGTATAATTGTTATTTAGCCAATGTATAAGACCATACTGGTCGAAATGAGGATCCTTTTTCGTAGTATAAGTCACCGGAATTGGCCGTATAATTGAATCATTGTGGTCTCTTTTTATTTCATTACATATAATGTGATACGTTTTGTTATATTGCCTAGCTACCAATACAGGATAGTACCTTCGCGACAGCCAGATAGACATTATGTCTGTTATCACGTTTTCAGGCATTTCATTCAATTTACTTAGGATACTAAAGAATTTGTTTGGTTTACTGATTCGATATTTACTGTATAAATAATATATTTTTATATATTTCTACCGTTTTATTCATTTATCTAAAAATGTGTTGGGTTATTCGGAAAATAATTTCGATTTTCTCAAATAAATGGTGTTAGTTGTCTTTTTAAGCAATTAACTTCATTCTAAGTCAGAAAATCATTTTATATTTTTACAAGGCACATTTCAAGCTTCATTTAAAAATAGTTGTTTTGGAATCTGTCAAGTTGTTTGGCGTCGTATGAAAAATGAAAAACCAACGTGAGCATTTTGGTCACCTCCTGCTTTTTTATTATCGTAAAGACAAAAGTGCAACGCAAGCGGGAAAATAATTGTTTGCCATGTATGGATAGGATGTGTTGACTGAACGTCAGTATGAGAATCGGTTTTCGAAATTTCGTTCTGGGAATTTCGACCTCAAATATGCACTATGTTCTGGAAGGCCAGTTGAGGCTGGTGAAGACCAAATAAAGGCATTGATTGACGCAAATCATTATTTAACAACACGAGAAATTGCTGAGAGATTGAATTTATCGAATTCGACTATGCATGAGGAGTTGAAACAACTTGATTTCGTTCCAAAGCTCGATATTTAGGTTCTATATACTTTCAAAGAAAGAGATTTGATTCGTCGCATTACCATCTGCGATTTACTGCTGAAGTGTATGTAAAATAATTCATTTCTAAAGCAACTTATAACTGGAGATAGGAAATGGATTGTGTAATATTAAAGTACAGTAATATTAAACGCAAAAGATCATGGAGCAGAGATGATGGACCAGCTCAAAGCACATCGAAAGCTGATATCCATCAAAAAAAGCAATGCTCTCTATTTGGTGGAATTGGAAAGGAATGGTCTTTTTTGAGCTTCTACTAAACAGCTAAACGATTGATTCGAATGTGTATTGTCGAATGTGTATTGTCATCAATTGGATAAATTGAATGACTCCATCAAATAGAAGAGACCAGAATTGGTGAACAGAAAAGATGTGTTTCATCATGACAATGCTAGACCTCACACAAGTTTAATGACTCGCTAGAAGCTGTTACCGTTTGGATGGGATTTACTACTGCATCTACCATGTTCACCTGATCTGACATCATCCGATTACACTTGTTTCGGCCACTGCACAATTCTTTGGATAGTCAAAATTTCGATTCGAATGAAAGTGTCAAAAATCACTTAATTCAGTTTTTTGCCAATAAGGACCAGAAGTTCTATAAGCGTGAAATTATGTTATTACCTCAAAGATGGCAAGAGGTGTTAGAAAAAAATGGTCAATATTTAACAGAATAAAACTTTTCTTTTTATTAAAAATATCGTCTTCCCTTTTCATGCAAGAAGCCAAAATTATTTTCCGAACAACCCAATTTATATCCAAGATTTATATAAATTTTTAATGCAACACGTTCAAATAATAAATTGACGTTTAAAATCGCAATCGCGTAATAGATCGCGCATTGTTATATCTCAACTGTTATATCATGTTAAACTGCATAAAATTGTTGTATTATATTGTGTTATAACGCATTACTTACTATGTATTTAAATATTCGACGACGGCAATATGGAACTTCTCTTTTGAAACAATATGTTCTAACATTCTTAATAAAACGGATGCTGCAAGATAATTCAAATTATGAAGAGTATAAATGATAAGATTAATTTAAAAAAAGACTAACAGTTATTAACAGCAGCATAGTTATTTCGAAGCTATTTTACGAACATAAAATATGAGTGAAGTCAGTCCTGAACTTTCACATCTTTTGTTTTCATTTTATTATTTAAAAGAGTAGATTCTATTAATTTTAGGTGGACAATATTATAATTCACCGCTCTAAAGTAAAGTGCAGACAAACTAGACAGATATTTTAAGAAATATAATATACTAGGTGCGCAACCAAGTTTCCGGGTTTCACACATGGATGGCGCTAACTATACATATAGTCGACATACATGTCTGAAGTTGTGTTTTTTTTTGTAGCGTGGACATCTGTTAACAATAACCAGTCATAATACCAACACATATCGCAATGCAAAAATATTTTTTCTAACAACGAAGATGTCGAGTTTTATGCCAAATAAACAGCATTTGTGGGAAGCTTTGCTTTTCTGCTTTAACTTGAAAAGAAGTGCAACTGAAGCACGTCGTTTGCTTGAGGAGGCCTACGGCGAATATGCACCATCGAAAACTACCTGTGAAAATTGGTTTAGACGCTTCACAAGTGGCGATTTCGACACTGAGGATAAGGAGCGTTCCGGAAGACCAAAAACAATTGAGGATCGGTAACAATTGCCGATCTGCAAGCGTTATTGGATAAAGATGATACGCAAACACAAGATCAACTTGCGGAGGCATTAAACATGACTCGCCAAGATATTTCCAAACGTTTACATGCCATGGGAAAAATTCAAAGGGAAGGAAAATGAGTTGACTAAGAGACAGATGGAAAATCGAAGAGCCACTTCCGAAATTTTGCTTTTGCGGCATGAAAGAAAGAGTTTCCTGCATCGAATTGTTACTGGCAATGAGAAGTGGATATATTTCGAGAATCCCAAACGCAAAAAATCGTGGCTTTCACCTGGCGAAGCATCAACATCGACGGCACGGCCAAATCGCTTCGGAAAGAAGACAATGCTCTGCGTTTGGTGGGACCAGGAAGGAAGCATGTACTATGAGCTACTGAAACCGGGCAAAACTGTCAATGGGCATCGCTATCGATAACAACTGATCAATTTGAACCATGTATTGCTCGAAAAACGGCCAGAATAGCCGACACGAGACACGAACGAGTGATATTGCAGCACGAGAACGCTCCGTACCATCGCACTTCCATCGTCCAGGACACTATCAAAACGCTGAAACGGGATCTGCTACCGCACCCGCCGTATTCGCCAGACCTGGCCCCTTCCGATTATCACTTGTTCCGGTCGATGGCGCATGGCTTGGCTGGGCAGCACTTGGCCAATTTCGAAGAAGTGCAAAATTGATTGGATGAATGGTTTCGGTCCAAAGACGCGTCATTTTATCGACAAGGGTATTTATGTATTGCCAGAGAGATGGCAAAAATGTGTAGCTAGGGACGATACTTTGAATAAACCATTTTTTGTATTTCTCTTGAAATTTTCCATTTTTCATTGATCAAAAAACCCGGAAACTTAGTTGCGCACCTAATATGTTATTTTCTTTGGCAATTTATATGCTAAGTTTTGTCCTCATTTACATTTATTTCATTTGCCTTTATCGTATATTATATCGTAACACTTTATATTCTCTCACCTTTCTTATAAATCTATTCTCACCTTTCTTATAAATGAGAGTTGAATAAATTGGGTCATCTGTACGTAGGATGGATGGCACTTTGAGAACAATATCGTTGTGCATAGCGGGTAGTTGAACCTGCACTACAAAAAGTTGCATCATCCGTTCCTTATCAAAACCCTGGAATGAGAAATTACGGACGTTGGCAGTATAAATAACACAAATTCAACGATGCATATTTTAGCTCTGCTAAAGAAAAAGAGATAAAATAAAAAAGAAAATAAAAAATCACCTGTCCGAGGATATTGTAACTGAGATATAACGCTAGTGCCTTGTGGAACCACGTATGAGACCAATGATTTGGATGGATGAAGTTTTGGATGTATTGTTCTGCTTTTCTATACGCTATCGTCTTCCATATATCAATTATACGACCAGGATAATGTATATCATTTTTGTAGACGAGATCACTCTCTCTGAAAATCACGTTTGTAAATAATACGGTTATATTAAGAGTTTTTTCACGCTTATAGACCGTAAGAATCGCCTATTAAAAATTGAATCATAAGAATTGCCCCGTAAGAATTAAAAACGAATATTCAAATCTATCGAAGAGATATCACGATATATTTAAAAAATATTGCACGTTTAAGCTTATTTTAACGTAAACAGTAAACGGCTTTACATTCCCTTGTGATCGAATAGAGCATTTAACCTTTAATATTTTCGTAATATTTTGATCATATGTGTGCATTACCTTAAAAATATGAGTTGCCTGGCTCCTGCTGTATTGCTCGGGAGATCGGAGAAAACCACGATTATCGAAGTTTCTAAACGCTTCTGCATATATAGCCATAAGAAATCATTGATTACGTTAGTGATATTCTTTATAACTGGGTCCGTTTCATTAGTGCCTTCTTGTCCATACCATACATCATTTTTTAATAAAAGTAACTTATTAAATTTGATAAGAGCGATTCTCAGTAGATTGATGCGCATTACAGGTGTAGGTAGGAAAGCCGTCCTTGATGTGGTTTTATTTATCCGTATAACACCTCGTTTTTGCATATTGGAGTAGACATGGTAGATAGGCAAATGTTGGATGATGATATAAAATGTAGCCTTGTAGGTTAATTCGTCCCGACATGGAAACACATATCGCGCGCTCTCCGGTTCTAACAGCATCACATATGACCAGCTAATCGAGTTGCAATAAAAACAAAATTTCACTTTAATAAGGAAACTTTGGACGCAGAATCGTTTGTTTACACTTCGTTTTCTTCGCATCGCGTAAAATATTAGATCACGCGTATAATAATTGCGGATAGGAAGGAACCGGAGCTACTTTGTATATAATTGCATCGAGATTATTTTTTCAGAAATTATTACACAACTCGGGAGTGTCTTGTAAATTTTTTGATGCATCGCACACAATCAACACCAAAGGAGTTAATTAATTGCAAAGTAAAAGCAGCGATATTCATATATATTTTAACCACAACTTACGTTTCATTGCTTTCTCTTTTTTCCTCTTTAATCTGATAGAAAGCTTTTGTTTTGTTAGTGAAGCCTCTGTACGACATGATTATGTTATAAGTACCGGGACAGAGAATCTCCTTGAACTTCACAATTACAGTGCTTGTCTCATTACAATAATAAATACCTATAGGCTGATCTATATCTCTGAGTGTTCGGTCATGTTGCCAGAGTATTACCGAATTATTCACTATTTCCAAGTACTTGGCATGGAAAATTAATGAGTACGTTTCACGAATTAATTCGAATAATATACGGACTTTCCCTTGGAAAGACAACTCTCCTGTTGTCAAAAAGATACTATAATAATTAGGTTGTACTGCGGACAGTAAATTCCGTATGAGTGGTTCAAAGTAGCATAAATTCGGTCCAAGAGGTGTATTAAACTCAGATGAGAATATCGGAGCGGCGTAGATCGATAATGTGAGGAACACCACTCCAATTCTCACTCCAGACATCTGTAAAAATGTTTTTCTTTTTATACATATAAGAGATAAAATATTCACGTACAAACAAATTATCAAGTATTTGTTTTCTAGTTGCTCCAATTAATTGGCGTAAATGCGATTACAATGTATGAGGCTGCTACATCTTACCATTACAAGTTCGTTATCATATCACTGTCTGTACAAGATCGCTGTCTGTACAAGAATATAAAATAATTGGTGTAATATTTTAATGCCTATGTATATATGTGTGTGTATATGTCTCTATATATATAGTCCCATACACAACACATATGCACACTTTAATCTAGTATATATGAAAATTCCCGAAACTTTATATTTGCCCTAGAAGCAAGGTGTATTAATGATAAATCCGGGCGAGTATCAGTACCTTATGATACTGATATCACCAATGTCATAAATATTGTCCGTTAATAGCAAAAATTACATCTTCCGTGACATTGTCCGAGTATGATAGCCCAAAATATAAACAAAAATAAAAATAATGGATCGAGCTTATTCGAAAGAAAATCGTACAGAAATAAAGTCCACAAATTTCATAATATTCATATTTATTATCTTTATTTATATGTATTATAATATGCATATTATTCTTATCCAATTAATTAGCATTTGGTTTCCTTTAGGACAGCATCGTGGGGAAAACGATGAATGAACATATTTTTCTCCTTAAATACTTGAGACATTCGTCTCCTTAATATATGTTTAGCTCCTCGCATCGTTTCGTCCGAATGAATATTATCATCTACGTATTTCGCAATCTAAAACAAATTGTTAATATTCACCTAAAAGAAACAATAATACAGGTTTCTGACAAACAATTTCTTCGTTGGTTTGTCATTTTCGTAAAAAATTTAAGACAATAGATGCGAAAATGATAGAAAATAATAATGAATTCCGCTTAGAGATGAACATAGGAATAATACAAAAAATTTACCTTTTGTAATTGGCACTTAGAATGCACGCTCATGATAACGTGACCTAATTTCTCGAGAAGAGACATGTTACTGCAATATAAACCGTTGTTCTAGCAAGGTCAGTAGTAAATAAACAAACACGTACAGTGATTGATGTTGCAAACGGTGAAAGAAAATAAAGCAGAATTTACCCTGGCGATAGCTGAATCATATTTTTCAAGATAAAATCTAATATTTCAGATTTTCTTGCGTGCTTTTTCACAATGACACGATATAAGTCCTCCTCTTGCTCATCGTCGAATGGCGACGTGATATCACGAGGCTTAAACGCAATCCAAGTCAACAAGTCCTGTATCGAATTATCATCGTCATAACAGGTTATATATTGCAGTATATTTTCATCCGTCCCGTTCCAAATTTTACTGTTCGTCAGCATCCTTATCTCCCGATCCGAATTCATGAGGCCCGAGCAATATACCCAGTTTTTCCAGCCCCATAAAATTCTGCATGCAACATGAAAAGACATTAACAATTTGTATCAAATAAATTTCCTTAAATTTTTGCTACTATCAGCTAATCTTATATTTCGGTTGCATAGAAGATATAGAGATTAATGAATAGCGACGTTAACTAACAATTGAAAAGATTTCCATTCAATTGGATAATTACAGTGACTCGTCAGCTTCTTTAAAATATGCTCTTAATTTATCGCTGGCAGCCTTTCTGCATTTATCATTACCGTGATTACACATCCAATTAACGAGTATCAATCGCGTAGCTTTCAACGCGTCTTCATCTATAACTTTTTCATAGTATCCTAACTCCATCAATACGTCACTCATGATGTCCATTATGAGTTTCTGAAAATGTCATTAAGCAATTTTAATTTTCTGTATCATTTTTATGTCACGTTGTCCCATTTGTTTATATCGCTTGTACAGATTTTATTTCTGAAATCATATGCCTGAAAACTGCAAACGCTACTGTTGGAAAGTTAAAGCCGTCTTCGAAATTTTTCAAGAATTTAATAAAATAACTATATTTGTAAAAGTAGAAAAATATAATTTTGTCGCAAAAATACAGGAAACTCAAAACTTGTGACAGAGCAGCGGTAGTATATATGCAAATCTGATATCTGAAACATTTTAATATGAAACTGCTCCCTTCATCGTCACTATGTACCTTGAAACGTTGACTCTCTTCGAATTTAAAGAAAGGCGACATATAATGTAACACATTCATCATAGAGTGCCATACTATGAAATCAGTTTCGTTTCTCAAGAAGTCAATTATCTCATAATAAAACTTGTAATCCATTTTACCCATCATTAGAAAATAATACGCGTCATCGATGAGTTGAGCGCGATTCAATGCAGGAATAGTCTTCCCGTTATCTTTTTTCAAGAAATGTGCAATTTTCAACCAATTTGCATTATCGTAACGAACACGGTAGTACCCTGTTGTAAAAGCATGGAGTTACATACGTCGACTATATTATTTAACAAATATTTCTTGTGATAAAATCGAACCGGTCGTTTTCCTGCTAACTGTGTGTACTCACCAAAATATTGTACATTCAATATAACCCAGTCTTCTTCATTGTCCAATGTTAACACTAGATCAGAATTCCATTCTGTGTAATTATTATTCAGCCAATATATAAGAGCATCCTGGTTGAATTGTGGATTTTTCTTCGTAGCATATGTTACCGGAATTGACCGTTTAAATGAATCATTATGCTTATGTTGTATCTCATTATATGTAATGTGATACTTTTTACCATCTTGTCTAATTATCACTATAGGATAGTATCTTTGTGACAGCCAAATGGACATTATATTTGTTATCATATCTCCAGGTATTTTTTTCAATTTACTCAGAATACTGAAGAAATCGTTTGGTGTCCTGGTTTGATACGCACTGCATAAATAATATATCTTTATATATTTCTACTATTTCATTCATTTATCTAACAGTATATATATGAGAGATTTAAATAAATTTTTAATGTAACACGTTTGAATAATACATTGATTTTTAGAATTGCGATTGTATAATTGACCGTGCGTTATTATATATATATTTCAACTGTTATACTATACCAAATTAAGAATAATTGTCGCAATATATTGTATTATGATGCATTACTTACTATGTATTGATAAATAAGGCAACGGCCTTCTGGAATACCTCTTTTGAAACGATTTGCTCTAACATCTTTAACAATACGGATGCTGCAGGATAATTAAAATTATAAAAAGTTTAAAAGGATGACATCAATTGAAAGAAATTGCAACAATATGCATGCACAGTTATTTCAGTTATTAGCCATTTTATCGATATAAAATATTTGAGTATTAGCTTTGAATATTGAAACATACTGTTTTCATTCAACTAAAATGTTTATAGATAATTAGATTAGATTCCACCAATTGGACGATTTTATAATTAACTGATTCAGTAAATTACAAACGAACTGTGTATACGTTAAAAAAATGAACTATTAAGTACCAGGTGCTTTTTCTCTTCACATAAAAGAGCTTGTCCACAATTATATTTATTTTATTTGACTTTATCCACATCTGAATCAAGAATCATATATGCTATTTTATATCGTAACTTTTGCAACTTCTTACCTTTCTTGTAAATGAAAATGGAATAAATTGGGTCATATGGATCTGTAATAGATGGCACGTTGAGAGCAATATCGTTATGCATAGCGGGCAGTTGAACCTGCACTACAAAAAGGTTCATCATCACATCCTTGAAGTTTACATTCTAGATTAAAAAAGATTAGAAAATTTGCAGTAAAAATGATGCAAAGCTCAACGATATGTATCTCAGTCTTGCTAAAGAGGAAGACATAAATTAGAAGAAAGAGCTACCTTTTCAAGGATGTTATAACTGAGGTATAACGTAAGTGCCTTGCTGAACCACATATGAGACCAATGATCTAGGTTGATAAAGCTTTGAATATATTGCTCCGTCTTTCCGTACGCTATCGTCTTCCATATCTCAAGTTTATGACCGGGAAATTGTACATTTCCTTTATAGACGAGATCACTCTCTCTGACAATCACATTTGCCAATAATTCAGTTATATTGCGAGTTTCTTCATGCCAATGAGTCATAAGAATTAAAAATAAAGGATACAAAGGGTATAAAGGGATTAGGTCGATCGTATCTAATATCACGATACATTTTAAAGATACTGCAGGATTGAATAGATAACGACAGTAAAAACGGCTTTGCATTCCCATGTAACCAAAGAGTATTTAACGTTTAACGTCGCATATAACTTTTTCATGATATTTTTATCATACATGTGGCTTACCTTAAAAGTACGAGTTGCCCGGTTCCTACTGTATTTCTCGGGATATCGGACAAAATCACAATATTCGAAGTTATCAAGTGTCTCTGCATGTATCCTATTAAGAATTCATCGGCTACGTCAATGACGGTTTTCACAAAAAAGCCCGTCTTATTAGTACCTTCTTGTCTAAACCATACGTTATATTGTAATTCAAATGACTCATTCCACTTGATAACAGCGATTGCTAGTAAGTCCACGGGCATTATGGATATAGGTTTGAAAATCTTCTGTAATGTGTCCTTGCCTCCCCGCACAATATTTTCTTCTGGTATATTGGAGATAACATGATAGGTACGCAGATATTCGACGGAGATTTTAAGAGTCGCCTTAGAAATTACTTCTTTCTTCCAGCATGGAAATATGTATTCTCCGCTGTCTGCCTCAAACATCGTTACGTATGACCAGCTAGTTGAGTTGCAATAAAAACAAAACTTTAAGAGGATATATGGAATGTTAAGTCGCTTGTTTTTACACGTTTGTTCAATTTCTTAGCGTTGCATGAAATATTAGATTTCATATATAATAATTGCAAACCGGAATGAACAGAAAAACTACTATTTTATGTATAATTACACCGAGTTTATTTGTTCGATGTTTGTTATAAAAGATAGGAATATTCTGCGAGTTTTTCGGTGTGTCGTGAACGATAGGCACCAAAGAGGATAATCAATAGCGTTATTTAAATATATTTTAATTTTAACTCACGCTACATTGCCTTTTTCCTTTTTGTTTTTGATCTTGAGGAATCCTTTTTTTTCATACAGAGAACCGCTGTACCTCATGGTTATGTTATAATATCCGGGACACACAATTTCTTCGAATATCAACGTTACAGTGCTTGTCTCATTACAATAATGAATATCCTTAGGTTGCTCTATTTTAAGGCAGTTTGGATTATATTGCTCAAATACTATTGATTTGAGATCTATTTCTAAGTAACTAACATGGAAAGGTATTATTTCCGTTTTACGAAGTAATTCGACTAATATGTTAGCTTCTCCTTGGAAAGACAACTCTTCTATTTTCAACGAAACGTTATAATACTGGGGTATTAATATGGACAGTGAATCCTGCACAATTGGTGTGAAGTAGCACATGTTTGTCTCCTCCCTGGATGTATCAAACTCAAATGAGAATATCAAATCGATGTAGATCGATAGGATAAGGAACACCACTCTAATTCTCGTTCTAAACATCTGTAAAAATAATTTTTTATTTTTGGACGAATCATGGACAAAATATAATAATCATGCATTCACAAACGATTATGAATTTTTCTTTAAATCGTTCCAATTAATCGACACTAATGTGATTACAATGTATTTGAGACTGCTACATCTTACCATTTTATATTCGGTATTTTTTCACGACCCGTTATCTTTACATAAGCACTAACTGACTTGTGAATAACTTAAAAACTAATTTGTGTACATGTATATACACCTCAGTGTTTAATACAATTAGAAAATCTGGAAAATCTGTATCTACTACTAAAGAAAGCAGGCACAATAATGACAATATGTGCAAATATAAGTATCTGACACAACCGATGGCATAAATATCGTCCGTTAAATTACATGACTTTGCCCGAGTACGTTAGTCCAAAATATAAACAAAAATAGAAATAATGGATTGAGTTTATTCGAAAGGAAATTACACGGATATGAAGCTCACAAATGTAAAAATCTATATTAAAATTTATTTGTGTGGGGTACAATATGTATATTATTTTTACATGATTAGTTAGCATTCCGTATCTTTCACATTGTAGGGAAAACGATGCACGAACATATCCTTTTCCGTAGATATTTGAGACATTCGTCTCATTAATATACGTTCAGCTTCATAGATCGACTTATCCAAGTTAATATTATAGTTTATGTATTCTGTAATCTAAAACAAATTGTTAGTATTCATCTAAAAGTAACAATAATGGAGTTTGCTCACGAATAATTTCCTCGTTGTCTTGTCGATTTCGTAAAAAAATGTAAGAATATCTAAGAATGTATGTGCGAAAATGATGTAAAATAATGATGAATTTCGCTTAGAAATATACCATATGGTACATTAGGAATGATATAAAATTTACCTTTTGCATTTGGCATTTAGAATGCACGCTCATGATAACGTGA
This sequence comes from Harpegnathos saltator, assembly GCF_003227715.2. NCBI lineage: Eukaryota > Metazoa > Arthropoda > Insecta > Hymenoptera > Formicidae > Harpegnathos > Harpegnathos saltator. The sequence goes on from NW_020230089.1 coordinate 1,897,623, forward strand.
CCTAATTTCTCGAGAAGGGTCATATTACTGCAACATGAACCGTTGTTGTAAGATTAGTACTAAATAGATAAATACGACGGATGCTGCAAACGGCAAAGGAAAATAAAACAAAATTTACCCCGGCAATAGGTGAAATATATTTTTCAAGATAAAATCTAATATTTTAGACTTTCTTGCGTGCTTCTTTACAATGACACGATATAAGTGCTTCTTTTGCACATCATTCAGTGGTATCGCCATTGGGAAAATGCTAACGCGAGGTTTAAATATAACCCAATTCAACAAGTCCTGTATCGAGTCATCGTCATCGTAACAGGTCATATATTGGACTATATTTTCATCCATCTCGTGCAAAATTTTATGCTTCATCAGCGTCCTAACTTCATGATCCGGTTTCATAAGCCCCGCACAAAATACCCAATTCCTCCAACCCGGTAAGATTCTGCATGTAACATGAAAAGACATTAATAATTTACATCAGATAGAGCTATTTAAATCTTTGCTACGATCAGATGATCTCCGGTCGCACAGAAGATACGTTAAAAAATGGCGATATTAGCTAACAAATGAGAAAAAGTTTTCGACGAAATGGATAATTACGGTGATTTTTGAGCATTTTTAAAGTATATTCTTAATTTATCGCTGGCTGCTTCTCTACATTTGTCATTGCCGTGATTACACATCCAATTGAGGAGTAACAATCGCGTACTTTTCAACATGTTATCATCAGTTGGTTTTTCATCATATCCTATCTGCGTCAATGCATCATTCATGATGTCTATTATGAAGTTCTGAAAATGTCATTAAGCAATTTTAATTTTCTGTATCATTTTTATGTCACGTTGTCTCATTTGTTTATATCGCTTGTACAGATTTTATTTCTGAAATCATACTCCTGGAAACTATAAACGCCATCGCGGAAAAGTTAAAAGCGTCATGGAAATTTTCCAACAATTTAATAAAATAAATTTATCTGTATAGGTAGAAGGAAATATAATCTCGTCGCAAAAATACAGAAAATTTAACATTTGTGATAATGCGGTGGTAGTATACAAGCAAAGCCAATATTTGAAACATTGTAAAATGGTTTTACTTTCTTCATTACTATTATGTACCTTGAAACCTTCACTCTCTGGAAATTTAAAGAAAGGCGACATATAATGTAACACGTTCATCATAGAGTGCCATACTATAAAATCAGTTTCGTTTCTCAAGAAATCAATTAACTCATAATAAAACTTGTAATCCATTGTACCCATCATTACAAAATGATACGCATCATCGATGAGTTGAGCGCGATTCAAAACAGATATGGTCTTTCCATTGTCCTCTTTCAAGAAATATGCAATTTTCAACCAATTTGTATTATCGTAACGAACACGGTAGTAACCTGTTGTAGAAACATGGACTTACACACCTTGATTATATCATTTAACATTTTCTGTGATAATATTGAACCGGTCTTTTTCCTGGTAACTGTGTACTCACCAAAATATTGTACATTCAATATAACCCATTCTTCTACATTGTCCAAAGTTAATTCTAGATAGGAGTTCCATTCTGTATAATTGTTATTTAGCCAATGTATAAGACCATACTGGTCGAAATGAGGATCCTCTTTCGTAGTATAAGTCACCGGAATTGGCCGTATAATTGAATCATTGTGGTCTTTATTTATTTCATTACATGTAATGTGATACGTTTTGTCATATTGCCTAGCTACCAGTACAGGATAATAGCTTCGCGACAGCCAGATAGACATTATGTCTGTTATCACGTTTTCAGGCATTTCATTAAATTTACTCAGGATACTAAAGAATTTATTTGGGGTACTGGTTCGATATTTGCTGTATAAATAATATATCTTTATATATATTTCTAGCATTTTATTCATCTATAACATATCTTTATATATATTTCTACCATTTCATTCATCTATCTAAAAATGTATTGGGTTCGGAAAGTAATTTCGATTTTTTCAGATAGATGGTGGTGTCTTTTTAAGTAATTAATCTCGTTCTAAGCCAAAAAATCATTTTATATTTGTATAAGGCACATTTCAAACTTTATTTAAAAATAGTTGTTTTGGAATCTGTCAAGTTGTTTCTGTTTGGCGTCGCCATGAAAATTGGAAAACGGACATTTTCGTGACATTTCGCTTTTTTATTACCATATAGGCAAAAATATAGCGCAAGCAAGAAAAAAATTGTGCGCCGTGTATCGAGAGGATGTGTTAACAGAACGCCAGTGTCATAATCGGTTTTCTAAATTTCGTTCTGGAAGTTTCGATCTCAAAGATGCACCACGTTCTGAAAGGCCAGTTGAAGCTGATGAAGATCAAATAAAGTCGTTTGTGGATGCAAATAGTTTAACAACACGAGAAAGCGCTTGAGAAAGAGATTGAATTTATCGAATTCGACCATGCATAATCAATTGAAACAATTTACTTTCGTTTCAAAGCTCGATATTTGGGTTCCATACGTTCTCAAAGAAAAATATTTGATTCATCGTTTTTAGCTGTTACCAGGCAACGATTGATTCGAACGTGTATTGTCATTTGGACAAATTGAATGTGTGTTGTCAATTGCACAAATTGAATAATTTCATTAAGCAGAAGCTACCATAATTAACGAAAAGAAAAGATGTGTTTCATCATGACAATGCTAGACCTCACACAAGTTTAATGACTCGCCAGAAGTTGTGAGCATTTGGATGAAATTTACCGCATCCACCATATTCACCTGATCTGGCATCATCCAACTTGTTTCGGTCACTGCAAAATTCTTTCGATGATAAAAATTTCGATTCAAATGAAGGTGTCAAAACCACTCAATTCAGTTTTTTACCAGTAAGATTCAGCAGTTCTGCAAGCGTGGAATGATGTTGTTACTTCAAAGATGGCAAAAAATGTTATAACAAAATGGTCAATACAGACATATACAATACAACAGAATAAAACTTTTCTTTCTATTAAAAATATAGTTTTTTATTTTTATATAAAAAACTAAAATTATTTTCCGAACAACCCAACATATATCCAAGATTTATATAAATCTTTAATGCAACACGTTCAAATAATAAGTTGACGTTTAGAATCGCGATCACGTAATAGACCGCGCGTTGTTATATCTCAACTGTTATATCATGCCAAACTGTATAAAATCGTCGTATTATATTGTATTATAATGCATCACTTACCATGTATTTAAATATTCTACGATGGCAATGTGGAACTTCTCTTTTGAAACGATATGCTCTAACATTCTTAATAAAACGGATGCTGTAAGGTAATTCAAGTTATGAAAAATATAAGTGACAAGACTAATTTAGAAAAAAAAGTAACAATATGCATAGTTATTTCGAAGCTATTTTACGGACATAAAATATATGTGAAGTCAATTCTAAACTTTCACATCTGTTTCTATTCCATAATTTAAAAGAGTAGATTCTATTAATTTCAGGTGGACAATATTATAATTATACTCTCTAGTAAATTGTACACGGACTAGACAAACATTTTAAGAAATGTAATATATGTTATTTTTCTTCGGTAATTTACATGCGGAATTTTGTCCGCATTTACATTTATTCCATTTGCCTTTATCAACATTTAAATCAAGAAGCACACATATCATTTTATATCGTAATACTTTATGCATTCTCACCTTTCTTATAAATGAGAGTTGAGTAAAACGGGTCATCTGTGCGTAGGATGGATGGCACTTTAAGAACAATATCGTTGTGCATAGCGGGCAGTTGAACTTGCACTACAAAAAGTTGCATCATCCGTTCCTTATCAAAACCCTGAAATGAGAAGTTACGAATGTTGGCAGTACAAATGACGCAAATTCAACGATACATATCTTAGTTTTGCTAAAAGAAAAGAGATAAAGTAGAGAAGGAAAAACCACCTGTCCGAGAATATTATAACTGAGATATAATGCAAGTGCCTTGTTGAACCACGTATGAGACCAATGATTTGGATGGATGAAGCTCTGGATATATTGTTCCGCTTTTCTGTACGCTATCGTCTTCCATATATCAATTATACGACCAGGAAAATGTGTATCATTTTTATAGATGAGATCACTTTCTCTGAAAATCATATTTGTAAATAATACGGTTATATTGACAGTTTTCTCACGCTATAGATTGTAAGAATTGCCTATTAATCGTAAGAATTGGAAACAAAAATTCAAATCTATCCAAGATATCACGATATATCTAAAAAATACTGCACGTTCAGGCTAATTTTGATGGTAAACGGCTTTACAGTCCTTTGTAACCGAATAGAGCATTCAACATTTAATATTTTCGTAATATTTTGATCATATGTGTGCATTACCTTAAAAATATGAGTTGCCTAGCTCCTACTGTATTGCCCAGGAGATCGGAGAAAACCACGATTATCGAAGTTTCTAAACGTTTATCCATGTATAGCCATAAGAAATCATCGATTACGTTAGTGATATTCTTTATAATTGGGTCAGTCTCATTAGTACCTTCTTGTCCGTACCATAGGTCATTTTTTACTAAAAGTAACTTATTAAAGTTAATAAGAGTGATTCTCAGTAGATTGATGCCCATTGGAGGTGTAGGTTGGAAAGTCGTCTGTGTTGTGGTCTTATTTATGTGCACAACACTTTGTTTTTGCGCATTGGAGTAGACATGGTAGATAGCCAAATGTTGGACAATGATATAAAATATAGCCTTGGAGGTTGATTCGTCCTGACATGGAAATATATATCGCGCGCTCTCCGGTTCCAACAGCATCACGTATGACCAGCTAATTTTTTAATAAGAACAAAATTTTACTTTAACAGGATATTTCAATCAGAGTGTCGATTGTTTACACGTTTCGTTTTCTTCGCGTCGCATGAAATATTAAATCACGCGTATAATAATAATTGCGGATAAGAAGCGACAGGAGCTATCATTTTGTATATAAGTGCATCGAGTTTATTTGTTTGGAAGTCATTATACAAGGATATTATATAAGGACATTATATTAGAAGTATCTTGCGAATTTTTTGATTATCACACACAATAAACATTAAAGGGATTCATTCATTGCAAAGTAAAAGCGGCGATATTCATATATATTTTAATCACAACTTACGTTACATTGCGTTTTCCCTTTTCCTCTTTGATCCGATAGAAGCCTGTTTTATTAACCAAACCTCTGTACGATATAACTATGCTATAATTACCGGGACATAGAATCTCATCGAATTTCAAAATTATAGTGCTTGTCTCATTACAATAATAAATATCTATAGGCTGGTCTACGTCATCGATTTCCAGATCATCTCGCCAGAGTACTACTGAATTGTTCCCTATTTCCAAGTACTTGGCATGAAAAATTAATAAGTACGTTCTTTGAATCAATCCAAATAATATACGAACTTCCCCTTGAAAAGATAACTCCTCTATTTTCAGGAAAACACTATAATAAATAGGTTGTACTACGGATAGTAAATTCTGTATGAGTGGTTCAAAGTAGCATAAATTCTGTCCAAGAGGTGTATCAAACTCAGATGAGAATATCGGAGCGGCGTAGATCGATAATGTGAGGAACATCACTTCAATTCTCACTCCAGACATCTGTAAAAATGTTTTTCTTTTTGTACGTACAAGAGACAAAATTCTCACGTACACACAAATTATATTATATAGATAATTATATAAAATATAATTATCAAGTATTTGTTTTTTAATTGCTCCAATTAATCGGCAATTTCAATGTATCAGATTGCTACGTCTTACCATTTTAAGTTCGTTATCATGTCACGGATCGCTGTCTGTATAAGATGAAATAATTAGTGTAATACTTTAACGCCTATGTGTATGTTTCTACACCCACACACAACATACACGCACACCTTAATCTAGTATATGTGAAAATCTCCGAAACTCTATATCTGCTCAAAAGGCAAGATGTATTGATGATAAATCCGAGCAAGTATCTTATGATACTGATATCACATAATATTATGAATATTGTCCGTTAATAGCAGAAATTACATCTTCCATGACTTTGCCCGAGTACGATAGCTCAAAATATAAACAAAAATAATGGATTAAACTTATTTGAAAGGAAATCATACGGAAATAAAGTTCACGAATTTCGTAATCTGCATTTTTATTTCTGTGGATTATAATATGCATATTATTCTTATCCGATTAATTAGCATTCCGTTTCCTGAAGGCCAGCATCGTAGGGGAAATGATGCACAAACATATATTTCTCCTTAGATATTTGAGATATTCGTCTTGGTAATATATGTTTAGCATTTTGCAGCATTTCGTCTGAATGTACATTATCGTCTATATATTGCTCAATCTAAAAGAAATTGTTAGTATTCATCTAAAAGCAACAATGATACAGGTTTCTGACATACAATTTTCTCGCCTTGTCGTTTTGATAAAAAATGTAAGACAATATGCGCGAAAATGATGGAAAATAATGATGAATTCCGTTTAGAAATATATATAAGGAATGATATAAAATTTACCTTTCGTAATTGGCATTCAGAATGCACGCTCATGATAATGTGACTTATCTCGAAGAAAGACGTATTGCTGCAACATAAACCAGTATTGCAGCAAGGTTAGTGTAAATGGACAAACATATACGATAACTGATGTTACGAACGGTGAAGAAAAGAAAAAAACACAACGTACTCTGGCATTAAGTGCAATATATTATCCAGGATAAAATCTAATACTTTAAACTTTCTTGCGTGCTTCTTCACAATCGTACGATACAAGTCTCCTTTTTGCACATCATCTAATAATGACATGTTGTCGGGAGGGTTAGACTTAATCCAAATCAACAATTCCTGTATCGAGTCATCGTCGTCATAACAGCTCAGATATTGGACCATATTTTCATCAATCTCGTGTAAAATTTTATTCTTTGCCAGCATCCTCAGCTCTCGATCCGGTTTCATAAGGCCAGCGCAATACACCCAATTCTGCCAGCCCGGTAAAATTCTACATATAACATGCAAAGACGTTAACAATTTGCATCAGATTGATCTCTTTAAGTCCCTGCTTCCATCGAATGATTGTGTATTCCGGTTGCATAGAAGATACGATAAAGAATGGCGATATTAACTAGCAATTAAGAAAAAATTTCCGATGAAATGGATAATTACGGTGACTCTTTAGCATCTTTAAAGTATGCTCTTAATTTATCGCTGGCCGACTGTCTGCATTTGTCATTGCCGTGGTTACACATCCAATTGAGGAGCATCAATCGCATAGCTTTCAACGCGTTATCATCCATTACTTTCTCATCGTATCCTATCTGCATCAATACGCTATTCATGATGTCCATTATGAAGTTCTGAAAACGTCACCAAACAATTCTAAATTTCTATATTATTTATATGACAGATTTTGCTATTTGTTTATATCGTCCATATTATTGTTATATCGTCCATTTTTTAAATCTTATGTCTAGAAACTATAAACACTACCACTGGAAAGTTAAAAACATCTTTGAAATTTTCCAAAAGTTTAATAAAATAATTATATCTATAAAGATAGAAAAAATATGATTTCATCGCAAAAATACAAGAAGCTCAAAAGTTGTAATACCAGTGGTAGTATAGATGCAAATCTGATATTTGAAACATTGTAATATGAAGCTATTATCTTCACCGTCACTGTATACCTTGAAACTTTCACTCTCTGGGAATTTAAAGAAAGGCGACATATAATGTAACACATTCATCATCGAGTGCCATACTATGAACTCAGTTTCGTTTCTCAAGAAATCAATTAATTCATAATAAAACTTGTAATCCATCATATCCATCATTACGAAATGATACGCGTCGTCGATGAGTTGAACGCGATTTAAAACAGGAATAGTCTTTCCGTTGTCTTCTTTCAAGAAATGTGCAATTTTCAACCAATTTATATTATCGTAACGAACACGGTAGTAACCTGTTGTGGTAACATAGACTTACACACCTCGATTATATCATTTAACATTTTCTGTGATAATATTGAACCGGTCTTTTTCCTGGTAATTGTGTGTACTCACCAGAATATTGTACATTCAATATAATCCAGTCTTCTGCACTGTCCAAAGTTAATTCTAAAAAAGGATTCCATTTGGTGTAATTGTTATTCAGCCAATGTACAATAGTATATCGGCTGGTTTGATCAGTTTTCTTTGTAATATAAGTTATCGGGATTGGCCATTTGATTGAATCTTGAAAGTCATTATATACGTAATACGTATTGTTGTAGGCATGTTGTACAACTGTTATTATAGGATAGTATTTTCGCGATAGCCAGATGGACATTACGTATGTTAATATAGCTTCAGGTTCGTTTAATTGATTCAGAATATTGAAGAAATGAATTGGTGAACTGGTTCGACGCGCACTGTATAAATAACATATCTTTATATATTTCTACCATTTCATTCATTTATCTAAAAATATATATATCCGAAAATTAAATAAATTTCTAATATAAAATGTTCGAACAATACATTGACCTTTAGAATTGCGATTATGTAATAGACTGTGTGTTATTATATCTCAACTATTATACTGTACCAAATTAATTGTCGTATTATAATGTGTTATAACACATTACTTACTATATATGTAAATACTCGGCAACGGCCTTTTGAAATATCTCTTTTGTAACAATATGCTCTAACATTCTTAATAAAACGGATGCTGTAAGGTAATTCAAGTTATAAAAAGTATAAGTGATAAGATCAATTTAAAAATAAGAGTAACAATATATGCATGCATAGTTATTTCATAGCCATTCTACCAATATAAGGCAAATAAAAAGTAACTCTAAAATTTTTAAACACGTTGCTGCCAATAAATTCATATAATTAAATTCCATAAATCAATTCGTCTACTTTAGGAAAATGTAAGATATAAAACCAATTTAAAAGAAATTCTAACAATATACATGTATAATTATTATATACATGTATAATTATTTCAGTTATCAATTATTTTATTGGCAAAATATATGAAAATTGGCTCTAAACATTTAAACATGCCGCTTCCATTAAACAAATATTCTATTAAGTAAATATTAAGCAAATATGTTTATAAATAATTAGAATAGATTCTAGCAGTTGGACGATCTTGTAATTAACTGATCCATTAAACTGCAAATTACCTGTGTACACATTACAAAAAATGAACGTAACGGATGCTATTTCTCCCATTACGTCACTCCCGACAATTTACATACTAGAGGTTGTTCACAATTACATTTATTTCATTTGACTTTATCCACATCTGAATCAAGAACCATACATACTATTATATCGTAACTCTTGCAAGTTCTCACCTTTCTTGTAAACGAAAATGGAATAAATTGGGTCATATGGGTCTGTAATAGATGGTACGTTGAGGGTAATATCGTTATGCATAGCAGGCAGTTGAACCTGCACTACAAAAAGCTCCATCATCTTCTTGGAATTAAAACTCTAGAATAAAAAAAGTTACGAATATTCGCAGTAAAAGTGATGGGAAACTCAATGATATATAACTCAGCCTTATTAAAGATGAGGCCATGAAGTAGAAGAAAAAGCTACCTGTCCAAGAATATTATAACTGAGGTATAACGCAAGTGCCTTGCTGAACCACATATAAGACCAATTATCTAAATTGACAATGCTTTGAATGTATTGCTCCGCTTTCCTGTATGCTATCGTCTTCCATATCTCAAGTGTACGACCAGGAAATTGTACCTTTTTATCGTAAACGAGATCACTCTTGCTGGAAATTACATTTGCCAATAATACGGTTATATTGCGGGTTTCCTGATGCCAATGGATGAGTCGTAAGAATTAAAAACAAACGTTTAAATCGAACGTATCGAATATCACGATACATTTCAAAAATAATGCTTGTCCAAGCAGATTGCAACAATAATAAGCGGCTTTGCATTCCCATGTAACCAAATACATTTAACGTTTAACGTCGCGTATAAAGTTTTCGTAATATTTTTATCATATGTGTGGCTTACCTTAAAAGTACGAATGGCCAGGTCCCTAATGTACTTTTCGGGAAATCGGAGAAAGTCACAATTATCGAAGTTTCTAAGCGTGTTTGTGTGTATTGTGTTAAGAATTCATCGGCTACGTAAGTGATGATCTTCACCTCTGAGTCCGTCTTGTTAATACCTTCTTGTCCAAACCATAGGTTATACGGTGATTCAGATAACTCATCCAATTTAATAATAGCTATTGTAGATGGGTAGGTGGGTATTACGGATGTAGGTTTAAAAATCATCTGTATTGTGTTTTGTTCTATCCATTCAAATCTATCTTGTGGTATATTGGAGAAGATCTGATAGATATCCAGATATTCGACGGAGATTTTAAAGATTGCTTTAGAAACTACTTCTTTCTTGCAGTATGGAAATATGTATTCTCCGCTGTCTTCTTCAAATATTATCATGTATGACCAGCTAATTGAGTTGCAATAAAAACAAAACTTTACTTTACTACTTAGGAGAATACATCGAATGTTGAGTGGCTTGTTTTTACACGTTCGTTCTTAATGTTGCGTGAACCATTAGATTTCACTATTAGATTAGATATAATAATAATTGCAAACAGGATAGAACGGGAACTACTATTTTATTTATAATTACTGCGTTTATTTCGTTCGAAGTTTGTTACAGAAGATAGGAGTATTCTGCGAATCTTTCGATGTGTCGTGAGCGATATACACGAAAAGGGTTCATCAATTATGATATTTAAATATATTTTAATTGCAACTCACGTTATATTGCCTTTTTCCTTTTCTTCTTTAATCCTGAGGAATTCTTTATTCTTGTATAGGGAGCCGCTGTACCTCATGGATATGTTATGATATCCGGGACACACAATATCTTCAAATACGAACATTATAGTGCTTGTCTCATTACAATAATGAATGTTGTCAGGCTGCTCTGATTCTGAGGTATTTTGCGAAATCATTATCGATTTGAAGTCTACATCTAAGTTTCTAACATGGAAAGATATTATTTCCGATTTACGAAGTAACTCGAATGATATGTTGGCTTCTGCTTGAAAAGACGTTTCTTCTATTTTTAACAAAATATTATAATATTTTGGTATCAATGCGGACATTAAATCCTGCATTATCGGTGTGGAGTAGCAAATGCTTGTCTCCAAGGAGGTATTCAACTTAGATGAGAATATCAGGCCAGTGTAGATCGATAAAGTGAGGAAAACTACTCTAATTCTCGCTCCAGATGCCTGCAAAATAATTCTTTTTTTTTGGGCAAATAATAGACAGGATACGGTCGTGCATTCACAAACGATTATCAGTTTTTCTTTAAATTGCTCTAATTAATCAGCACAAATGCGATTACTATTAAGAGTGTTACATCTTACCATTTTATATTCGCTATTTTTTCATGACCCGTCGTCTTTACAAGAGCACTAACAAATTTGTGAGTAACTTGAAAGTCAAGTGTATCTGTATATATACCTTAGTGTCTAATACAATTAAACAATTTGGAAAGTTTGCTGAAGAGAACAGGCATAACGATAAATATGGTATATATAAGTACGGTAAATATAAATATCTCACACGACCGTTAACATAAATACCGTCCGTTAATAGCAAAAATTACATCTTTTGTTACTTTGCCCGTGTACGATAGCCTAAAGTATAAACAAAAATAATAATAATGGATTGAGCTTATTCGAAAGGAAATCATACAGAAATAAAGTTCACAAATATCATAATCTTCATTTTTATTTGTATAGGTTGCAATATTTATATTATTGTTATCCGATTAATTAGCATTTGGTTTCCTCTGGGACAGCATCGTGGGGGAAACGATGCATGAATATATCCTTTATCTTAGATATTTGAGACATTCTTCTCGTTAATATGCGTTTAGATGCTCGCATCGTTTCGTTCGAATACATATTATCGTCTATATATACTGCAATCTAAAACAAATTGTTAATATTCATCTAAAAGTAATAATAACAGGTTGCTGACAAACAATTTCCTTGTTGCCTTGTCATTTCGGTCAAAAATGTAAAACAATAGATGCGAAAGTGATAGAAAATAATAATGAATTCTACTTAAAGATAAACATAAGGAATAATATAAAATTTACCTTTTGTAATTGGCATTCAGAATGCACGCTCATGATAACGTGGCCTAATTTCTCAAGGAGGGTCATGTTACTGCAACATAAACAGTTATTGCAAATTTAATAGTAAATAGACAAATACGTACAATGACGGATGTTGCAAACGGCGAAGGAAATAAAACAGAATTACCCTGGCAATAAATGAATCATATTTTTCAAGGTATAATCTAATACTTTAAACTTTTTTGCGTGCTTCTTCACAATGGCACGATATAAGTCCTCCTCTTGCACATCGCTGAATGGCGACGTGCTATTGCGAGGCTTAAATATACCCCAATTCAACAAGTCCTGTATTGAGTTATCATCATCGTAACAGGTTATATATTGTAATATGTTTTCATCCGTTCCGTTTAAAATTTTACTCTTTGCTAGCATCCTCACCTCCCGATCTGGCTTCATGAGGCCTGAGCAATATACCCAGTTTTTCCACCCTGGTAAAATCCTGCGTGCAACATCAAGAAACATTAACAATTTGCGTTAGATAAATTTCCTTAAATTCTTGCTACTACCAGATAATATTATATTTCAGTTGCACAGATGATACATTAAAAAATAACGATGTTAGCTAACAATTGAAAAGATTTCCAATCAATTGGATAATTACGATGACTTTTTAGCATTTTTAAAATATGCTTTTAATTTATCGCTGGCCGACTGTCTGCATTTGTCATTGCCGTGATTACACATCCAATTGAGGAGCATCAATCGCATAGCTTTCAACGCGTTATCATCCATTACTTTTTCATCGTATCCTATCTGCATCAATACGCTATTCATGATGTCCATTATGAAGTTCTGAAAACGTCACCAAACAATTCCAAATTTCTATATTATTTATATGACAGATTTTGCTATTTGTTTATATCGTCCATATTATTGTTATATCGTCCATTTTTTAAATCTTATGTCTAAAAACTATAAACACTATCACTGGAAAGTTAAAAATATCTTTGAAACTTTCCAAAAGTTTAATAAAATAATTATATCTATAAAGATAGAAAGAATATGATTTCGTCGCAAAAATACAGGAAGCTCAAAAGTTGTAATACCAGTGGTAGTATAGATGCAAATCTGATATTTGAAACATTTTAATATGGAGCTGCTCTCTTCACCGTCACTATATGTACCTTGAAACGTTGACTCTCTTCGAATTTAAAGAAAGGCGACATATAATGTAACACATTCATCATAGAGTGCCATACTATGAAATCAGTTTCGTTTCTCAAGAAATCAATTAACTCATAATAAAACTTGTAATCCATTGTACCCATCATTACGAAATGATACGCGTCGTCGATGAGTTGAACGCGATTTAAAACAGGAATAGTCTTTCCGTTGTCTTCTTTCAAGAAATATGCAATTTTCAACCAATTTGTATTATCGTAACGAACACGGTAGTAACCTGTTGTAGAAACATGGACTTACACACCTTGATTATATCATTTAACATTTTCTGTGATAATATTGAACCGGTCTTTTTCCTGGTAACTGTGTACTCACCAAAATATTGTACATTCAATATAACCCAGTCTTCTTCATTATCCAATGTTAACAGTAGATCAGATTTCCATTCTGTGTAATTATTATTCAGCCAATATATAAGAGCATACTGGTTGAATTGTGGATCTTTCTTCGTAGCATATGTTACCGGAATTGACCGTTTAAATGAATCATTGCGCTTAAGTTTTATCTCATTATATGTAATATGACACGTTTTATCGTATTGTCTAACTATCACTATAGGATAATATCTTTGCGACAGCCACATGGACATTATGTCTGTTATCATATCTCCAGTAACTTCTTTTAATTTATTCAGAATACTGAAGAAATCGTTAGGTGTACTGGTTTGATGCGCACTGTATAAATAACATATCTTTATATATTTCATCCATTTCATTAATTTACCTGAGAGTATATATATCTAAGATTTATATAAATTTTTAATGCAACATGTTCAAATAATATGTTGACCTTTAGAATTGTGATTGTGTAATAGACCATGCGTTATTATATTTCAACTGTTATACTGTACCAAATTAAGAATAATTGTATTAAATTGGATATAATTGAATAAATCGCAATATATTGTGTTATAATACATTACTTACTATGTTTTGATAAATAAGGCAACGGCCTTTTGGAACATCTCTTTTGAGACAATTTGCTCTAACATTTTTAATAATACGGATGCTGCAGGATAATCGAAATTATAAAATGTTTAAAAGGATAACATCAATTTGAAAGAAATTGTAACAATATGCATGCACAGGTATTTCAGTTATTAGCTATTTTATCGATATAAAATATGTCAATATTAGCTCTAAAGATTGAAACACTGTTTTCATTCAACTAAAATGTTTATAGATAATTGGATTAGATTTCACCAGTTGGACGATCTTATAATTAACTGATTAACTGATCCAGTAAATTGCAAACGAACTGTGTACACGTCAAAAGAACGTTACGTTTGCTATTTCTCTTTGACAACTCACACACGACAGCTAGTCCACAATTATATTTATTTCATTTAACTTTATCCACATCTGAATCAAGAATCATATAAACTATTATACCGTTACTCTTGCAAGTTCTCACCTTTCTTGTAAACGAAAATGGAATAAATTGGGTCATATGGGTCTGTGATAGATGGCACATTGAGATCAATATCGTTATACATAGCGGGCAGTTGTACCTGCACTACAAAAAGGTCCATCATTTTCTTCAGGTTAAAACTCTAGAATAAAAAGTGTTAGGGAATTTGCAGTAAAAATGGTACAAAACTCAACGATATGTATCTCGGTCTTGCTAAAGAGAAAGACATAAAGTAGAAGAAAAAATTACCTGTCCAAGAATATTATAACTGAGGTATAACGCAAGTGCCTTGCTGAACCACGTATCAGACCAATGATCTGGGTTGACGAAGCTTTGAATGTATTGCTCCGCTTTCCCGTATGCTATCGTCTTCCATATCTCAAGTGTACGACCAGGAAATTGTATACTTCTATTGTAGATGAGATCACTCTCTCTGAAAATCACATTTGTCAATAATTCAGTTATATTGCGAGTTTCATTACGCCAATGGACGAGCTGTAAGAATTAAAAATAAAGGTTGAATCGATCGTATAAGAATTAAAAATAAAGATTGGATCGATCGTATATGCAATATCACGATACATTTCAAAAATACTGCACATCCGAACAGTAATTACAATAGTAAACGGCTTTACATTCGCTTGTAAAAGTAGAACATTTAACGTTTGACGTCGTGTATAACTTTTTAATAATATTTCATAATATTTCACAAATTTCATAATATTCTTATCATATGTATGGCTTACCTTAAAAATACGAATTGTTTGGCCCCTATTGCATTTCGCAGGAGATCGGAGAAAATCACAATTATCGAAATTTCCAAGCGTGTCTGTGTGTATTGTGTTAAAAATTCATCAGCTACGTAAATGACGGACTTCACAAGTGAGTCCGTCTTATTGGTACCTTCTTGTCCGAACCACACGTTATACTGTGATTCAGATAACTCATCCAACTTGATAACGGCGATTGTCAGTAGATCAGTAGGCATCACGGATGCAGGTTTGAAAATCGTTTGTAATGTGCCTTCCTCTACCTGCAGAGATTCTTCTTCTGGTATATTGGAAAGAACATGATAGATATCCAGATATTTGATGGAGATTTTAAAAGTCGCCTTAGAAATTACTTCTTTCTTCCAGCATGGAAATATGTATTCCCCGCTGTCTGCTTCAAATATCGTCACGTACGACCAGCTGATTGAGTTGCAATAAAAACAAAACTCTATTTTAGCAAAATACACCGAACGTTAAGTTGCTTGTTTTACATGTTCGTTCAATTTTTTCGCGTTGTAATTAAAATCTTATTATACGTATAATAATAGTGGCGGATAAGAAAGAAGGGAAACTACTACTTTGTGTATAATTGCACCGGGTTTGTTTCTTATAGCTTGTTATAGAAGATGGAAGTATTTTACAAATTTTTTGGCATGTCGTGACACCATATAGACACCAAAGAGGTTTATCAATTGCGAAATAAAAACGGTGATGTTCACATATTTTAATCGCAACTCACGTTACATTGTCTTTTTCCTTTTCCTCTTTGATCCGGAGAAATCCTTTTTTTTCGTACATAAAGCTGCTGTATCTCATAGTTATGTTATAATATCCAGGACATCCAATCTCTTCGAATAACAACGTTATAATATTTGTCGCTTTACAATAATAAATATTTTTAAGCTGCACTGCTTCAGCGGAGTCTGGATTATAATGCGAAAGCACTATCGATTGTAGATCTATTTCCAAGTAGCTAACATAGAAAGCTATTATTTCCGTTTTTTCAAGTAATTCGAATGATATGGTGACTTCTCCCTCAAAATACGATTCCTCTATTTTCCACGAAACATTATAATATTGGGGTACTACTATAGACAGCAAATACCGTGTAAACGACATGATGTAGCACTTGCTTGTTTTCTTGGGAGTATCAAACTCAGACGGCAATATCAGACCGGTGTAGATCAATAAGGTGAGGAATACCACTCCAATTCTCGTTCTAGACATCTGTAAAAATAATTTGTTTTGGACGAATAATGGACAAAATACAGTCATGCATTTACAAATGATTATTAATTTTTCTTTAAATTACTTTAATTAATCGGTAAAAATGAAATTATAATGTATTTGAGACTGCTACATCTTACCATTATATATTCGCTATTTTTTCATGACTCGTCGTCTTTACAAGAGCACTAACTGACTTGTGAATAACTTGCAAGTCAATTTGTATATATATACCTTTTTATCTAATACAATTAGAAAATCTGGAAAGTCTATATGTGCTGAAGAGAATAGGCATGTGTGATAGGCAATAATGACAATAGGTGGAAATGTCTCACACGACCGTTGAGATAAATATTGTCTATTAAATTACATCTTTCGTGACTTTGCCCAAGTACGATAGCCCAAAGTATAAACAAAAATGTAAATAACGGATGGAGCTTATTCGAAAGAAAATCATACAAAAATAAGGTTCAACTTTATAATCTGCATAAACTTTATAATCTGCATTTTTATTTATATAAGTTACAATATGCATATTGTTCTCATCCAATTCATTAGCATTCCGGCTCTTTTGCTTCGTAGGGAGAATTACGCATGAGCATATCCTTCTCCTCAGATATTTGTAATATTCGTCTTGTTAATATACGTTTAGCTTCATATATCCATTTATCCAAGTTGATATTATAGTCTATGTATTCTGCAATCTAAAACAAATTATTAATATTTATCTAAAAATAACAATGATACAAGTTATTGACAAACAATTTTCTCATTGCCTCGTCATTTTCGTAAAAAATGTAAGGCCGCACATATGTGCGAAAATGATGGAAAATAATGATAAATTTCGCTTAGAAACATACATAAGGAATGATATAAAATTGGTAAATTGATACCTTTTGTAATTGGCACTTAGAATGCACGCTCATGATAACGTGGCCTAATTTTTCGAGAAAGGTCATATTACTGCAACATAAACAGTTATTACAAAATTAATAGTAAATAGACAAATACGTACAGTGACGGATGTTGCAAACGAAGAAAAAATAAAGCAGAATTTACCCTGGCAATAGATGAATTATATTTTTCAAGATAAAATCTAATACCCCAGATTTTCTTGCGTGCTTCTTCACAATGATACGATATAAGTACTTTTCTTGTATATCGTTCAATGGCGTCGCCATTGGAAAAATGTTATCCCGAGGCTTAAGCACAACCCAAGTCAACAACTTCTTTATCGAGTCATCATCGTCATAACAAGTCAAGTAATGGATCATATTTTTATCAGTCTCGTGCAAAATTTCATTCATCGCCAGCGTGCGCAACTCCTCATTCGGTTTCATAAGA
This sequence comes from Harpegnathos saltator, assembly GCF_003227715.2. NCBI lineage: Eukaryota > Metazoa > Arthropoda > Insecta > Hymenoptera > Formicidae > Harpegnathos > Harpegnathos saltator. The sequence continues at coordinate 1,915,736 of NW_020230089.1, forward strand.
CCAGCGCAATATACCCAGTTCTTCCAGCCCGGTAAAATTCTACATGCAACACGAAAAGACATTTACAATTTGCATCAGATTGATCTTCTTAAGTCCCTGCTTTCATCGAATGATTGTGTATTCCGGTTGCATAGAAGATACGATAAAGAATGGCGATATTAGCTAGCAATTAAGAAAAAATTTCCGATGAAATCGATAATTACGGTGACTCTTTAGCATCTTTAAAGTATGCTCTTAATTTATCGCTGGCCGACTGTCTGCATTTGTCATTGCCGTGGTTACACATCCAATTGAGGAGTAACAATCGCGTACTTTTTAACATATTATCATCAGTAGGTTCCTCATCATATCCTATCTGCGTCAATACGCTATTCATGATGTCCATTATGAAGTTCTGAAAATGTTATTAAGGAATTTTCTATTTCTTGTATTATTTGTATATCTGGTTGTCTTATTTGTTTATATCATTTACACAGATTTCATTTTTGAAATCATATGCCTGAAAACTACAAATGTTACTACTGGAAAGTTAAACATCTTTGAAATTTCTCCAAAAATTCAAAAAAATAGCAATATTTGTAAAGATAGAAAAAATATGATTTCGTCGCAAAAATACAGGAAACACAAAACATGTGATAGAGCGGCGGTAATGTACATATAAATCCGATTTCTAAAACATTGTAACATGAAGCTGCTCTTTTCACTACGTCACTATGTACCTTGAAGTCTTCAGTTTCTGGGAATTTAAAGGAAGGCGACATATAATGTAACACGTTCATCATAGAGTGCCATACTATAAAATCAGTTTCGTTTTTCAAAAAGTTAATTAATTCATAAAAAATATCGTAATCCATCATATCCATCATTACAAAATGATACGCGTCGTCGATGAGTTGAGCACGATTCAAACTAGGAATAGTCTTTCCGTTGTCTTCTTTCAAGAAATGTATAATTTTCAACCAATTTGTATTATTGTAACGAACACGGTAGTAACCTGTTGTAGAAGCATGGAGTTACATACCTCGATTATATTATTTAACAAATATTTCCTATGATAAAATCGAACCAATCGTTTTCCTGCTAACTGTGTGTACTCACCAAAATATTGTACATTTAATATAACCCAGTTTTGTTCATTGTCCAATGTTAACACTAGATCAGAATTCCATTCTGTGTAATTATTATTCAGCCAGTGTATAAGAGCATATTGGCTGAATTGAGGATCTTTCTTTGTAGCATAAGTCACCGGAACTGGCCATTTGATTGTATCGTCAGTATCACCACGTTGTTTTAGCTCATTATATGTGACGTACGTTTTGTTATCAATATTTTGTTCAACTTTTAATATAGGATAATATTCTCGCGACAGCCAGATGGACATAATGTCTGTTATCATATTATGTCTGGCATCTTCGAATGCATCTGCCCTTTCATCTTTTTGTGTTTCTAGTGATTTATTTTCTTCTGTGATATTTTTCTGTATTGCAACAGTTGTTTCTTTGAGTGTATTCACAATATCAAAGAAATTGTATGGTGTGCAATTCGAACTGTATAAATAACATATTTTTATATTTCTGCCATTTCATTTATTTAATAATATATATATTTCATTAATATATATATTTCATTAATAATATATATATTTCATTTATTTAATAATATATATATCTAAGATTTATATAAATTTTTAATGCAACATGTTCAAATAATATGTTGACCTTTAGAATTGCGATTGTATAGACTGTGCGTTATTATATCTCAACTGTTATACTGTACCAAATTAATTGGCACATTATATTGTGTTATAACACATTACTTACCATCTATTTAAATATTCGACAATGGCCTTTTGGAATATCTCTTTTGTAACGATATGTTCTAACATTCTTAATAAAACAGATGCTGCGAAGTAATGCATTATGAAAAGTATAAATGATAAGATCAATTTAAATGAAAAAGTAACAATATGCATATATAGTTATTTCGTAATCATTTTACCGAAATAAAACATTAAAATTAGGCCTGAACATTCAAACACATACTATTTCTGTTATTAACTAATGCGTTTAGATAATTAGATTAAATTTTATCAATTGACAATCTTATGATTAACTGATCCAATCAATTGCAAATGAACTGTGCACACGTTAAAAAAACATGTGGAGTGTTGCTTTTTGGCAATGTACATGCGAGAGGTTGTTCATAATTATATTTATTTCGTTTGACTTTACCCACATCTGAATCAAGAATCATTCATGTAATTATATCGTAACACTTGACAAGTTCTCACCTTTCTTGTAAACGAGAATGGAATAAATTGGGTCATGTGATAGGTCTGTGATAGGTGGCATATCCACAACAATATCGTTATGCATAGCAAGCAGTTGAACTTGCACTACAAAAAGTTCCATCATCCTCGCGTTAAAATACTAGAATTAAAAGTTACAAATGTTCGTGGTAGAAATAACGCAAAACTCAACGATGTGTATCTCGACCTTACTAAAACGAAAAAAATAAAATAGAAGAGAAGACTACCTCATCGAGAGTAATGTAACTGAGATATAACGTAAGTGCTTTGTTGAACCACATATGATCCCAATTATTTTGATTGTTGAAATTTTGGACATATTGTTCCGCTTTGCTGTACGCTATTGTCTTCTGTATCTCAAGTACACGGCCAGGAAAATGTGTATCATTTTTGTAGATGAGATCACTCTCTCTGAAAATCACATTTGCAAATAACACGATTATAAAATGAAAGTTCTTCCACGCCTATAGATTATTCGTATGAATTGAAAACAAAAATTCAGATCAATTAAGGATATCACGATACATTTCAAAAATATTGCTCGTCCAAACGGATTTTGATAGCAAACATCTTTTCATTTCCATGTAACTGTGAATAGAATGTTTAACATTTATTGTTCTAACAGTCCGATGACATGTGTAATAGATTACCTTAAAAATACGAATGGCCAGGCCATTACGTTCCTCGGAAGATCCGAGAAAATCACAATTATCGAATGTTCCAAGCGTTTCATCGTGTATTGCTTTAAGAATTCATCGATCACGTCCGTGATGATCTTCGTGAATGCCTGCGTCTTAATAGTATTTTCTTGTACGAACCATATGTTATGCTCTGATAAAGATGACTTATTAATATTAAGGACAGCGATTTTCAGTTGGTTAACATATATCGGTGGTGTAGGTAGGAAAGCTGTCTCTCTTGTCATGTTTATTACCGGAGATCTTCCTTCTAGCTGAAGATTAGAGAGGACATGGTAGGTACCCAAATGCTCGATGACGATATAAAGTATCACTTTGAAGTTTGGCTCATCCCAACAGGGAAACACATATTTCGCGCCGTCCGGTTCTAACATCGTTATGTACGACCAGCTAATTGAATAGCAATAAAAACAAAACTTCATTTTAACGGAATACATCGAACGTTGAACCGCTTGTTTACACGTTTATTTAATTATTCCGCGTTGCGCGAAATATTAGATTTCACATATAATAATAATTGTGAACGCGAAGGAATGGAAGCTATCACTTTGTATAATTGTACCGGGTCTGTTTTTTCGAAGTTTGTTATGGAAATTAGGAATATCTTACAAATATTTGGGTGTGTCGCAAATAATGAACACCAAAGGAATTGATTAATTGCGAAGTAAAAGTGGCGATGTTCACATATCTGAATCGCAACTTACGTTACATTCTCTTCTTCGTTTTCCTCTTTGATCCGGAGGAATCCTTTTATTTCGCGCATGGTGCTGTTGTATATCGTAGTTAGGTTATAATATCCGGGACACACAATCTCTTCAAATATCATTATTATGACACGTGACTCATTACAAAAATAAATATCTTTCGGCTGGTCTACTTCAGCGAAATCTTGTTCATGTGTAGAAAGCACTAGCCAACTGGATTTTATTTTCACCTCGTTAAAGGGAACAGCTAACATATGCGTTTTTTCAGTTAATTTGAATGTTATATTAACTTCCCCTTGAAAAGCCGAGTCTTTCATTATCCAGAAAATGTTATAATTTCGGGGTACTATTATGGACAGTAAATTCTGTATAAACAGTTTGGAGGAGCATATGTTCGGTCCCAAAGGGATATCAAACTCAGATGGGAATATCAGGCCGACATAAATCGATAAGATGAGGAACATCACTCCAATTCTCGCTCCAGACACCTGCAACAATGATTCTTTTTGTTGGATGAATAATGGACAAAATATACTCATGCATTCACAAACGACTATCAATTTTTCTTGCGTCCATAAAGTAATCGACACAAATGCGATTACAATGTATTTGAGACTGCTACATCTTACCATCTTAAATTCGCTATTTTTACATAGCCCGTCGTCTTTACAAGAACTCTAATTGACTAGTGAGCAACTTGAAAGTCAATTTGTGTATATATATATATATACCTTAGTGTCTAATACATTTGAAAAGTCTCGAAAGTCCGTGCTCAAGAGAACAGGTTTATCAATACAGGTATATCAATAACAAATACGAATAAATATAAATATCTCACGCGACCGTTGACATGAATATCATCCGTTATCTGCAAAATTACATCTTTCGTGACTTTGTCCAAGTACAACAGATCAAAATATAGTTTAAAATAAAAATAATGTATTGAGCATATTGAAAAGGAAATCACAGGAACATGTAGAATGTCAGAAATTTCAAAACCAACAATAAAATTTATTCATATCGGTTACAACATGCGTATCATCGTTATCTGATTGATTAGCACTCTTCTGCTTCCGCATTATACGGGAAACGTCCCAGAAACATATACTTATGCTTTGATATTTGAATTACTTGATTGGTTAATATACGTTTAGCTTCATGCATTTCCCCGCCGGAATCAACATTGGAGTTTATATATTTCATAATCTAAAACACACACATTGTCACTATTTACTAGTAAGTTACACTAATGCAGATTATTGACAAACAATTTCATCATTTTATTGTTGCTTGGATAATTAAATTGAGATAATGTATATGGAAATAACGAGGAGATGCGCTTAAAAATAAATATGAAGAATGTCAAATTTACCTTTTGAAAATGACAGCAAGAATATATACTCATGATGACATTACCCAATTTCTCGAGAGCCGTCATGTTACTGCAGCATAAAGCAACTAGGTTATTCTAATTAAGCAAACTTATACGGTAGTGCATGTTGTAAATGGTGAAAGAAAAAAAAAATAGAATTTACCCTGGCAATATCTGAGTCATATTTTTTAAGATAAAATCTAACACATTAGATTTTCTTGCGTGCTTTTTCACAATGGTACGATATAAGTCCATTTCTTGCCTATCGTCCAGGGACAACTTCTCATCACGAGGCTTGAACATAATCCAAGTCAGTAATTCCTGTATCCAGACATCGTTGTCGTAACAAGTCATGTATTGTAACATATTTTTATCTTTTTTATTCAAAATTTCATCCTTTGCCAGCATCCGCAATTCATAATCCGCATTCATAAGGCCTGCGCAATATACCCAATTCTTCCAGCCCGGTGAAATTCTACATGGAAAGACAAAAAGATATCGTTTTTTTATCTGCATCAGAGGTAGATCTCCTTAAATCGAGCTTTCATCAGTTAGTGTTGCAGGAGTTGTTCAAGAAATACAATTAAATATTTCATGTGATGTTAACAATTGAAAAAGGAATTTCGATTAATTGGATAATTACGGTGACTCTACAGCATTTTTTATGTATGGCCTTAATTTATTGCTGGCCGCTTGTCTACATTTGTTATGGCCGTGGTTACACATCCAATTGAGGAGTAACAATCGCGTAGCTTTTATCATGTTATCATCAGCAGTTTTCTCATTGTATTCTATTTGCATCAATACATCATCCATGATGTCCATTATGAGGTCCTGAAAATGTTATTAAGCAATTTCAATTTTCTGTGTCATTTATATGTGAAGTTGTCTCATTTGTTTATATCGTTTGTACAAATCTTATTTCTGAAATCGTATGGCTAGAAAGTATAAACGCTACCGCTGAAAAGTTAAAGACACTTTCGAAATTTTTCGAAAATTCAATAAAATTATTTTATCTGTAAAGGTGGAAAGAAATATGATTTCGTCACAAAATTACAGGGAACTCAAAACTTGTGAAAAAGCGGTGATAGTATATATACGAAACTGATATCTGAAACGTTGCAATATGTTTCTTCATTATCACCATACCTTGAAGTCTGTGCTCTCTGGGAATTTAAAGAAAGGCGATATATAATGTAACACGTTCATCATAGAGTGCCATACTATAAAATCAATTTCGTTCCTCAAGAAATCAATCAACTCACAATAAACCTTATAATCTATTGTACCCTGTATTAGAAAATAATATGCATCGTCGATGAGTTGGACGCGACTCAAGACATGTATCGTTTTTTGCTTGTCTTTTTTTAAGAAACGTGCAATTCTCAACCAATTTCTATTATCATACTGAACACGGTAATAACCTGTTGCAGAAACAAAGTTAAGCGACCCGATTATATTATTTAACAAACGTTTCCAGTAATAAAATCGAATCGTTTTCCTACTGACTGTCTGTACTCACCGATTTGTTGTAAATTCAATATAACCCATTCTGTTACGTTATCTAGAGTTAATTCTAGGAAAGAATTCCACCCCGTGTAATGATTATTCAACCACTGTATAGAAGCAGGTTGATTGAAACGATGTTTTCCTTGTGTGGTATAAGTTACTGGTACTGGCCATTTGTCTGAAGGAGTAAGGACTTGTTTTACCTCATTATATGTAACATACAACTCTTTGGAACCATTACATCCTTCAACTGTCAGAACAGGATAGTATTTTTTCGACATCCAGATGAACATTATATCTATTATCTCATTGTCATCTTTTTCTATCATGCGACGTTTTCTGTCTAGCGTTTTCGACATTTCCTTGATTATTTTTTTTATCACAGGAGATGTTGCTCTTAATTTATTCATAATAGTGAAGAAATCGTGTGGTGTAGCGGCCTGATACGCACTGTATAAATAATATGTCTTTTTATATTTTTGACATTTCATTTATTTATCTAAAAGTATATATATCCGAAATTTAAAAATAACTTTTTAATATAACACATTTGAATATTATATATATTATATAATACATTGACGTTTAGAATTGCAATTGTGTAATAGACCGCGCGTTATTATATCTCAACTGTTATAGTGTACCAAATTGGGTATAATTCGCATTATATTATGTTATAACATATTACTTACTACGTATATAAATACTCAGCAAAGGCCTTTTGGAATATGTCTTTTGAAACGATATGCTCTAACATTCTTAATAAAACGGATGCTGTGAGATAATTCAATTTATGAAAAGTATAAGTGATAAGATGAATTTAAGAGAACAAATAACGATCGATATGCATGCATACTTATTTCGTAGCTATTTTATCGATACAAGGCAAAATGTAGCTCTAAAATTTTTAAACACGTTGTTTCCATTTAACTCGCATAATTAAAATCTATCAATTAGTTCAGCTGTTTTATAATTAACTGCTCTTATAAATTGTAGACAAACTGGGCAGACGTTAAATGTAACAACAAAATGTAACGTATGTTATTTCTCTTCGGTAATTTACATGCGAAGATTTGTTCATACTCACAATTATTTCATTTGTCTTTATCGACATTTAAATAAAGAAACACCTACAATTATATTGTAACACTTTATGCATTCTCACCTTTCTTGTAAATGAGAGTAGAATAAATCGGGTCATCTGTGCTTAGGATGGGTGGCACTTTAAGAACAATATCGTTATGCATAGCAGGCAATTGAACCTGCACTACAAAAAGTTGCATCATCTGTTCTTTATTAAAACCCTAAAATAAAAAGTTACGAATGTTGGTAATAGAAATGATGCAAATTCAGCGATACGTATCTTAGCTTTGCTAAAGAGAAAAAGACAAAGTAGAAGGAAAAGCACCTTCCCGAGGACATTGTAACTGAGGTATAATGCAAGTGCCCTGCTGAACCACATATGAGACCAATGATTTGGGGAGACGAAACTCTGGATGTATTGTCGCGTTTTTCCATATGATATTGTCTTCCATATATCAAGTACACGACCAGGAAAATCTACACTTTTATCGTAGAGAAGATCACTCTTTCTGAAAATCATGTTTGCAAATAATATTATATTAAGAATATTATTATATTAAGAATTCCCTCATGCCTATGAATGAATCGTAAGAATTTTGAAAATAAAGGTTCAGATCGATCGAAGATGTCACGATACATTTAAAAAATACTGCTTATCCAAATTCGCTGGTAAACGATTTTGCGATCTCGTGTAACTGAATAGAACTGAACTTAATGTCGCCTATAATGTTTTCGTCATATTCTTATTACGTACGTAGATTACCTTAAAAATATATTTTGCCAGGCCCCCATTGCTTTTAACGGGAGACCTGGTACAGCTACAATTGTCGAATTTTTCATGTTTAACTTTTTCAATTTCGAATTGTCTGAGTATTTTTGCGTGTATTGCACAAAGAAATAATCTGTTAGAAAATTGATGACCTTCACAAGCTCAAGCGTCTCATTATTAGGTGTATAGCTGAACCATATTTCTTCCTCTGGATAATATGAGTATTTCAACTTGGTAAGAACGATTGTCAGTAGATAGGTAGACATCACGGGTGTAGATTTTAAAATCGTCCGTTTCGTGTCCTTCCCTATTTTCACAATCTTTTCTTCTTCCATATTGGAGAAAACTTTGTAGATAGCCGAATGCTCGATGCTAATATTGAAGGTCGCTTTCAACCTTGGTTCGTCCCAGCATGGAAACAGGTATTGCGCGCCTTTACGTGGTTCAAACGTCGTTACGTACGACAAGCTAAACATGTTAGAATAAAAACAGAAATTTTAACTGATCAAATTGAACGTTGAGCCGTTTATTTGCACGTATGTTCGATTTTCTCGTATTGCATGAAATATCACGCCGAAGATAATAATTGCGAACGTGAAGGGATGGAAGGAGAACATTTTGCATATAATTGCACTAGGTTATTATTGATAGTTGTTATAGAAGTTACGGATATCTTGCGAATTTTCGGTGTGTCGTGCGCAAAGTACACCAATGGGGAAGGTGTAAAATAAAAGCAGTTGTGTTTGAATATCTTCATCGCTACTCACATCTCATTATTTTTTTCTTTTTCATCTTTGATCGTGAAGAATCCTTTTCTTTCATGCGTGGGACTTCTATATGCCATGGATAGATAATAAGTTCCAGGACATATAATATTATCGAGTATCAGCACTACAGACATTATCTCAGGACAATGTATTATTGTCAAAGGTCTATCGATCTCATGTGTGTTTGGTTTATTTAGCATGATCAATATCGAGCGGACGTCTATGTCCAGATCGATGACGTGCATTGCTATCATCCGCGTTTTTTTAGTTATTTGGATAGTTGTGTTCATTTGGCCTTCCAAGGATGGTACATCGAGTTTTAGCGAAATATTGTAATGTTTAGGTACTATTATGGTATGTAAACGATACGTGAATTCTTCGTTGCGACATAACTCTACACCCATTATTTTAGTAAACTCAGATGTGAACGTCAGGTCGGCGTGAAACGATAGGATGACGAACACCGCTTTTATTATCGTTCGAATTATCTGTAAAAATGGTTTTTTCTTGGATGGACAAGAGACAAAATGTACAAACGTGCGTACATACGTCAATTAAAAAAAGAAAAAAAAATATATAAAAATATATATATATATATATTGATGCAATTAATCGATACAATTGCAATTATAATATATTTGATACTGATCCCTCTTACCATTTTACTTTCGTAATTGCTTCAGCTCTCGCTGTCTTTATAAAAGCACAAACTGACTGGCAAATAACTTAAAACGTCAGCGTGTGTGTGTATATATATACTTAAGTCTAACACATTCGAAATATGTCCTGATAGTTTATTTATGCTCAAGAAGCTAAGTATAAATATGGATGAATATAAATATTCCGACTAAACAAGCAATTATGCTGTTTCAAAAATTCATTATCCCTTCTCTCCTCTTATATGATTGTTATTATAATTTTCGTAAAAAATGACAAAAAGTTCGATATGTCGTGTGAGAAAGGACATCTACAAATTGAACACAAATTATGATAATATAATAAACATGACACGCAGTAAATAAAGTCAGGATAGAAAATATGAACTTCTAAATTGACATTAACATTTATTTGCTCGATTTAGGGTGATCATGCAATCGGCACTTCCAGTTGACACCGTCTATCGATATCATACGATACACAGCATAATAGTATTTGAATACGTTGTCATTTTGAGCATCTGTTATCGTTCATTGCAACGAGCATCGAGTTATGATGCCTGGGATTTTAGTTGATTAGATCGATAAACATTGAAATGATAATGAATGAGAAATTGATAGATGTATGCCATGTGAGACACGATAATAATAATAACAATGGTGATAATAGTGATAGTATAAGTAGATAATGGTGATAATAGAAGTAACATATATCAGAAGGAAAGAAGCATGACTAATATTGCATGGCACAAATTGCAAACATAATATTAGACTTTGTCACGTAGATTTTGTTTGTACGATTTCGAACACGAATATAAATAATAAGTAAAATTAATTAATATGTAACATCTTTCTTATTATGGGAAAAATGATGCATGAATACGCGCTCTCTTCTCTTTAGTTATTTGATGCTTTCGAATATTTATCAAATTTTCATCACTTCTAATTCCGACTAGGAAAATTCTTCGAAGTATTTTCATATTAATTTAAAACAAGTTGTCGATTTCGCAACAAGTGATATCAAACCTATATTTGTTGTCACAAAACTTTGCCACAACGCCATTTTTTACATAATTATTGCGGGGTAATAAGCACTAAATATATGTATATATATATATTTATTTATTTATTTATTCATTTATTACGCAAATAGCATCTCGTAGATAATTACAATGGGATGTATTTTGTCATAAAATTGTTATCATAAAAAACAGATAATTTCAATAAACACTATTCCATTTTAAATTCCATTTTAAATTTTAAATTCCATTTTAAATTTTAAATTCCATTTTAAAACTACTTGCGTTTTGTCACACAACCGTTGTTATAAATATTGCATCATTAGCAAAATAACATTGTTCATGACTATCAAAACCGACTATAAATAAGATAAAATAAGAATAATGCATGGAGCTTATCTGAAAAGAAATTAGAGAGAAAAATCCTTTTCACGTAGGATACAGACATATGTATGATACAAACTAATCAATAATAACAATCAATAAATAAAAACAAATAATAAAATCAATAATAACAATAATAATGATGATGATGATGATAATTATGAGAATTTATTTTAGGGGGAAAGAAGTATGATCACAAATAAACAAATACAATTTATTTATACGAATTAGGACGTATCATACATTCGTTAAACCTATTTGATCAACAGAAATCTATAAAATCGTTACCGTGAAAACGACGCACGAACTTTTTCTTCTCCTTTTTTATTTGATTCCATCGGAGATCTATCGCATATTCAATTTTATACAATGTATCAAGATCCCAGTCTTGAGTGTCACTTGTCACGTATTTCCAAATCTAAAACATATTGTTACCGTTCCAATAAACAATAATTCAATTTATTAACGGAAAAATTCGTCGCGACGTAACTCTTTATTAATGCGTTTATTAATGCGAAATATTATAATACTCACGATTTACATGTGATATAATACAAGTTATCGAGAAGTTGTACGATGAAAAAGTGAAGCGCGAGATTTTTAAGCTTACCTTGTCAAGTTGGCATTTGGAATATACGCTCATTATAATACGAAGTATTTCCTCCAATTTGTTCATTTGACTGTAATATCGAAGCAACGGATTCGTCATAAATAAGCACGATAAGCATGTATATCGTTATGAATATTGTACATGATAAGAAAAAAGCAACCGTACCCTTGCACTATTTTATCGAAATTGCTCAAAATGAAATCGAGCACTTTTTGTTTTTTCGCATGCTTCTTCACGATACCATGATATAATTTCCTTAGCTGAGCGACTTTGAATTCTGTCCATGTATCACGGGGATTGAATGTGGCCAGTTCCACTAACTTCTGAAGTAAGTGGTCCTCATCGACACATATCAAGTATTTAAGAATCTCTTTGTTAGGTTTGTAAAGGACATTAAGTATTTCTTCATGATCAGAGATGCTCATGAAACCCGCGCAATACGTCCAGTCTTTCCATTTTGGCAAAATCCTATATGAAATTGTATAAACACAAAAAATGACCAAAGATATTCAGCTTCGTATTTTACCGCGCGATCAAACAATTTCTTTTCTTTTTAGCTAATCTTGCCCGACAAGTATAATTACGAAGAATATTATTGATTAACAACTAAAAATGTATATTAGGAAATACCGATCGTCTGGATAATTACTTATGTTCCTTAGGATCTGTGAAGTGAGCTACTAGTTTATAACGGGCATTGTTTCTACATTCCGCCAGGCCATGTTTACAGGACCAATCCAGGAGTAATAATCGCATTGCTCTCACCATTTCGTCGTCTTCAGGTTGTTCATCATATTCAATTTTATCCAAAACATGTCTCATAATTTTCAACATCTTTTCCTGCAAAAATCATTAAGTAATCTTAATTCTCAGTGTGTTTTATACATCGGGCACGTGCTACTTCAGAAATTTTATTTCAAAAAACGTAAATTTAATATATAGGATGTCTCAAAGTCGAGCTATTTCTGTCTTCATTATTATGTACCTTAAATCTTTTACTTTCTGGATAGTTGAAAAAAGGCGACATATAATGCAGAATGTTCATCATAGAGTTCCATACTATAAAGTCCCTCTCCTTTCTCAGATAACTGATCACATTTTCAAAAGTCTCATAACCGATTTCGTTCTCCATCACAAAATGATATGTATCATCAATGATCTGAGCACGATTCAAAACGTGTATTTTCCTGTGATCTTCCTTTAGGTATTTCCAGATTTTTACCCAATTGTTATATTCGTAATTGACGCGGTAATAGCCTATCGCAGAAACAAAGATCCAGTGCTCCATTATCATCTAACGACATTCCCATGATGAAATCAAACAAATAAAACAAATGGTCAGTTCTCACCGAATTGTTGTGCATTGCATATGAGTATGCACTCTTCTTCTGTTTTTGCGTCACATGTATTTGGGAAATCGACATTCTCTGACGACAATTCATTATTCAGCCAAAATACAGACGAACTCGACGTGAAAGAAGATTGTGTTTCTTTCATGAATGTCACAGGTATCGACCATTCGATTCCTTTAGTACCGTAATATTTTATCTTTATAGTCGACATGTTATTACTGCCATAATCATACATGCCATAATTATTCTGTTGGGCAAGCAATTTTGGATAGTGTTTTTGCGACATCCAGAAGCGCAGTATTTCCGCTACGTTATAATGGTGTGCATGACCTGATTGATGTAATTCCCTATTAAGAATCTTTAAAAAATCGTCTGGTGTGGCGAAGCCGTATGCACTGTAAAGAAAGATTTTTAATAATATAGATATAGAAATTAGTAGAATATAAACTAATAACACGAATGCTGAACATCTTGATGACTTGATTTATGGAAAAAGAGAATAAAGTATTACTTAGAGATTATCTATCATTTAATTCATTTATCTAACAGTAATCTTTTATTCCAATATTTAAATAATTTAAAATTTAATTCATACAAACGATATTTTAATATATAATTGCGATTGCATGATAGATCATGTATGTCATCATTATTATACCCAAACAGTTAAATTTTACCAAAGTACGTACAATATAATTGTCGCATTATATCATATTTTATAATGCCTTACTTACTACGTGCTTAAATAATGTACAATAATTTGCTGCAATTTCTCCTTTGTGATGATATATTCCAACATTCTCAACAAAGCGGATGCTACAATATAATACGGATTATTAAGAATCTAAGAGATAAAATTAATTTATATTGAAGTGCGACACAACATACGTTCGTGTTTATTTTGCAGTTGTTATCAAAGCGGTGGATAGTTCTTAAAAATTTAAATTATTTTTTTTAAGTTATGTAATTAAATATCAATAATTAATGCATTAATAAGATACAAAAACGTACTAGTCAGCTGTTAAAATATGGTGTCTTATATCGTTTGCATTCGGTAATTTGCGAATGGTTGCTTAGTGAGTTTTGATAAAAATTATTTGAACCACATATTGGTCTTACTTAAGAGGCATATTTATGATTACAATATATATTTGATTGTATTGGCATTTACATGCGTGTTCTCACCTTTTTTGTAAATAAGAGAAGCATAGATTGGGTCGTATTCGTGCATGACGGATGGCACTTTAAGATCAACATCGTTATGCATAGCAGGTTGTTGAACTTGCACTACAAAAAGTTGCATCATGATATCCTCACCATAGACCTAAAATAAACGACTGTAAAAGATATAATGATTCGGAAATATGTCTTATTTAACCGATACGTATCTATAGCAGTATCTATAAAAAAGTAAAAATCAAAATCAAATATCTCTTACAAATTTTATGGTGTAGCAATAACATCTATATTAGTAGCAAATCTATAGGTAGTATCTATGTAAAACATACTACAATTGAATTTCTACTCAGTGTCTTAAACTTTGGGAAATCTTTGGAACAATTGTATAAAAAGAAAGAAAAGTCACCATCCCAACGATTTTATAACTGAGAAACGTTGCAAGTGCGTGGCTGAGCCACCGATGAGACGGTTCTATTGGAGTAACGATACTCTCGATGCACTGTAGGGCCATCTGTTTTGCTATTGTCATCCATATTTGCAGTTTGCGGTCGGGAAAATGATTATTCGGCTCGTAGAGAAGATCCATTTCTCTGAAAATATCATATTTCGAAATAAGACAATTTTTTCGAATTCTTTCATTCAAGTTAATTGCGTTTGTTACAGTAATTCTAATTAATTGACAATTCATCACGTCAGAAATTCTGCATGTTGAAGCTAATTTCAAAGATAAATAAATTTGCATCTTCTTGCAACCAAGACGACCCGCAACAAATATTCCAAATTTCTAAGTGCTAAAAAAATCTTTCCTCGTCCCTTTCTCTGTCCCTGTTTTTGTAATATTCCGATAACGTATATTACCTGAAAACTGTGAATCCCCATGCACCCACAGCGCTAAACGGGAAATTTGGATAAGCGAGGATATTGATCTTTTTGTTGTTCCATAAGTTGTGCGTATAATTAGTTAAGAATTTATCAGTCAGTTTAACAAACTCCTGGACGACACGCATTTGGTCCTGGCGGTCCCGTTTGAACCATATTACCACGTTGTCCTCTGTCATGGAACTTAAAGCAAAATCGCTCGTCACGATTGTCACGAGGTAGGTAGACATCACTGGCGTAGGTTCGAAGATCGTCAATATTTCCTGTTCCATTAATATTTGCTCCTTAAATGGCATATTCGAGAAAACTTGGATTGTGGACGAATGCACAATCGAGATATTGAAAGTTGCCTTGAACGTGGGCTCGTCCCAGCATGGAAAAACGCGTCGGGCTCCAATCGATTCGAATAGCATTATGTATGACGATCTGATCGAAATTCAATGATAAAGTTTCGATTATGACAGAACTATTATTGCGACATATCGTTGCTTCGCGATTCCGTGTCGTTTCCGTAATATCTGACATTCGAGTAACGTTAGTAATGCCATCCCGTTAATCAGAATCTTTCATCATTTTTTTGATAAATATGCATAATTCTTATTTAGCGCACATGACACAATACACTTAAATCTTTTCATTTAGACCGCATATAATTGCTAGATATATTTGTTAATTACGAATTACGAACATTACCCGAATTTCTTGGAATATCAGTGAACAGAGAAACCTGTTTCTCCGTCTTTTATTTATCACTCACGTGCTGTCAAAGTTCATGTTTACTTCACTGGACATCACGAAGTCTTGTGCATTGTATGGAAGACCGCTGGATTTCATGCTGAGCGTGTAATACCCAGGGGACAGTGTCTCGTAGAATTTGAGGACAAAAACCTGCGATTTGCTGCAGTGACTGAGTTCCTCCCATTTTATATTATCAACCGTATATTGATCACTATCATGTTGTTCGTGTTTCAAGAACCTTATTGTTTCCTCATCTATGTCCAACTTGTGAGCGTGAAAAGTAATGTTCGCAGTTCTATGAGTCACTTCGATGATTATACTGCTCTCTGCTGAGAAGTCGTTTTTGCCCTGTCTCAGTTTGATATTATAGTGTCGAGGTTTTACATCAGACGGTAAACGATAATCAATCGCATTGAGCGAGCAATTTACCGAACTATTACTGGCATAATTCAATATTACCGCGCCGAATATTATGCTAACGTAACACAATAGTTTCAGAAATGTCTCGACAATTCTCGTTAGATTCATTTTTCTCTTCGATGTAAAAAAAGATGCTGTATATAATATATTCGCATACAATTTTACATTTAATTAAAAAATGATTCGATTATAAGGAATATACGAGAGAATAAGATATGAAATATACCGGGACTGACGTTCTACGTGTGCGAACGAGAACTAGCCGGATCACAGACTGCACTTTTTTTCCAAAAGATTCGAGAATAAAATTTGAAGAACAGTTCTGTCTATACCTGCCCGTGTGATTTTTGTCTAGCTTGACTACTATTGGAGATCGCTATGTCTAACAGAAAAAAGCTAAAAGCGAAAAGAGCCTAAACTAACAGGTTTGTAACAGGTCATTTTCCTCAGGTATAATCCTTCGTAGTCCTCTTATGAAGCGTTCAGTCTTTATGTGTAAGCACCGATTTTTATCTTAGATGGAATGTACACGATATAATGGCCAGACTATCGATTGGAACTGTCTTTGTTCACATTGTATCCCATCAAAGTGTAGTATATTATAAAAAATAAATTATCATATATATATATATATAATCAGGTAATTTTGGACACGTAATTTGAAAATAACAGTCATAATAACTTTAATTTGAATAGAATTCGCCATATGTAAATTTATAATATAGAATTAATATTAAAGAATCTATCTTTTTCTAAAGACTTGAAACATGAAATTATACATATAAAAATTGATCGATCATGTTATGTTTCTAATGAAGAATATAATTTAATTGATATAAACGTCAATTTTGATTACGAAAAGAACTGTAACGAATTACTGTAAAATGTTGTAAATATGTTTAAGTTGCAAACAGCAATCTTTTATATCGCAGATGTATATTTTTATCAAAATTATTATTTTGCAACTAATGTTACAATCATGTTGTGCTCGAGATACCTTTCTCTTACTATTTCAAATTGGGAAACTCGGCTGGTGAATAAAGTTATAAAGTTAGTAAACGCAAGAAAAGCGATATATCGATCCCGGACGAGAGCCGGGATTTCAACGAAATAAACGATCGTTTTGCTTCAAACTCAAGATCACAGTCATCTTCCACAATTAATTATATTATAAATTTTATTATTATATTATATTTTAATATTATATTATATTAAAAATTTCGTCTAACAGAAACTTAGAATAACTGTGGTCATCATTTTGCGCGAGATCGATCGATTAGAAATCGAACGAGAGTTAACATTGTTAACATTGCGTTAATTAATTGTTGTATGCATATTTGCGTTGACAATATTTGAAATAACAAACGCATGGTAACTAATAATGACATTAATAATATTGACGATAATGGAACGGATCTATTCTAGGAGGAATAAAGTATGACCTAAATTACAGAATCAACATTAAGATTTATTTATACCAGTTAAAATTCGAATATTTCTGATCTGTCCAATTTATAGAAATATGAACATTTATCTGCAACTTTTCCGTCGTGAAAAATGGGCACGAATACATACTTATCTTTATGTATCTGTTTCCGTCGATATTTTATCAAAAGTTCAACTTCGAGCACATCTTGCCTGGGCCATCCAGATTCTTCAAATAGGTATTTCAATATCTAAAACAAATTATAATACTAATAAGTAACATTAATTCGGCACAGCGCGATTTCTTAATTAGCGCAAAGTGTTACGCACGAAGCGTACGTTATTAAAAATTATTGAAAAAGTATGCATAAATAAAAACGAGTGAAGCGCGAGTGCGTAAAGCGTTACCTGGTCAAGCTGGCATTCGGAGTACACGCTCATAACAACGTGAGTCATCGCATCTATCTTGGTTATGCGTCTAAAACATTGAAGAAAAAAATTTGTCATAAGTACAGATGACAAGCTCGTATGTGACCTATATTAATCTTGTAACAATATAGAAGAGAAAATGTAGCTTCTTACCTGCCCACTATTTCATCGAAATGTTTTAAAATAAAATTCAGCACTGTAGGCTTTCTCGCATGCTTCCTCACAAGGCCATGGTATAATTCCATTAATTGCGTATTTTTTAATCGTGTCCATGTACCTTCTAGTTTGAATGTGACGGATGGCAGTATGTCCAGAAGCACGAAATCATTTTCGGCACAAACTATATATTGTAACATATCCTCATTTTTTAACACGATATTATGCAAAATTTTATTGAACTGGTCTCTCGTCGTATTCATCAGACCCGCGCAATACAACCAGCTTTTCCATCCCGGTAAAGTGAAACTACGTGAAACAAAAAAAGATTTTCAACAAATATCTAATTTGAGATCCTGCTACAATCAGATGATATCGCGAAATGTTGAAATAATTAAAGATCCTGATTTTTTAGATAATTACTTATCGTTGTTAGATTTGTTGACGTGTGCTAACAGACTAAAAACGGCATTCTGTCTGCATTTAATATGATTGTGTTTACACGCCCAATTCAAGAGTAATAATCGTGTCGCTTTCAACATTTCATCGTCCTTAGGATTTTCATTGTACCCAATCGTATTCAAGACACTATCCATGCGATCCAATATTAAACTCTGGAAAAATTGTTGAATAATATTAATTTTGGTAAATATGCATATTAGGTCAACCCCCTCAAAAGTTCATGACCTTGATATATGTTGTTAAGAACATGTTCCTGAGTGTTATGCAAAAAGTTGTAGCCGTCGCTCATTGTTTACTAAAAAGTTATTAACAAAAAAAGTTTGGTATATACGTAAGTTGCAAATGCGTTTAGCACGGCGCGCTACGCCCCACCCCACCCTCGCCTCATCCCTATCTCACCTATCTCTCTTCATCTCCTTCCCATTGTTTGTTTTCAATCACTTTCGGGCAAATATCGGGGAGTGGGGATGTGGCGCGCGTAGCGCGCCGTGCTAAATGCACTTGCAACTTATGTATATACCAAACTTTTTTTGTTAATAACTTTTTAATGAACAGTGACCGCCGACTAAAACCTTGCAGCATTACTCAGAGTGATGATCTACATAATATACAACTAAAATTTTTGAAATCGGGAGATGGTCCCCATAGATAAATATTTACCAATGTTTATTTACCAATTGTTAAGAACTTTTTAATAAACAATGAGCGACGGCTGCAACTTTTTGCATAACACTCAGGAACATGTCCTTAACAACATATATCAAGGTCATTCTCTTGAAGGGGTTGACCTAATATACATATTTACCCCCCCCCCTCTCTCCCTCTCTCTCTCTCTCTGCTTTGGAAATTTTAATTTTAAGTATCGTTTGTGCATAGCTCGATACTAGGACGAAATATCGTATGTTCGATATTTCATCCTAGTATCGAGCTATTCTGGTCTTTGTCACTGTGTACCTTGAAATAATCACTCTCTGGGTAGTTGAAGAAAGGCGACATATATTGCAGGACATTCATCATAGAGTGCCATGGTATAAAATTCGTTTCTCTCCATAAGTAAGAGATTAACTTGTAGAAGGTCACGTAATATAATGAATTATCCATTACAAAATGATACGCATCGTCAATGATCTGAGCACGATTCAAGACATGTATCTTCGTGTAATCAGCCTCATCTAGGTACTTCGCGATTTCTATCCAGATCTTCTCCTCGTAATTCACGCGATAGTAGCCTGTCATAGAAACAAAGCACCAATCTCCGATTATCATCTAATGACACTTTCTTATGATGAAACCAAACAAATGGTCAGTTCATACCGAAATGTTGAATGTTTAAAATAACCCAGTTTTGAAAGTCACCCCCGAAAATATATATAATATTGCTTTGATTTAACCAAAGTATAGGCAAATTCTGTGAGAAAAGAAGATGTGGCTGTATCACATATGTTATTGGTATCAACCAATCAGTTTCATTTTCATTGTTTTGCGTGTCATTAGATACGACAACTGTCTTCGTATAACTGTCAATTTGTCGAACAGACAATGTTGGATAGTGTCTTTTTGACAGCCAAATATGTATTATTTCGATTATGTTACAATAAAATTTGTATTGTAAGGGGATCATTTCGTATTCCAGAATTTTCAAGAACTTGCTCAGTGAGGTGAAGTTATATGCACTGAAATAAATAAAACATTTTTTATAACGTCGATCGCTCGAATTAGATGGAACGCTATAAGAGATGGAATTTGGAAACGAGTTATCACTTCGGTGTTATCCATTTTACCAAATAAATTTGCTAAATTTTACAAATCCAATTAGGCACAACTGTTGCATTATATTGCACAACGATAATTATTACTTACAGTTCCTTTAAGTACGTGGCAACGGCTTGCTGAAATACCTCCTCTGTAGCGATATGTTCCATCATTCTTATCAAAACGGATGCTACGATTTAATGCAACAAGAAATGTAAAAGATAAAACATAATTGAAATAAAGTATAACACATGCATATAAATAATTATGTCATAACCATTTTCGATATATAACTGATGAATGTTAATTCTAAAATATTCAAATGCATTAATCCCATCGAACTAATATGTGACTAAATGCTAATTATTTTATTAATGAACATGTGAAAATGCGAATGAATTGGTCAGCCGTTAGAATATCATGTGTCTTATTTTGTTTGCACTCGGCAATTTTCAGACAATCGTTCAATTATATTTCATCGATATAACTTTACTGTCACTTTGATATTAATCAACGAATGTACCTACGATTATATCATGATATTTACGCTGTTTTACCTTTTTTATAAATCAAGGAAAAATAAAACGGATCATAATCGTCCATGACAGATGGTACATTGAGAGCAATATCGTTATGCATAGCAGGTTGTAAAACCTGCACTACAAAAAGTTGCATCATGATATCCTTATTATAGTCCTAAAATTGAAAGTTGTAAAAAATGTAATAATCTGAAAACTTAGCGATACATACTTAGTCGTCGCTAAAAACGAAAGGGTCATATTTTACCATAAAATGTCAAAATATTGAAATTATAATATAATATCGGTGCGAGATATGGAACAGTTTTTATTTCCATTTTGCGCTTTACTCCGGAAAATCTATGAAACGATTGACTAAACAAAGTCGGGTGTTTCTAGTTCGAATAACGATATAAAGAAAAAGAATAAGGACCTTTCTAATGATTTTATATTTGAAATATGTCGCAAAAGCATGACTGAACCACTCGTGAGACCATTTAATTGGAGTGACGAAACTCTCGATTGCCTGTTGTGTTAGTTGACTCGCTATCGTTTTCCATATTTCGAGTTTGCGGCCAGAAAAGTCCAACTGCGGTTTATATATTAGATCTTTGTCTCTGAAAATAGTATTTTTGAATAGGACAATCAATTCGACCGTTCTCTCAAGCGTTTCAGTTAATCGTATGTTAATTGAAGTGATTCGTAATAACCGACATTCAATATGTTAGAAATTCGCTATGTTAAAGCTAATTTCTGTGTGTAAACGAATTTGCTTTCCAGTGACCGAGGCGATCAGCGACAAACATGCCAAGTTCTTAAATGAGTGAGGATTTTGTCCCCTGCTCTTTAATTTCCGTGCTATTCTGATGACGTATGTTACCTGAAAACTGCAAATCCCCAAGCTCCCACAGCAGCACTCGGTAACATTGGATATCCTAGAATGTAAGTTCTCTCATTTTTCCATAAGTTATTCGTATAATCGGTTAAAAAGTAGTTAGTCAAGTTAACAAAGTTTTGGACTTCCGTAAGATAATTTGCCATTGTAAAGTTGGCATACACTTCTATATTTTCTTTTGAGTAATCTTCCAGTTGATATTGAACTGATTCCATAAACGCTATTGTTACAAGATAGGTGGACATCAAGGGTGTAGTTTTAAAAACCGTCAGTTTCGTCGTCGATTTCTTTGGTGTTGAGAACGATTCCTTCTTACTCATATGTGAGAAAGCCCAAATATGGGATAAATGCTCAACGGAGATGTTGAAAGTTGCCTTGAACATTGGCTCGTCCCAGCATGGAAACACGCGTCGAGCACCGGTTTGTTCGAATATTGTTATGTACACCGATCTAAATGCATTTCAATGACGTTTTAGAAACAGCAGAACTGTTATTCGCACTTTTATTTAGAACACTAGTATTCACTAATCTTATTTTGCTCCGCGATATGTGAAATTCAATCGACATTGGCAACATTATGTTTATACGTGAGAAACTTGTTTACTTTGTCAAAACTGGTCTTAGACCTTGAGAAAACGAACGTTTAGTCATTTCTTTCGTATTACACGCGATATGAAATTATGCGTATAATGGTAATAAAGAGCAAGTAGGGAATAGTGCTCGCATACAATCGTGAGGGTTATTAGTTTGATAGAAATTAGAAATTATGAACGTTACACGAATTTTTTTAGTAAACATCACAAGGAGAACGCTTGTTTTCCTTTTTATTTGTTTTTTTTTTTAAGTATACCATCTGTTACTTACTTGCTGCCAAAAAACGAGTGTAGATTTGTAATCATAACTAAGCCCTGGTCACTCTGCAGAATGCCTTTGTACTTCATGGTTAACGTGTAAATCCCAGGAGATAATTTCTTGTAGAATATAAGAATAAAGACCTGCGATTTGCTGCAATAACTATATTCATTCCATTCTATATACGACCATAGGGTCGTATTTTTATCATTTAATTCATGTTTGTAAAGCATAATTGTGTTCGAGTATATATTCAAGTCATAAGCATGGAAAGTAATGTTCGCGGTTTCATGAATTATCTCGATGATTATATTACTCTCGCCATCAAAGCCATTTTCTTTCTCTTTAAGCA
This sequence comes from Harpegnathos saltator, assembly GCF_003227715.2. Classification (NCBI taxonomy): domain Eukaryota; kingdom Metazoa; phylum Arthropoda; class Insecta; order Hymenoptera; family Formicidae; genus Harpegnathos; species Harpegnathos saltator. The sequence continues at coordinate 1,939,024 of NW_020230089.1, forward strand.
TGATATTAAGATTATAATGTCGAGGTACTACTTCTGATGATAAACGATAGTCGAGTACATCGAGCAAACAGTTTTCTTTATATTTCCTGATGTTACTTGGGACGGCGAATATCAGACCAGCAGTGAGTAGCAGCTTAAGAAACGCCACTCTAATTCTCGTCCCTGGCTGTAAGATAGTTATAAAGCGTTGTCTACAAGACATTTTTCTTTCTCGACGAAGAAGAAAGGATAATATGCACGCATGATGGTATACAACTATAAGTGCATTTAAATAGAGATTCGATTAATTGACGTTACAATTTTCAAATATTTCAAGTGACGTTACAATATCAACATGTATATAGGACTGTTTTTCTTACCATTTTGGCTCGATGTCAGAACGTTCTCAGTTACAAACATGAATTAAACGGTGAACACAGCCTGACAATTTATAAATACCTGACACAGAAGTATAAAGTATATGTAGATAGGCAAGGACGAGCGTTGATATTTCGGCGAATGTAAACAATCTATTTCAAATTTAAAGTCGATTTACCTCGTTTTACTATTATCGATAATGTAACTCTCGTTACACTAAATCGATAGATAGTGCAAATCAACAGTCATTTTCTGTATCTGTCCCGAAATTATGTCTTTGCATGCTATTGCATGGCATATTGTTATTAAATATAAATTTTGTTATATTATAATTCATCAATGTTATTATTAATTTATTGTTACTATAAATTTTAAACTGTATAAGAAGAATATACGTTGCTTCATTGTATGTTTATTTTGCAAAGAAAAAGGAAAATAATATATATGCAATATATTATATATAATCGCGCCCACGAGTGCGTGGAAATTATTTATAAAATTGCAAATATATTTTAAAACACAGCGAATATTATTTTTGATGTATGCGTTCGCAAACAATATAATTATATTAAAAATTCGCCAATTTAAAATTAATCTTGACAATAAAGAAAAAGAGAAATTATATTTCTAATCGACTTTCGATCAAATTCGCTAATGCTGATCGTTAGATTGTGGAGCGAACGTCGAAATGGCACTAGAAAGTTCGTTTCGGGCTTCTCTCGTGACATTCCAATTGCGTATATGTATATTACCTGAAAATAAAGAAAGTCCAACTTCCTATGGCTTGGATTGAGAATTCCGGAAGCACCACAAAATATCATTGTTTCTATTTCCTTAATTTGAGCGAAATACTAACAGAAGAACTTTTCTGTCTTTTTAAAGACCTTCATCACGACTTACATTTGGTCCGTTACTTGCCACCTACATTATATGTGGATAGTATTGTAAGAGTTGTGCATCTCTGCTAAATCAACAAGTGCGATTACTAAATGGAAAGCTGATATTAGTGGAGTAGTGCCAAAGATCGTCTTAGAGATGCCACCCATAATCGATCTATTTATCGCTTCCATATTCGACAAAGTTGTATACTCGTACATATGCTCGACGGTAATGTAAAATGTCGCTAAAGAATTCGGATAGTCTCAGCTTGGAAACAAACGTCAAGGACCTCCCAATATCAATGTATTCACGTACGATTTTCTGTTGGAATTTCAACATGTTTTTTAAATAAGCAGAAAATTTCACTGTGACATAATGAAAAGGAAATAACATGAAAATAATTTTAACTTTTGTCATTTATATTACATGTTTTCACATATGTTTCGTTCTTCGTTTCTTTCGTATATGGCTTTTACATCAGTGAAAAAGATAAAAACGAAATTTCCAATGAACCTGAAATAAAACCAAGTATTTGTAGAAAAAAATCAAGAGAGAGAGAGAGAGAGAGAGAGAGAGAGAGAGAGAGAGAGAGAGAGAGAGAGAGAGAGAGAAGGAGCATTTAAAGCGAGCGAAAGAATTATCGCGGAAAAGAACATGTGCAGCTGAAAAGAACACCCTTGGTCTGTTTTTTTCAGCTGTACTGCGGAACTAGTGCAATAAGTTAGAATGAGACAACTATATTTTTTCTCACTTTAACTTATTGCACCAGTTCAGTAGTGCAGCTGAAAAGAACAGACCACCTGTCTCGTTAGCGCGAAATTCACACTCGCGCGCATGTGTATATCTGTGGCGGAACGTGGTGGTCGGTTACATGAATACCGGTGTTGTCTTGTGGCAGCGATTAACGTGCTGTTCAACGAACGCTAAATAATTCATGTGTAATCGTTATTCTATGACCTATCGTCTCTCACGACGTTGTTTCATATTTTCATATGATTAGAATTTATCGATCTATCGCAACCAAGTCCACGCGATTCGATTGTCGTCTGCACATTGTAGGTTAGAACTGGCTCTCAACTTTCTTGACTGGATTAAACAATCAAAATTATATAAATAAATTAATTCTCAAATAAAGATGTGACATAGTATATATAATAAAATCGACGAGAGAAGATTAATAAACGAAAATAAACGATAATTTAAGAAAAATACGAATTATCTAATTGTTAAATGAGAAATAATAATTAATGGAAAGTTGCAGTACAAATTGAAGTTTTATATTGCTATTAAAAATGATGGCTGCTACTAAGTGATTAATTTATTGAAATTAAAGCTAAGGTAAAGAGGAATCACAGTGAGTAATACAATTGTATCTATCAAATGCAATTGATTTAAGATGCTTTAAGAAATAAAAAAATAAATTGTCAAGTTTTAGTTTCAATTATAATTACTATTGCAGCATTCAATGGATCATCATGGCTAACTCTGGACCAGGGAGAGACAGACTTTCTCAAAAGACTCTACTATCCAGGTAACGCAGAGTTTTGGATCGTATTCTGGACTACAGCTACAAAATGTCCTTTGGAGTACGGCTAGCTCGCAGCAGACCAATGCGTTTACTAGGCAGCATTGCCTTGAAATGCTGGGCATTTTCTGGCGTTTATTTACTGCTTTGCTTCTTCCTTTACTGGCTATATGGTGGTGTCTTAGCCTTCTTCCTACTGTGTTTTGCTACAACTGGTTTGTATTAATTCTATTATGTATTAATTCCTATTATGTATGTATTAATTCTATTAATTGTATTAATTCCTATTTTCTTAGAGGTCTAAGTTTACATTGTATTGTCCATTTAATACTGATCCATTTAATACAATGATAATGAAATATATAATTTTAGTATTAATAACTCAAGAGATATTTTTGTGTATGTTTCATATTTATAGCTTATTATTATTTCCTCATGGAACAAAATAATTTTGTTGATATTTTGATTAAATTTTTTTAACTTAAAATATTACTTAAATAATCAATTTTCATTATAGGGATCTTATATCATAGAGAAGATCAGCTTCTCTACCATCCAGAAATGCCAGCGCATTCTAGGGTATATGTCCCTGCTCCTTCCATCTTTAGTTTACCTTATCAAAGTATATATACCAAATCTGGGGATGGAACAATGTTGCACATGTTCTTTATTTCTCAGCCAGAGAACAGAATGAAGAATGTGCCCACTATCTTATTTTTTCATGGCAATGCTGGCAATATGGGTCACCGGTACGATATTACTTTTATATTTTTATATAGTATTCAATATTACTTATTTTATTAAAGTTTATAAAATGCATTTTCTTTATAATTTGTAAAAATTTTTGATGTTATAAGAGAGAGGAAGAGAGAGAACAAGAGAGACATAGACATAGAAATCGAAATAGAAATTCAAATATTGAATAAAGTAATAAAAATAAGTATTTTATTTATTTACCTATTTTTTAGGTTACAGAATATACTGGGTCTGTACTATAATGTACAATGCAATATTCTCATGTTAGAATATCGGGGATATGGCTTGTCTCAAGGTTCTCCATCGGAGGAAGGTCTTTATATGGATGCTCAAGCTGGCATTAACTATTTGTCCACCAGGACAGACATAAATACTAATGAAATTATAGTGTTTGGTAGATCGTTGGGTAATGAAGATAAAGTTTCATCATATAAATTTAATTTGAAATATGTAGCAAAAGAAAAGCTCTTATTGATATAAAATTTTCTTTATTTGAGAGATGCAAAGGTAAAGAACACTATCTTGTTTTTTTGTTTTGCAATTTTAACAGGTGGTGCAGTAGCGATCGATTTAGCTATGAAGGAGGAGAACTCACGGCGTATTTGGTGCCTTATCCTAGAAAACACCTTCACCAGCATACCGGACATGGCCGCACTCTTCCTAAAATCCAAATTTCTACAGCATCTGCCACTCTTTGTATACAAAAACAAGGTGAGAAATAGCGATATTTTATATCTATATAATATCCAAATGAAATTATATTTTCTTTCATTTTACGCGTTTTCTCTATGTCAAGAGAAAAGTTTATTAACATTTTAAATAATAAATTCTAAAGCATACTACGTATAAAATTTAACGTATTTTCTTATTTTATTGCAGTATTTGTCTATCCTCAAAGTGCGCTCCATTATTGTACCGACCCTCTTCATTTCCGGTCTGGCGGATACCTTAGTACCACCACGTATGATGCAAGATCTATATAAGACTTGCCGGAGCGGTCATAAGCGGCTACTTCCCGTCGCCGGCGGCACGCACAACGAGACGTGGTGCCAACCTGGATATTATCAGCACATCTGTGCTTTTTTGACCGAACTCAGGGAAAATCCGCCCCTGAGGGTGGCGTCTAGTCATTGGCACATAGACGATATTTAGCGATAAATTCAAACTCGCGAAGGATTTATTTGATAAAAGACATAATTTCAAGATTAACAGAGAGGAATTAAAAATAAAAGCATTCAGTGATATAATCAGGGAAATAATTTAATTTCCTCTGAATCTTTCTTTGAAATATTGGAGCTTTGTTAATTAAATTAACAAATTAGCTGTCCAATAAGTCCAATAAGTCGTGTAAGATCTAGTGTGATGAATTAAGGATAAAGAAAGATAAAATAAATATCTTTTCTATTTTTTCCCAATGAAAATCTTAATATCTTTTGGTATTAAAATATTTGTAATATATGTAAAGATATGTTACAAATATTTTATATGATAATGTAATATGAAAATGAATGGCAAAAGAAACTTGGTAGACTAATTTAGAAAGTTCTGATATTTTATTACAATCTTATATAGTAATAATCTTATATTATTTAATTTTAGCGAAACATCTTCAAAACATTTGATATTTTTCCTAAAATCTCCTATTGATTCGTCTTTTCTTTACAATCATTTTTCGAGTCATCACAATACCGATTATTACAAAAAATATGAGCATCGTCATTGTAATGCTTAAGACAATCAGCATTCCATTACTCAAGCTAAACGTCGCCGTCTGCTGACTGGACACTTCTGCAACACTTGCCATCAATAATCTTTTAGGTAGCTCGTTGCAAAATACCTTAATATTCTGCCACTTGTACCAGTGGACTATTCTTATATTTGTGAAAGGAGCTGGTCCAGCGCATCTAAAATTTATTTGTAAATTAAGAAAACGCGCATATATATATATATATATTTGTATGTATATATATATATATGTTTTTACCTCAGTTCCTCCAAGAGTTTGGGTTCCATTTTATAAAGGTAAGGAATAAGGTTGCCTAGCATCCACTGCAATGAGCAGTTGCAAACAAACGGGTTTCCTTGCAGATTGATGAGGAAACTTGTGTTCTTTAATATTGTACTTTCATATACTATTTTAGGTGAAAATTGAGTAAAACGATTGTTGCTCATATCTAGCTGAAAGACGAGATATATTGCATTATTCGTGCGTATATTGAAAATGCATACAAGTACATCGTTCAAATACTCTTAAGGTGAAAATGTTTCCGATTGAATCAGCAAAAGATTTTTAAAGCATTTAACATGAAATACTTACGAAGCACATGTTGATATCGTGAAAAGCATTCTCCGCCATTACACTCAGTTTGTTGTTGTTGGAAATAGTTACATTTATGCATTCATTCGCTCTCCCCTTCAATTTCTCAAATGTATCTTCATGTATCCCTTCTATCATATCCATGTAATTTGCCTCGAAAATATTTAATTTTAATTCAGATTGCAATTTCAGATCCTGCAATGGATTTCCACTAACGTTGAATATTTTCAGCATAGGGAAAAAGTTCGTTGAAATAGATTTCGGAATAATCGTCAAGTTATTGAATGAAAGATCCAATGACTCCAAATGTTTCAGCTTCACCGACGGGAATTCAGATAAGAAATTCCCGCTTATATTTAAATGCATCAGTTCCTCCAGCAACGAGAATTCTTCCCTCAAGTCAGAAATTCGATTGTTCTCGATATTTAGAACACGAATAGATATTTTCTTAGGTAACAAGATGCCGATGAAGTTGCCTCCTGCATGAAGTTCTTCCAGCCTTAAAGGAAGATCCTGAAAGCTCAAAGATAGAAGACGATTGTCATTGATGCGGAGGATCTTTAGGTACTGCAGGTGCATCAGAGCGTTCGCTTCCAGTTCGCTGAGTCTATTGAAGGAGAAATCCAGATATTCGACTCGTGGTACAGCCTTCAAGAAGTCATCGTATACATAGGTCAGGTTATTGTAAGATAGGTCAAGCACCTTTAGACTTGTAACCATGTGTTGCGAGCTTCTTTCCAGACTGTTAATCATATTGTGACTCAAATTAAGTTTCACGAGAGGGAAATTCGCGTTCAGGACAGAAATGTTGAAACTGGATAGGCGATTGTTGGAGTAACTTAAGTCTTCGAGGTCGCTTAGATCCTCGAAGACATCTATGTGTATATTCTCCAACAGATTTCCGGACAGGTCCAGTTGCTTCAGGTATTTCATCTTTTTCAGAATTTGGCTAGTTAGTAACACTGTACCAAAGTTTCCGGTCTGGACGAGTTTATACAGAGAACGATCGTCCGTCGTAAGAAATTCGTAATAGAAGGTTTCGTCATTCTGTGTGAACTTTCCACGGCAATAAACGATTAGTCCCGAATCTGCCGATAAGATAATGTCTGATGTAGCACAGATGTACTAGATCCATTTAAGAAAATCTAATATATGAAAATTGCTATAATGCAACAGTCTAATGGGAATTTTGTGATATAGAGACATTTAATGTGCAAGACTAGTTCATATATAGCATCTACTTCAAATTTATTAACTATTAAAATCTCTCTTATTGCTTTATCAATCTTTATTTTCCTTTATAAAAAAAAGATTATTTGAGTTTTAGATAAACTTGAGGAGGTTGTATGTTTCTCCTTTAGAGAGTAACATAAATCTCTTTATAATCTTTCATTATAATCTCACCTGTGTTGACGCATTCGCACACTTTACATATGTCGCACAAACATTGATTGCTGCATAATGTCAGAAGCAACAGTATTACAATATTAATGATATTAAACATTATGACACACACAGATGTATATATATTACGTTATGAACGATGTATCACATTTCAAATGTAGTATTTTCGGACTACTGACGAAATGTACCTGAACGGAAGACTCAGAACTTATTGTTAGTCATACAACAAACTACGTATATATCGGTTCTGATAGCATATCGCGGACGCAGTATTTATGATAGATAATAGGACATCTTTATATTGCTCACTTTACAAACTTTGCTTTATCTTGCTGCTAGATTACATTCCGCGAAGCATGAGTATGATTGATAATAATTAATGATTAGAAACAAATGTCAATCTCATGTTAGTGTTAATAACAAAATTATTATCATCATTAATAATCAGAATATTATCGATAGACGATGAAGAAAATATAAGAAAAGAAAATATGAATGGATTGAAAATTAATAATTTCCTTGTGATGTATATTTTCTCTTTGATCTTTATTGCAAAGAAAAAATAAAATAATATAAATGGTTTGATAATTTTGAACAATTCAAATAAAATAAATTAACATAGCACTTATTATAATTTTATTCCAAATACATTAATATAAAAAAGTGTTAATATATAAGAGCAAAGCACTGATCTGTTTGTATGATAATATTTAATGCAAAGGGAAGTTGACTGGTGAGAGTAATATACATATGATAATTAAGACATATTTCAACGTTTTGTTCGACTTTTATCAGCCTTGTCTTATATGTTATTATTTGAATTCATATTTTGATATTTATTCTGTTCCAAATGTAGTTGAAAGGCACTTTTAAAATAATGATTCTTACATAATTGATACTGTGCTAAACTTGTCGATATTCATTGGTATTCATGTGTCACTTATTAATATCAATGAATTATAAGACACAAAACTTAACACTAAATTATTAATAATTAACGTCAAATTAATATCAAGGAACCGTCTATCGCGGTTTTTTCGCGTACGAAACAGCATTTATATACAAACAAAATCAGGCATTTCCAAACAACATTCTTTGCGACGCTAGGATGCCTTGAAAAACTTCATCAGTGTAGTCTGTTTCTTCTTCGCATTGTCGACCTTCGTCTGCGCCTTTTTTATTCGGGATGATCCTTTCTCTTTCTGTTTCTTCTCTTGTTCTTCCTTGTTCTCTCGTTCTTCTTTCTTCTTTTGTTCTTCTTCTTCATCTTCTGAACAGCTCACGTAAACATGTACCTTTTTAGTCACTATGAAGCCACGATCGTCCTTATAAGTCTCGTTCATCATCTTCAACATTTTTCGTTTGCCATTCTCATGCTTCACTGCTGGTGGAGATGGGCTCTTGGGTCTGGTGGGTGCTGCCTCAGTCTCAACTATAGCCTCGGCCATTGGTTCATCTACATCCATGTCGCTTTGTGCTTCTGAGTCACTGGAATCATTCTGAACCACGATTCTTTTTCTTTTCTTGGTATTGTTATCATTCTCTTGACTCTTAATTCGCTTCTTTCCACGAGGTTTTCTTTTTTCTTCAACTTTCTTGTTTTCAAAGATCTCCTTAACTGGATCCTCCTTTTTCTCTGGCACAGGTTTGGCCTCTGCAGATTTTGGAAGGGATGACATTTTCCCGAATAAGCTATCCAAGCTTCCTTTCTTCTTTTTCGTTTCTTCCATTTTTGGAGAGGTTTTCTTGGATTTAGAGTTCTCTGTGGCGCTTTTACTCTTTTCCAATGGACTTTTATTTTTCTCTGAGCTTTTGTCTCTCTCTGTTAAATTCGTGTCTTTTGAAAGACTATTATTTTCCTCCCCAAATTCTTTATCCTTCTTTGTCTTGTATGCTTTCAATGTTTCAGGGCTTTTCTGCTTGCCAGCTGTATTGAAGAAGTTACTAAATCCATTCTTCTTGGATGCAGCTGCTGGTCTCTTATCTGTTTTCGAATAATTTGTAGATTCCATAGGCTTTGAATTCACTACCTTTTCTTCGATAATCTTTTTGGATGTAGTTCCCCAGCGCATAAAATACATCTCTTCGTCATTACGCTCCACACAAGCATCACATTTTATAGCACTATAACTTACATCGCCAGATATGTCAGAGCTGGCAAGCAGCTCTAGATCCTCTAAAGGCTTATGAACACTATATATATGTTCTGAAATTATTTTACTGAATTTCTCTTTAGCCTTGGACAGATTTGATTCTTTCACAACTTCTATACGCATGCTACTGTCATCTAAGGCACCTATTAATAAATGTGTGCACTCAATGTTGCTGTTTTCACGATGCTTTTCGTAAAACTCCCACAAAATTTGCTTTGCTACATTTACATGTACTTGCAGCTTCTTGCTCAGCCATTTATAGGTTACCTGTAAATATCAATGTGTTATATTTCTATCCTATTTCAATATAAATTAATTGTATCTCTCTCTCTCTTTCTTGACAGGTAAATATTAAATCCGAAATATATTAGTTAGCTTATATACAAATAAATAAATATATTAACTTTATTTTTATTTAAATTTTTATAAAATTACCAGCATATCATGGTCGAAAATGTGACCAGCTAGAATTTCCAGATATTCACCCGTAGTCATTTTCAAATAATTTCTTTATAAATATCAATAAAATGTCTCCAATTCTAACCCAAATCCTCTACCTGACCACTAACGAAACATTAATAAAGTAGTAGTAGTAGTAGTAGTAGTTCTTTTCTGAACTCCGGACTGCATTCAGCCTTGTCCATACGCCATATTCCAGTAGTATGAAGACAGAGAGAAGAAGGAGAGAGGTCACGAGCCGCTTTTAGCCGAGCCTAGAGTCCCTATAGTAAAGCCAGCGGCACACGGTACTTGTTTTCGTACTGGATTGCTTGCTGGATGAAAATATTGCGTTCTGATTGGTGCATTTCCATCCATCTTCGGAAATGTACCAATCAGATCGCAGTATTTTCATCCAGCAAGCAATCCAGCACGAAAACAAGCACCGTGTGCCGCTGGCTTAAGAGTCTGGCCAATGTGGTCCAATTTTTGATTGGCTGGATACGAAGTGGCGCCACCAATTAGTGATAGCAAAGTATGCGGGATATTTGAATAGCAGTAACAGGGAAAAGGAAAATTAAAATACATTTTTGCAATTTTTTATTATTAAATTTTGATATTACATAAAGTTAAAAAATATTATATATGTAATAACATGATTATTAAATTTTATCTAATAACGGAATGCATAACCATGGTTTTACTATTAAAAACAGGTTTTTCTAATTTTCCAGTGTGATTTTTTCTTATTTTAAAATTAATGAAACGAATTTTAATTTTGTGGGATAAATTGTGATATGTTTTTAATGCAGTACATTCAATATCTTTCATTTTTTCAATAAGGAAATTAACAATGTTATAATTGCTTTGCTTAATATAAGGCAAATAATGTATAATTACATAATTCATTTCTAAGAAATAATTAAACGCCGTATCGTTAACAAAAAATAATGTTTTTACGCGATAACATTTTAATAATAATATTTATTAATAATAATTTAATTATTTTCATCGTTGTTTTTATTATATTTTAACTTCTTTATTTTTCCATCGAAAGATTCCGACATTACTTTTGTATGAGGAAAACTTGTTGGCACTGCTTGTGCTTTTAATTTCTTGAAACCATCCTGTCGTGGTTTTTCCCACATTTCTTTAGTAAAATGAACCTACAAATACAATTAGATGAGAAACATGTTTTGTTTATTATTTGATATAATTACATGCTTACCTCACAAATTGCTGAGTATTGTTTCGGTTTCCAGTTTTCTCTTCCAATTTGTTTCAACCATCTAATTTTTTGTTTTTTACTTATTGGAAAACGTTTCATATAGAAGCTATTTCCGCTTCTATTTCTGCATCCCGGTATGCAACAACCAGTCATTTTTTAAATATTTTTATATATATTTTTATATATAGGCCTCTTATTGTGTTGGAAGTTTTTTCCAAGATGAAATGATGTTATGTTATCACTTGCATGTGCACGCGTAAAAACCGAGATTATAGTAGGTGCAGTACAGGTGTCGTAGCCATTTTGTATCCAACTAGAACATTGGCCAGACTCTTACTATAGGGACTCTAGCCGAGCCCAGTGTGAGGCGCCCTCTATACTGCACATGAACTACGATGCCAATGTCCACGACTCTTTTCTGATTTCCTCCACCACGCATGTACTCATAGCCGGCTCAGTCTATCCGTGTGGACCACGCGCTCGACAATCGTCGGCGCGCCGAGCGACAGAGAGATATCATTCCCTCCTTCTCACTTTTGTGTTCGCTCAGCGACGCGAGCGAGAATATCTTTCCCTCTTTCTCGCTCTCGTTCTCGCTCAGCGACGCGAGCGAGGCTAAAGCCCAAAACACAATGCTAGGCGATAGCGATAGGCAATAACGATAGCGATAGCATATCAATAGAAACAGAAAATTCCGACACTAGGGAATGTATATGCCAGTGCAGAATGGAACACGGAACAGGCAACAGCGATAAAATTTCCGACGAATTGGAATTCTGTATCTATTGTCTTGTAGCCTACCAATCATAGCTATCGTATTTTGAACCCTCTTTTATCGATAAAAATGCTTTAAATGAGGCTTCTCAGTCAATTATTATAAGAATAATCGATTATGATTGGTCCATTTCTTACTGCTTACGCTTACAACCTTATTCTTGCAGCCATTGTAAATAGGCCTTAAGGCCTGGGGCTCGATTCCTGACGACGTGCGAATGAGATGCGCATGCGAAAATCTATATTATATGTAACGTGAACTGTATATTTTCGCATATGCATTTCATTCACACGCCATCAGGAATCGAGCTTTAGGAGTGTTTCGAAAAAGAACAGACTTTATATTAGAACGCGAAAATAATATTGATAGTACTGTTAGCGTACGTTCGGAACGCAGCCTGAATTGTGAATTACTGGTAAAGGGAACAGATTTGATTCTATATGAAATGATATGCAAGTCCTTAGTTCGCCTCCGTTGGATGTGGTTCCTGTAATTACGCATATTTTTTTATCGTGGGGATTGATTCTCTTATGCGTTGTGCATTATGCGTTATGCAGAAGTCTGTGCTCTGGCCCATAGGACCATAGGGCTCTGGCCCTATGGGCAAGAGCACAGGCTTTTGCGTAATGCATAATACATAACGCATAAGAGAATAAAGCTAAGACTCCATGCATGCGGTGAACTGCGGCAAACGGTTGCGGTGACCAATCAGGAGGGAGGCGCAAGTCCGGTTGCGGCAAGCTCCGGCATGCGTCTGTCTCCTGATTGGTCACCGCAACCGTTTGCCGCAGCTCACCGCATGCATGGAGTCTTAGCTTTAGCTGAAGTCTGTGCTCTGGCCCATATACCGAACGAACGAACGAACGAAACAGATTTCAAACATAAAATCAGCTGTTACGTGTTGAGGTTATATATAATAATCATTATTAGAGTTTAATAGTTTTTAAAGTTTTCTGTGAAAAAATTGTTTAAAAAATGCTATAAAAAGTTAAAAATGTTATAAAAAATCAAGGTAGAAAGGAAAAGAGAGTGCGTGAGATAATATAACTTCAAAACTCAGAAGAAAACAAAATTATGTCATACGAATAATGTTTACATTTCGCCGGTCAAGAAATGAATTCTATATATACATCTTTATATGTTCATGATTTAAGTTGAAAAATAAAAATTCACCTCTTTTTACTTATTATACAGTTTATCTCGCAATTTGCAACACTTTTTATTGAGTTATTAAACATGCAACGCTTAAGCGACTGGTTAGCTGTTCGTGTGAATCTCTGCCGAAGATGTTACTGTACTTCTGTGAAATTGAACAATAATCAAAGATTAGCAGGTATATTCACTTCGAATGTTTTTTTCTAATTATATATTCTGGCAATGTTTACTAAATTATTTATAGAAATAAAGAAAATATAAAAATTTAAATATTGTATGAATAAAAAGCATAAAATTATAAAATTCAACATAATTACATAGATGTTAAAATTGTATATACATATGATTATAGATTGTGTTATATCTTTTCCTATATTTGTCCATAAACTAGAAAAATATAATTTGTTAATAAGTTATTTTCTTTCATTTATATTTAATTATAAGAATTAAGGATAATTGTAAGAATTGTAAAGGAAGGAAAAGAAAAATCAACTAATCAAATTTGAAAATAAAGTAATATGATGCAAAATTTGTGAACAGATTTCCCTACAACTTATAAAATAAAGGATATGGAGCAAAAGTGGTATGATGTATGGCAACAAAACAAATGTTTTTCGTCTTCCAAGACGAGAACTACCAATAAAAAGGGCTCTTTCAACATGGTTTTGCCACCTCCTAATATCACAGGTGTATTACATTTAGGTCATGCACTCACTGCTACTATCCAGGATGTGTTGGCCAGATGGTATGTTGTCAAAGAAGAATTCATAACATCCCTGATTTTTTTGCATTTTTAGAAGATACTTTTAATCATAGACTTCTAAATGGCAGGTATAAAATGAAGGGTTATTCAGTGCTGTGGATACCAGGTCTAGATCATGCTGGTATCGCTACACAGGTCATCGTGGAGAAGTATTTGCATCACACACGAAATCTGTCGCGTCATAATTTGGGCAGGGAGGAATTCGCATCGATGGTCTGGCAATGGAAAGTGGAGAAGGCTGAGATGATCCGCAATCAATTGAAAATGCTGGGTGCTAATCTCGATTGGGATCGAGAATACTTCACCATTGATGAAGTATGTTTGAAATATCAACCAAATTGGAATCAGTGTAATTGGAATTAATTAAATTAATATTATAAGTTATCTCTAGCATTACAGCGCGGCAGTAACGGAAGCATTTGTGCAATTGCATGAGCGAGGACTTCTGTACAGAGATTGTAATTTTGTCAACTGGTCGTCCTTGTTGCACAGTACCATTAGTGATATTGAGGTGGAAAATATGACCATTCACGGAAGTACCAAGCTCCATGTGCCTGGTTATAACAACAAGGTGACGTTCGGCCGCATGATGAAGCTGGCCTATCCCATAGAAGACTCTAGTGAGTGACAAATGCATTTAATTACCTTTAATTAAACATTATAACCTTAATTATCACAATATAATATATAATTATAAATCTTTTTTTTATATACCATTTTTTATATATCATAATAATTATAATAAAATTATTGACATGGTTATCATGATATTATAATCTAAATTATGATTAACATAATTGTTTATCTTTGTTTCAAAATTACTTTATTAAGAATTAATTAGTCAATCTGTTTTGAGTGAATAAAATAAATAAGTATAGAGTTGACCCAATTTCTGGTTTTCCATAGAGGAGGAATTAATAGTGGCGACGACGAGGCCCGAGACCATGTTCGGCGATGTGGCTCTCGCTGTGCATCCGGACGACGACAGATACGCGAAATACGTCGGCCGGCGTGTTATGCACCCCGTCAGGAACATTCCCATCCCCGTCGTGGCCGACTTCGCGGTCAAGAAAGAATTCGGGACTGGTAAGGTAATAAACATTCTTATATTAATGAGAAGGATCTCACGGCTGATTTTCTCTCTCTTCCAGGCGTGTTGAAGATTACGCCGGCACATGATCGCACGGACCATGGTATTGCCAAAAGGCACAATCTGCCTCTCATCGGCGTCATCAATGAAGACGGCAACATGACAGATGCCTGCAAGGGATACGAGGTACTTCAATTACAATCTAATAAAATTTTATTTAAGTTATGGGTTTCTTCGTTTACTTATATCTATTAATACCAATATTTATTCTACAGGGATTGCCGAGATTCGACGCCAGAGAAAAGCTACTGCACGAATTATCCGTTCGAAAAGTTTTGCGAGACGTGGATGACGGTCACAATATGGTGCTGCCACGTTGCTCGCGCTCGCAAGACATCATCGAGCAATTGTTGAAGGAGCAATGGTTCGTGAAATGCGACCAGATGGCTAAAAACGCCATCGATACGGTGGAAAACGGCTCGCTGAAGATCGAGCCCAGCGTATACAAGCAACATTGGCAAGACTGGCTTGGCAATATTAGGTAATTAATCACTTGAAAGAAAAAAAGACAGAAGTTGAAATCAGTAGTAATCAGTTTGTCAAATAAAAAAGAAAATAAATGGAATTATTCAATTTCGAAGGATTAGTAATTTTTACGAATAGAATGAATCGACTCGATATTGTTTTAGACAAAACGTTTAACGAGAACTTTCTATTTTTCTTTCAATAATCCTGCAAGAATTTAATAGAAAAAAAACAAATCCTTTTGCATCAACTTAATAATAAAGGAGATAATCTGATTACTGTGTAGTTTTTTTAATTATTCATATGCGACTATCAATTTCCTCCGATTTTCTCTTCCTCTTGTGTTCAGGGACTGGTGCGTGTCGAGGCAGTTGTGGTGGGGCCACCAAATCCCGGCGTATTTCGTAATCCAAGACGGCTCATGGATAGTCGCACGATCTGAAGAAGAAGCTTATTTGATAGCCAGGAAGAAATACGGAGACGACGTAAAACTTCGTCGAGACGACGACGTTCTCGATACATGGTTCTCCTCGGCGATCGTGCCATTCGCCACACTTGGTTGGCCTAAAAACGTAAGAAAGAAGAGAAATATAATTATTAACTATAAATCATTGAACGTAATCAAATATATAAATACACATTTGTTTATTCTTTCTTTTTACTCATAGACACAGGACATGGCGAATCACTACCCGCTATCTCTAATGGAGACCGGTCACGATATTCTCATGTTTTGGGTGGCAAGGATGGTGATGTTGAGTTTGGAGCTGACGCAATATTTACCTTTCAAAGTAACACTAATCTATCCGCACGAAAATTCTAATTATATATAAATTTTGAAAAATTTGTATCAAGCTATTATTATTATATTATATAGGAAGTATTGCTACACGGAATTCTGTGTGATGCTAATGGCAAAAAGATGTCCAAAAGTTCCGGCAATGTTATATCGCCAGAGAACATTATCAACGGTTGCAGCTTAGAAGTAAGTACAATATTAAAGACTATCATAATAGAAATAAGCAGATTAATTAATATCGTAAACTCGGTTCTTTGCTATTAATTCTACTTTTTATTTTTTTTTTCTTTAGACACATATCTTAGTGATAAAAGTTTCTTTATAATTTCCTATAACTTAATTTATGGGGAATATAATTATTATTGTTAGGAATTGGACGCGCAAGCGAAGCGAAGCTACGAAGCCGGTATTCTCAATGCGGACGAGCTGCGTAGAACGCTTCGTGTCAATGCCAAATCTTATCCCGAAGGGATATTCGACTGCGGTGTAGATGCTCTTAGAATGGCGCTGTGTGCACGCAACATCAAAAGTAAGTAGTGCACGAAATTTTCTGCTTGTCTATCTTAAAAAACATCTCTATATTCTTTATTTTTCAGATCATAATGTCAGTTTCGATATAGCGAACTGCCGGACGAATAAACATTTCTGCAACAAGATCTGGCAGGCGAGTAAGTACATGTTATTAATGGTGAACGAGGACCGAGAGGGAGACGAAGATATAGAAAAATTGAGCAATTTGGATCGCTGGATCCTGAGTCGTTTGTCTCTAACGGTGGAGACGGTAAATACAGCATTCACCGAGCGGAATTTCCACAAGGCGGCCTTAATGATTCGTCAGTTTTTACATTATGAATTTTGTGATTTCTACTTAGTATGTATATAAAAATTTCCTCGATAGTTATATATTTTTCAATATGTTTATATAAAAGTACTGGAATGTCCTTGTAGGAAGGGACGAAGTTTGGTTTCAAAGATGGCAACGCAAATATCGCATCTGGTCATTCATATACTTTGAAGAAATGTCTCGAAGTCTTCCTGAGGCTTCTCGCTCCCCTCATGCCTTATTTAGCGGATGATCTATACAACAGATTCGCCAAGAAACTGCCAGTGTCTTTTCTGTCAGTGTCTTCGTTGTTGGAGACTGAATATCCCGAGTTCGTGGAGGTATTTTTATTTTATGCTTTGTTTCAAATTTATTTTATGAAGTTTGAATGTATTTGAAATTATATATTTGTTTATATCCAGAAATTTATTCTAATTATATACGTATTGATCAGTAATAAATTATAAATTAAAATGATAATTATTAGTTAGTAATAAAAATGGATTAAAAAAGATTATATCTCTTCTTATCTCCATTATGTTCATTTTTCAGTTTGAACATTTGAGGAACGTTTCGTTGGAGGAAGACATGCAGAAAATCATCGATCTGATAGACACTATCAGAGTCTGCATGGCAAACGTCAGCAAGAAGTCCAGTCCAGAAGGTAAGACTCGAAATTACGCGCTTTGCGCAATGTAAATTAATTAAAATTTAAGAAATATATGATAAAATTAATGTTTCAAAGAAAATATATTATTTTACATTGTATATGTTACTTTGCTAAAATATTTAAAATTCACATTGATTAGCTAGTTCTGGAAATATCGATAATACCTCTAATTGTATATAAAAATACTGTTCATAGTTCGTATCTTGACTACAAATATGCAGGACTATGATCTGTACAAGGATAATGTAAATCTGATCAAGGGAGTAAGCAGAATTTGGAATGTATCGATTTACTTGACGAAAGATTACGAGACGATGAAAAAGGATAACTGCGATGAAATCCTGTACGTTTACACGGACGATTGCTCCTTACTCATTACAATTGCGGTAAGCAAAAAATACCTTTCAAACTTTGAACTCCACATTTCAAAATTAAACGAGCGCTTCTCATATTTACGCGTATTTTCGAAATATATATTTATATCCATTTTATTTCTATATATTTACTGCTTTTATGCTTCAGGACGCGTCGGTGATGGAACAAATAAAGAGAAACTTAAAAAAAAAACAAAGTTTGGGTTTGGAAAAACCAGGGAACTCCGCAAAATTAATGCAACAAGAAGTCTAATTTAATAACTGTGTAATTGTAATTATACTCTATAATTAATAAGTAAAAAAGATCTATATGTATTTAATTCCCTAAATATAAAATTTTGTAAAGTTCGGTTAAGATGGATTACCGCGTAACAATTTATACTCTAGAATAGAAAACAAGAGATTATAGAAAACAAAACGAAAATACTAATTTATTTTTTAACATAGAATGAAACAACATTTAATGTTTAGATTATTAATCTATATTAGATAGCAAACATAATAAACGATGGGTAATTTATTGCGTAATTTTAAAATTATAGACATTTTCTGGACAGAAAGAAAAGATCAATTACATTACTGACATGATTTTTTTATATTTACATATTATGTACGAATCTCGTTATCAGTCTTAGTTAATATCTCGTGTTAACTTTGTCATCTTCAGTCATCCTCGTTACTGTCCTCGCTGTCATCCTCTTCCGAGCTCGAGCTTGAATCGAACCATGTATGCGATTTGAGGTTTTCCGGTATCAGTGTCTTCCATTGTTGCAACTTTCGGCAATCTGTGCAGGAAGATGTGAGCATGAATAAGCAATATCGGATGATGATATTCGATAATTATCGAACAACGACAATACCTAGACTGTAGAAGTCGTTGAGGGTGTATTGCCGATCACAGTCCTCTACAAGTCCACCGTACAAGTACAGAATATTATTCTTCACCACCATCCCGGTGTTCATTCGTGCCGAAGGTGAGAATGCAGCAACTTCTCGCGAATTCTCGTCTACGGATAGATCGTCCATGCCAGAGACAGCTTTAACTGGCGCCGTGCCCAATGTCATCTGTTTCATGCCAAAATATTTAAAAAAATCTGTTTGTCTTAAGGCTCTTGATCCTTGGCCGTGGAGAGGAAAAGAAAAGTTTGTGGAGCACTTTAGAGATGTGCTCAATCAATCGCAAGTGTCATTTTATGGATATATCTTGATTTCTACGGTATCCGTAGGAATTTTTAATATAGATTTCCTCGTTTCTGATGTTATCATTCAAGATGGCAGCGACGAAGAAACAGAAACTTTAATAGACATAACGATATTTTTCACAATTTTATGTCTATTAAAATATATTAACTATAATATAATTATCACAGCATCTAATATGATATGCTTCTAGTATGATAATTATATTATATGCACTACATATTACAATTATAATATGTTAAAAATATGATATTCAGATCATTATATAAAAAGTAATTAAGCAACACCTACTGTGAATACTCCGTCTTCAACGGTGATCGTGTTCGATTGCGTCGGATTGGTCGGTGATTCCTGTGACATTTCCGCATCCTCGGAATCATCGCTCTGTTGGTTCTCTCTTTCTTCATCTCCTCCATCCTTCTGTTTTCTCCTTCTCCGTCGCTCCGTCGTCGCGTTTTCTTTCTTTCCAGACAAAGTAACTGTAAAAACATGCGATTACATTATACGAAGCGCGTCGTGAAACTTACAGAAATTTTTTTACTTATTTAATCGTCAATAAATTCTTGAAAATGACAGAAGTGGAGAACAACTTACATGCGCGTTCGAATTATTTTCTATGCGCGATATAAAGAAATGAAAAACGAGCGCTCACCGCTGTGCCACTGAAACTTCTCGAGATCCAGAGCAAGCAAATCCTTGTAGAACGTGCCCCGCAGATTCTCCTCGTCATCTTCTTCCTCTTCGTCTTGCACACCGCCAAACAACAACGCCAGATTGGGCTGATCAAGTGCCGCGGAAATGCCGCAACGCGGAGTCGCGCGCATTCCTGTCTGTCGCACGCACGTCCACTTGTATTTGGTCGTGTCGTTTTCTAAAATTCGCCACATGAATTTCGCATCATTCATTATAACGACTTTCATTTATTTGATTCTATATCGTATGTATATTATTCAGTTAAAAAAGAAAATAACTGACTGTCCGGAGTTAAGAGAAACATGTCGTCATGAATGCGACCTTTGTCCACGTCCTTCTTTATCCTTTCCTTGTTGTAGCCGCCGTACACCATGATTTTGTTGCCGGGGGTCGGCAATACCACACAGCCGGATCGCGGAGTGGGTGCCAAGCCTGAGATCGTCGATCAAATTAGATAGTTTAGTTTAATTTAATTAATTTACGTATTAATTTAATATTTTTTAAATCGTGATTAACATCTTAATTTAAATGTTACATCAATACAGTAATTATTATTGCGATATTTTTTATAAGATATGATAGAGAGAGAATCTAATATATTACCGGCGGGCTCGATCTTGCGCCAAACATAAGTCTCGAGATCGAACGCATACACGTCGTTAAAGTATTTGTAATCTCTGAGATTGTCATGAAATCCGCCAAACACGATCAGCTGTTTCTTTAAAAGCACCATGCGGTGTCCACTTCTAGCCGACGGACCGTTCGGGGCACTGAAAATAGATTTCAGATAAACAATTCTTCCATTTTATGTAATAATTCATCTATCTCAGTGATGTTTTAATACCAAGTGCATAAAATAATCACGCATCTTATATTTTGTAATAACAGTATTATGTAATATTTTCTATGATCCTTTCTGTTTTATACGTACATGATTTTCTCCCATTTTTTATCTGATAATAGAAACACCCAAAGGTCGCGATAATGATAGAACTGTGACTCGCTAGGGCTAGAGAACTCGCCACCAAACACCCACAATTCGCCACCTCGAGCAGCGGTAATTACTGCTTGATGACCACAGCGTGGGGGTGGCGCTCCAGGTGCCTTCACCACTGACCATTCCTTTTTATTTATATTGTAAAAAAACATATCCCCATATACTATAGTCTGAAAAAAGGAAAAAACTTGTAGATTTATTTCCTCCATTATTACTAAATATTAATATCATATCTATTTGCTAATTGCAATAAATATTATTTAATATCATGTTACTTAAAATTTCTAAAAGCTTTAATTCACTTTAAATTATACAAGTGATATCTTATTATATCTTATCATGTAGATATAACTGAAACATCAATCTAATTAATTTTTTATATACCTGTCGACCATCATAAAATTCACCACCCAGCATAATAAGTTCATCTTTGTAGGGATGTGCATTGAGGGTAAAATTTACTCTTCTGGACGGTGGCTCAACTATAACTTCCTTAACACGTTGCCTACGAGCTTCTTCTTGTTCAATCTCTGCTACCACCTTCTCTATGTCATCCTAGGATAATAAGTAATATGCTTAATTATATATTATTACCGCACTTTATATATATATATATATATATACATATTCTTTATTCTGCTCGTTCTTCACTTCATAATTACTTCTATCCAATTACATTTTTTTCTTAAAATCCTTATTCTCTTTCCCTATCTTAAACTTCTTTTAATTCATAATTATCGTTAAATTTCAATTTCAAACTCGTTTATCGTTAAAATTCAAATTTTTCTCCATTAATTCCTCTTTTAATTATTATTGCAAATTTTAGATAATTGTATGTTTAATTCACTTCCGTATATTTTCCTCTTAAAAAGAGAGTAAAGAAAAGAAATTAAATTTAACCTCTCCGAGCGCAGCCAACTCTTTTTTTTGCCGGGCGTTCAGCTTTTTTTCGGTTTTTAACGCCGTTTTCTCACTACCGCTCATCTTCTTCTTATTCTTATCCTTTTTTCCCATCGTATCTATATTGCTGGAGATAGAGTAATAAATTTAACACCAATTAATTTGATTAGTACTCTATATACACGTATTTGAATCCACATGAGCCATCAAAATAACAGATCATCTGCTAAAAGATGCATGATGCTACTTTACGTCATCTAGCGACATTGAAAGAAGCTTGTTTAACATAAGGTTTGAGTCTCAGCTAAGGTTGGTTGAAACGTCGGTTATGTAGGATTTGAAAGCTTGGGATAAAAGACTCATCACATCTACATTCCTTTATTTTATTAGTGCCGAGATCACCGCTACGAGCCGCCACCAACCTTATACGCCATTCTTATACTGTCATCACACACTATATATGTATACATATTCTATCCTATTATACTCCTATTATACTCTATATTCCTATTATACATTATATTATATTTTCTATATATTCTATTATGTATATTTATTGTATTTTATTATATTATTTAATATATATATCACATACATTATATTTCTAAATCTTTACGCATATATAGAAGTACATGTTGAAAAGTTCGATTTTTAAAATTTTTTCTTTATTGTTAGATTTTTCTTCTTTTTATTTTTAATCTGATTAACTATTTACGTCGCGCTTGATCACTTCATTTGACGTGTCATCAATATATTACCATATTATTATATTATTTACGTCTTTAACAACGTAAAACTACAATGTCGCTTGATTCTTCAGATATTCAAATACAATACAAACATATCCTATAATATTAACTTTATTTTCCACATATGTATAATATAACATAATAATCATGTGATACATTTTTTAATACATCGTCTATTTTTCCACTGTGATATTTTGTTCGGAAACAGTGTCACTTGTCCTGGGAATTCGTGTAACTCCGTAGAAGTGAAATTGCCGTTGATGTGAGTTACATTGTTCTGTACAAAGACGAAAGGCCGTTGAATCGAAAGATCCCTCGTCTAAGTGCCAGCACCGCTGGTTCTTGAATTCCCGTTGTTGCAAGTATGTATCCCGAAGAAGACGCTTGCGCCGACGCATCGGGCAGCGAGCTTAGGACACAAGCGTCACCTTATTTCAACGCGTGGAGAGATCGTCGGCGGACCTGAATTTACATATACATACGAAATATATTAGCATATTACTTACATCAAAACTGTGCATTTAATTTATTATTTTCTCGTTACATATCATGCATAGGATATTTTTCGAAGCGATTAAATTCCAACGTATCGTAGATCATTTAATTTCATTCGTCACTTCTCGAAGATAACAGTCGAGTTCCGATGTTATGGACCATTTCCGGTGCTCGGAATCTCACGCGATTAGATAGTCAATACGTACCGCTTAATAACGGTAAGATTCATCGACGTACCCGGATAATTTGCGTGAGACGTGTGTCAGTGATTACATATGGCCCATCGGTATTTGGGTGTCCACGCGATTGTTACCGGACGCAAATGTCTCTTCTTCCAGATCCCAGACCGCTTTATCATCGAATTTCTCTTCCTCCAAAATCGAGCCGCAGACCGACACGTGCATAAGGTGGCCTGTGCAACATGAAGGAGTATCATCGCGATTCAACGGTATCATGTTGCACGACTAATTCTGAGGAGCGAACCCGAAGAGCGACCCCCGATTTTCTAACATCGCTGTCTCCAGAATTTTCCGATTGTGCAATAGATAAGTAAATAAATAAATAAATAAATAAATAAATAAATAAATAAATAAATAAATAAATAAGTGAATATATATATTCATTTGTTTGTGTTTATATTATATAAATTATAGTATTATTTTTGCATCATGTATGCTCGTGTGTATGCAGGACATCCCTAAAATACGCGATTAAGGGGTAACATCTGAGTGAACGGCTGAGAACACAGAGTAAGTTTGGGAATTTTTTGTAGTTAAATAACAACATAGATGGAAAATTAGTTTGAAGGCCTCTAACGTGCATATCTTAAACTTACACAAAACAATTTTTTGTTATTATTTTGTCTCAAGATGGCGGCGCTGAAGTTCTCCAAGTAAAATTGCATTTTTCTCATGGATCCCCGCGGCTTGCAGCAGAAATGCCGTATACTTTCAAAAAGGACAAAAAGGCAAAATTTTTGTTAATCTATATTAAATTTGCTAGAGAAGTATACACGTATATGTTAAAATATTGATTTTTGTAGAAATGATGAACATTAGCAAAAAAGTTTCAGTTTTATCCAAGAAATTCAGTGAAAAAATATTTACAATAACAAAAGTTTCAAACCGATCGTAAAAATCATGTGTACTTCTCTAGAAAATTTAGTTTAACAGCTACTGTAAAAATTTCGAGTAAATCGGATGAAATTTGTTAAAGTTCTGCTGCAAGCCAATTCGAAAAACGTGCTTTTACTTGGAGAGCTTCAGCGCCGCCATCTTGAGGCAAAATAATAACAAAAAATTGTTTTGTGTAAGTTTAAAGTACGCACGTTAGAGGCCAATTCAAACCAATTTTCCATCTATGTTGTTATTATTTAACTACAAAAAATTCCCAAACTTACTCTGTGTTTTCAGACGTTCACTCAGATGTTACCCCTTAAGCTATTATACTCGAATATTGTAGAATGTTAATTTCATTGATCTCACCTACTATGTACACACATGTAATATAATACACACATATAATACACACGCACATATACACTGAATATCGGTGGCGTTTATCGATGGTCGCTGCGCTAGCAACCCTTTCTTTCGCGCGCGCCGAGGATCGACGCGACTCGGAAATCGATTACGAACATACCTGTTATTAATCCGGAAACGATGGAGATTCCCAGGGTGACCACCAGCGCCAGTAATTGAAATCCCGCTTGCTGATACGCCGTCCGATCGTATCCCGGCGATACGTCGTACATATTGTCCCGCAGCTCGGCGAATTTCTGCCCTGAGCTGGGCGCCCGCGCTGGGAAGATCTGTCGCGAACGCCGGCATTTAATATTGCGGAGGCACTGGCCATGAGGGATGGGGAGAAAAAACCGCCGCGGTCGAGAGGGTGACGCGCGCGAACCGAATGACATTAATGTCCGATGTGTTTTGTATTCTTTGCTCGTCCATTGAAATCCCCCGACGAGGGAATGTCGAAGTCGCGCTAATTTTTGAGACGCAAGCAACCGATATCGGAAAAATTCGCTCGCTCGAACGTCAATATTAATAAAATTTGTCTCTAAGATGCGAATAACATAACAAGCCAGATACCATTTATATATGTTATTATCATTGATTTATACTTCTCCGCTTGCATTCTCGACTTTCGGTGACTTCGGCGAGACGTTTCACGTCTCGTTTAACATGTTGACTTTGATTCAACGAATCTCACACGCCTTCGTTGTCTACGTCGCAATTCTTGTTGTCACACAAATATCTGATATATATATATATATGTAATAATAATAAAATATTGATTATGATTAAAAGCACACAGAGAGAACGATTTAGTTGAATCTAACAAATGTTTATTTGGAATAGTCGAAATAAATTTTTTGATTGATCGAACAAAATTTTGTTTGACGCAACAAAAACATTTCGTTGGAACCAAGCTGCAACGAAATATTTTTGTTGCGTCAAACAAAACTTCGTTCGATCAATCAAAAAATTTATTTGGACTATTCCAAATAAGCATTTGTTAAATTCAACAAAATCGTTCTCTCTGTGCAGCGTGACTAAAGTGTGAATAAAGCAACGATGGAAGTTGATACGCGATGAAAGCACGATACGATAAAATTAACGATCAAAGTACGATTAAACCACAAACGAAAGAAGAGCGATTAACGAATGATGAAGGCAATGATTAAATTACAACGGCGGATTAAAGTACGATTAAACCGTGATAAAAAGTAGAGCGATTAAAGAATAACGGAAGATCACTTCAAAATACGGCTGAGATAATGAGATAAAACTAAAGTACACTGTGTTGGCAGTTTACTCTATTATGCCGCACCGGGGAAGAGGTCCGCCGATGGGTCCTATGAAAGTCAACGTGTTAATAATAAGCCTCGCGGTATATGACGACGATCGAGCGACGATGAAGCGGAACGCGTTCGCACGACCTACATAGGTGGCGGGGAGGCCTTAAACGACTATCACTTCTTCATCAGTTCGGCTCGGTAATTATCGCTAAAGTTTACTCGGAAATTCGCGATCGCCCTACCAACTAACGTCGCACGTCCTCCCGCCCGTCCGCGTCCCGCTTGGTAAATGTACTTTAGAGAATTAATTACGGCAACGACCGGACGATTAATTCGCGCGACCGAGTTACGTACGTCGTACAGGGAATAATCGTAAACGGCTTCGGTCGCAATGACCGCCATAAGCGCGCCGAAAACTCCAGCCAGCACGCCAGGCATCCCGTGCAAGTTGTGCACCCCGCAAGTATCGTGGATCCGCAGGTGCTTCTGTATGATCGGCTGCAAGGAAGAACAACGTGAAGAATATGAATTTGCGCGCATCGTCTGTAACATTCCCTCCGGTCCACCACCCTGGACTATCGTGTATACCGAAGGACAAAATACTTATCAGAGAAAAGAAATAACAAACATGTTTGTACTCGGTGAGTATTGATAAAATATTTGCTCAAATTCTAGTGCATTTTTATTTAAGTAGAATAAATAATTGCTCTTTCATAAAGAGAGCTACAAAGTTTTAACAAAATGTAAATTTTCTGATTTGAAGGAAAATATTTTCTCAGTGTGAAAATATTCATATCAACATAAATATTCACAAAATATTCGCGTAAATATTAGTATAAGTGGATATGTTGTTAGTATCTACCAAGTAAATATCTTTTATTTTTTAAGTATGTTTCCTCTGGTGTGTATATTTTACCGGCGTATATTACATATTCCGACGGTTAATTACAAGTCCCGACTGTGAGACATTAATGCGAAAACGTCCACAGTCGCGGTAATTTTCGCGTCGCGACTGAAATTGAGTCGCGCTGTTGCGTGCGAATCTCGAATGTCAGTGACCCTTGCTAGTCAGTCGTCCTGATAATGAAAGAGGAGCGCGATAGGAAAATATGATTTAATGAATTAATCGAACAGTTTTGTTCGCTTTTTGATTGAATCAGTCGCATACATGTCGTAGAAACAACACTACTGATAATATTCTGTTATTATAACGTTGACGAAGGATCACGAACGACGACGGCAATCACTTTCGTTCAATGAATAATTTATTCCCGTCAAATGCAATAAAGACATGAATAATATATCAAATCAGATTTTTCGACCGGCTCAACGTATGCAACGAGGAAAGATCAGAAAATAATAATACGACAAAATCCCGAGATTATCGGCTACATAACGCATTATCGACCAGCACTCCATTTGTGGAATACTTCTTTATCGAATAAAAATATAATTATATTATATTAGTTAGTAATTTTTATTTGTTTAATATATATTTTAATTAATATGTAATTCCATCTTGTATGCCTACAGCGTTCCCTTAATCAGGGGAATTGGGAAATTGGAAATTCCCAATTGTGTCTACGTTTTCCATAAGAGGAAAAAATAATTTTAATATTAATCTAAGACTTCTAGGAAGTGAATAGATCCTTCAATGTTATGTTTACACTTTCCGCTTATAAAAATAGTTTCATTATTAATCTAAGACCTCTGAAAGAAATAGGTAAATCCTTCGATAAAATTTAAACTGATAATTTCACGAAGATTACTCACGAAACAATGATGTTTATTTATTAGATTTGGTTTTATTATCAGGTCTTATTTGTAAATATTAATTTATTATTATAAATTTATAATGTAAATATTATTTAAATATTATTATGAAATATTATTTAGTTTTATTATTAGGTTTTGTAGATTATTAGGTATTGTAGATTTGAAACGTTCATTTTTTAGGCTTTTATTATTATTAGATTGAAGAATATTCGTGCTTACCGTGAGGTATTTATATCCCAGCACGCTGATTATCCCGGACAAAGCGCCGACGGCCAAAGCTCCTATGCCTCCACACATCATACCTGTGTGCATTAGAGAGAGGGAAAAATCTCGGTCTAGCGCGATCATCAAAATAGCTCGACTCGTCGTAGCTCACAAAGATCGATTTTTCGCCCTTCGATGACGAAGACGCAAAGCGAAGAGCAATCATACCTGCGGCAGTGCCAATGGCGACGCCGCCGGCAAGGGTCGAGTTTTGCACGTGCACCATGTTGAACTTGCTGTTGGAGACCAACGCGGACACGGCGAATGCGGTCACGCAGCTGGCGGATATCGACAGCAAGGTGTTGATTATCGCGCGCTGTTGATCGTCGCCCGTCAAGCCCGCGCTGTTGAATGACGGCCAAAACAGCCATAAGAACAGCGTACCTAAGGAGCAGCGCGCGCGATCGTCAGCTTCGCCGACCTGTTCGTCTTCGGGGAACGAGGAGACAACAAGAGTTGTTTCCACGTTCCGCGAGTCACGGACGATTCTCTCCCGTGGCTCGACGAGAACGAATTTTCGCTTGAACGATTGAGGTTTTATTCATTTATTTTTTTTTCTTTAACACGTTAATTGCCGCTCTGAATTTCACCGATTGTGCAAAAATTCAATTGATGGTCAAAGAATATTAAAAACACACACACGATAATACGATAAATAAATGTAATTCGAGATGCATTTCCTCTCTTCATTTTATTGCCTCTCCAATGGCCGCAGAATAAAATGTTCACGCGCGATTAATTGTATTTTACATGCTTAATTTAACGAGACAACGCGGCGTTATCTCAGCAGCGCAGCATTCAACATCGTCAAAAGAGAGTAAAACAAAAAAAATCAACACACAGAAAACGCACTGTTGCGCGATGAGAAAAAAGACAAATAAATCTCGCTTGACGTCGCCTATATTCTCGAGATTTACGGTTCTCCTGGAGATTCGTTCGTAGGGAAATCTGAACGTATTTCACCCAACAGCCCATTGTGAGAGCATAAGCCGTTTTCTTGAGAGATGACAGATACTTTTCGCACTTACCGATCATGGCGAATATGTCCGACTGGTAGGATGCACCCTCGAGCTCGTGCTCCTTCGGCTCCTTCTTCGTTCCGAACACGTAGCTGACCGCCAGGCCGAAGTACGCGCCGAACACGTGCACGAACATACTGTCACCGGCGTCGACCACCTGCGAGACACATGAGTGGCGCGATTTAAACGACGAACATTCACCCTCCGTCTCCTCTCGCAAAGAGGGACGACGAGTGGAGTAGAGTAGAGTAGAGTAGAGTTGATATTTATTTGCCTTGGGATACTCCACTTGGTGCACATATGCTTGACGCATGATAAAGTACGGACGGGTTATAAGCATGTAATAACGATTCATCTGGAGAAAACAGAAAATAAAGCGAATCGCGTACATACGTTTATCTAAAAAAAGAAAGCAAATACTATATCAGGAGCAGAATTATTATAATTTCACACGTAATTTCATACCTAATTCATACCTAATTCTTATAATTGTAAAATCATAGGTGTGTTTTAATTATATATGTGGTAATAATAGTAATAATGAAATGACGAATAAGATAAAAAAGTAAAAATTAAAAATATGCGCACATTTATTTGAAAAAGAACGCTATATCTCGAGTAGAATTATTATAATTATGTAATGTAATAATAATAAAAATTGTATCATCTTTTATTTTTTATACATTATCGCCTTAATTGCAGAATTATAGAGAATCGTTATAATTATATATAATCGTTATATCGTTATAATTATATATAATCGTTATATCGTTATAATTATATATAATAATAATAATGTAATAAAACAGAGAGGAGGATAAAGTCAGGCGAAATGACAGTTGTCTCCAAATGTTTCGTCTGCCAGAAACAATCGCTGCCGAAGAAACGAACGAACTCACCATGAACATATGCTCGCCCACGAATTTGTTGACGTTGAACATGATCAGTTCGGCGATCCCCATAAATATCAGCTGCATGTAGGTCGTCTTGCCCAAGAGCGCTCCCATGGAGATGAGCGGCGCGGCGACGGCGACGTCCGCATCGAGCAGGCTGAGAGCAGAAGTTGCGTCGCGCCGGTGTCCAATAATTAACGAGGGATTATTTCCGAAGCGCGTCGGACGAACGGCGTGGATCATGCAGACGGAATATTTGATGATAATTGAAGCAGCGTTAATAATTAAACGGGAGAATCGCGAGTGCGCACGATCTGTATCCACTGGAGGAAGATTCGCGACGCGAGACGATGAGAGCGGATGATGGACCGGGGCGATGATTTTGGCGCATTCCGTCCGTATCAATCCCACCGCAGTCAGGAAAATCGAAAGCAAATATCAATCGACGAGTTTGTTTCGCCGGCAGTTCATCTGCTATTTTCGATAATAGTTTCGACACTCTCTTCTTCTCCCAAATCCTTGTTCTCTCTCGCTCTCTCTCTCTCTCTCTCTCTCTCTCTCTCTCTCGCTCTCTCTCTTTCTCTTTTTCTTTCTCTTTGTCCCCCCTTTTATCTCTAATCTACTCCATTTTATTTTATTCTACTCGTTCTCTCTTCCCTTTTCTCATTTTTTCTCCCCCTATCTCTTTCCATCTTCCGCTCCTCTTCCTCGTTTCCTCCTTCTTCTCTTTTCACTCTCGCTGTTTTCTTTTTCGACCAATTCCACACGGCGCGCCCTGGGGTAGTTATCGAATCACATATATGTTTGCACGGTGGCCGCGAGATTGCCGCGATAAATGTTCGTAAGTTAACCACGGGTTTACTGTTCGTGATTTTTGCGAGAGCGCGCAGCGCTCGAAATTCGGTTAATTTCGCGGGACAAGAGTACCGCGTTTAATTATGCACGATCGCTCGGACGCATCAGGCATATTATTTCAGATGTATTATTCACCGCGGGATTTATCGTCGCGGATGACCTAATAATGCTCCAGGAGATTTCGATTTGCAAGCGAGAACGCTCGCTCGGGGAGCTCTTCCAGCCGGCACGCGCGCTCGCGACGCGCACTGAGCGACGCGTAAAATCGCGAGCCTCCTCCCGAATTATAGATCGCCCCGCGGACAGAGGGGGAGAGAGAAAGAGACGCGGAGAGCGCGGGATTAATGCGGAAAACAATCGAAGATTTATAGGCGCATGCATATGCATGTACATCTGCAAATGTAATTCCGATTCCTCGAGCGCTCCGAGAACCGCATTCTCCCCTGAGTTCTATCGCGAATCGAGTCCGAGAGTTTCGAGTCTCCAGATACGAGAACTGTTTGTGTACTGGCGCTGTCAGTGTAAATTCAGTGCTTCCCTGGGTCCGGCCAGCCAGATATCCATCCGATACTCAAATTCGCGGGTACTTGGGAAAAAATTATGCACTAGAAAAATGAAAACCCAAAAAAAAGTATTCTATTTGTAAAGTGATTTTTCTCATAGTCTCATATTCTAAGCGAAGCCTTTTACAGAGAAAAGATTCCCCTCTCGATAAAGCGATTAAAGTGAACCATTCATCTAAAATTTATTAGATATTATTCTAACTGTTTTCCTCTTATTTCAAGAGAATTTCCTCTTATATCAATTAATTTTCCTTTTATATGAAGAGGAATATGTTGATTTGAACGTCGGCTTCTTTTGTTCATGCTTTACCTCTAGACATGAACAAAAAAATAATCATGTGCTCGTGGGTCAGAATATTTGGAACGCTTGTTAAAAAAGGCATGTGTGTTGCTGTAACATATAATGTAGATAATTTATCCATATTTGATCAAATGCAGTTTATAATCTATTTGATTAAGAAGTTGAATAATATATTCTTTCTTTTAACTATGTTTCATACAATTGGTTATGATAAATATCTTTGTAACTATAAAGTCCATAACAAAATCGATTGGATATTTATTTGTTACGATGATCTTATTTCATTCATGCCTACTTGTAGAACTTGTAGAACTGGAGCTAGAAGTGCATCTATATATATATATATATATATATATATTGCTTTTTGCTATACATTATAATAATTTTTTCAAATTAACTAGTGTAACCAGTAAGAATAAGTAATAATCCTCTTAAAAAACGATTAAATAATTTGTATATAAGGGGGAATTTATATTAAAATCAATAAGATTTGCATTATATATATATATATTTATATATATATATAACATATAATTCCTCTAACTTTAAGAATAATGTGTTTATAATATTTTCCTCTTAATCTTAGAGGAATCCTCTTAGGAGGCCATATATAAGAATAAAATCCTCTAAAATTTAGATGATTTCGCTTTCCGAAATTACTTTTTTTGGGTGTAATGTATCAACAGCACTGAGATGTGACTGAAGCGCATTTTCCGCGTTCGAGATTGTCATTGAATATTATTGATGATTGAAACTGTAATACTGCTACTGAAGTTAGTACTCGAGTCATCAATATAACGCATCAGTGTACCATATTTCCAATAATATCGCTCTGAATCTAGAATCAAGAGAAAATGTCAATAATACCGCTTCGAAGATTTAATCCAATTAGACCGCTGTGTCGATACATCGCTTTTTCTGCGAAAATTTCCCCTCTATTAAAATCCGTGGCTATCGTACGAATAACGGGCTATTTGGCAAATTTGCCTGTCGATACTCAAATACGCTATTTGACACTTAAATCCGTGGAAACTACCAAGAAATTATTCAACTCCGCGCTCAAATTCGCAAACGTTGCCCGGACACCCAGTTATCCACTCGATGCTGAAACACTTCACAGAGTTGCTGCTCAAATTAACCGAATACTCATCTGCCTCTTGTTCTCAATGCTCACAGCGGCTGATCCGGAATCAGCTGATTCCATCGTTCGCTTTTCTAAACGTATCACCCACCCGCCACTGATTATGTTACTCGAGTACCTAACCCGGCCAGACGTAATCGTGTACCGTGAAACGCCCTAATATCACTAACAAGAACTCGAGAAGGAAGCGCAATTCGCACATTCCCGCGCCTCGGAACTTCCGCTTCCGCGAGCACGAGACAGAGGACAGGGTGAAGGTAAACCGAAGGAAGACACTGACCTTTTCAACGAGAGATAAGCCTTGGCGCCCGTCAACGTGTTCGTCACGCCGTTGCAGATTAGAGCCACCTGGACGAGCACGGCGCCGACGAGGAAGGTCAAGCCGGCCGCGCTCTGGCCGTAACGCTTGAGGAACGTCATGAGGAAGCCGAAGCCGACCCAGATCATCACGTGGACATCTTGATACACTGTGCCGTTTTAACCGGTGCCGCAGGAAGGTTGGGGGGAACCAAACAACAAAAGCCCTTTTTATAAGCGACATGCATGCACCTTGCGTGCGGTTAATGAGCGAGCGTCTCTGCTCTTGTCTTGCTTGCTTTGCTTTGCTTTGCTTTGCTTTGCTTTGCTTGCCCGCCTGTCCCGCTTGCTCGCGCGCACGAGCAGTTGCTATGTTAATCGCGCGTTAATTGACCGTCGCGATCGCTTGATCGCGCCGATCCGCAGCTTCGCGATTTTCGCGTCACGGAGAATCGCTATGATCGTTGCCGTCATCTCTTTATTACGCGAAGCGAGAACGACGCGAACTACGGCTACACACTTCCGGTTTGTAACCCGGAATATTTTTCTCTCTCTCTCTCTCTCTCTCTCTCTCTCTTTCTTTCTTTCTTTCGAATTTTCTTTGCCCCTTCTTTCTTTTTTATCTTTTGCATTTCTCCTGTCTGTTTCTCTCGGCTTTTCTTTTTTCTCTTTCTTTCTCTCTCTCTCTCTCTCTCCTCTCTCTCTCTCTCTCTCTCTCTCTTCTTTTCCTCTCTCGTTCTTGCTCCCGCGTCTGCTCTGATTGGAACTTACGTGGTGCATACGTGATCGGCGATCCGCTCGAATGCCCGTTGAGACTGAACGCGTAGATATTGGCCCTGTTAGTCGCGCTCACCTCCGGCGCGTATTGGAACGTGACGATAAAACCGCACAGCAGCATGCCTTCGATCGCGAGGAGCACCATCGCGTGTACCAGCGCGTAGTTCCTCATGTTTCGTAATAAGGAACTGTTCATTACTCCACCGCGTTTTGGACTCTTGCTTCGCACGGCATGGGAAGGGATCGGCGATTCGCAACGATTCGATGGCCGAGTATCGCGAGCAGATCTTTCGCGAATGCCAAGAGCGGGGACTGTCGCAAAAATGGCGGATTCATTGTGTATAGGCGCGATAGTCATCGACAGGTCCCGTCGAGAATAGCGCAGGGAGGTCATGTCAGACAGGTTGAGTTCGGCCAATTGCCGGTACGGCGAAGAAAAGCGCGCGAGAACGGTGGAAACGAGAACGCATAGCGTGTTTTACAGCGCGGGGTATTGTTATTCCAATGAGCGGATGACGTGTCGTCACCTTTATCGTACAACTGATAAACACGCGCGATAAAATTCTTTTCATTAGCGGCTTAAACTTTCGATCGTACACTAGAAAAAACAATGTCTAAAAAGCAAAAACTCACATTTATAAAAAATTAATAAATATTTTAAATTTCTGTGTAAGATATTGAATAAAATAAAATGTGAAATATAAAACAAATATATGGATATAAAAATAAAATACATTAATATATAGATAAATTTTAACAAAATTAAAATAAATATTTTGCAATATTCTAGGAGATTTATTCGGTAGATACCGAATAGCATATTTCGTTAAATCCAAATTCTTTTATCTAGATAGAAAAAACTATTGCTTCTTTTCACGAAGAAAGCTACGGCTTCAATCAAATAAATATTCTTCTATTTGAAAAGCAATTTCGTTTATGTAAAAATACACATACATTGACATGAGTAAATATATTATTAGTATTCACCGAATATTTATTAAAATTTAGATTTTAATTTCATTTTCTTCCTTCAGGGTACGGCTCGAAGAAGCGATTATCATACACGGCGCGGAGTCATCGCGGAAAGTTCGCATTTCGCGGGACTTCAAGGAGCCGTCGCAATATTTTCTTTTTTATATGCGTAATCATATCAAGTAGGACAATATGATATTCCGATATGATCGTATTAAATATTGACACGCAGTGTGATATTAATTGAAAGGACACAATTGTTTAAAGTGACACAACGGGGTTACTTCGCTCAAGATAAATTCCACCGTTTCACATCATAGACTAAAATATGTGAAATTTAAGTTACCGTGTGCGTCCAATACCTTGCCAGCTCTCTCCTTACTCCGCTCACTTTTTTGGGAGACTCCTCGATATTATTACGTCGTATATAAATCCCATAAATAGAACTGGAGATTAATCTCGGCGGAGCACTCGCGCGAGCCGATGAAGATTCCGCGCGATCTTCGTCGAAAGTTGCTCCATCCCTCGACATCGGTCACGTCGCGAGCTCTCTCAGACGCAGTGGCGAACATCGCGCGATTGCGTGGCGTGGTTATTGGTATTATTGGCGTTATCAGCGCATACGGAGCATTATCTCGGTGCCGACATTAGTGAATCCCCTAATCATGTTCGGGCTGTTACATGCGGCAAAGTAAACGCACGAATCCATGCGCGCGTAATTCGCACGGTCGCGTTAATTAATTTCGACGAAGACTCGCGAGATAAATCGACGGCCGGCCCGTTGCACCGAGCGAACCGACCGACGCGTCGTGTCGCGACCATTATTAATAGCGAATCGCAGCTGTTTAGTGATGTTCGGCCGTGTATCTGAGAGAGAGAGAGAGAGAGAGAGAGAGAGAGAGAGAGAGAGAGAGAGAGAGAGAGAGAGAGAGAGAGAGAGAGAGCGGTATATATTAAGCTCGTTATACAAATACCCGCGGATAAATCAATCGATAACGTGACACGCGCGGTGGGATAATTGGCAATAGATAGGAATTAACTCGACGCGGCTCGAACCGTCGGCGTCGCGGACGACAAGGAAAAATGTATCGTTCCCCCTTCTCTTCCTCGCTATGCGTCGATTTGATCTTTTTACCTCCCGTCTCGTACTGTTCAATTCTTCTTTCAGTTTCAGTTTCGTACGTAGATAATGACAAATTTTAGCAAATTTCAATTAATTTTAAAGTAACTAAAATCTATTATTTGTACAATTGGTTGTTTCTCCCTTTTAACCGCTTGTTGAGGGTCGATCTTTCGAAAAATTTAATGTCTGTTTAACTATTTGTAAATTGGTGAGCATTTCGTGTGCCTTTTATTCTCTCCTTTAGAAAGACTCGAGAAAAACGAACAGCGCCAATGTACTCTTTGCTTTTCAACGGAATGAGTCAACCCTTTAACTTAATTGATAGCACAGTGGCATAGCGGGTTTTAAAATCGACGATGGGGAACGAGGGGGTTTATTTATCGATGTGGATTCGTCGACGAACTTAAGGCTTCCCGCGGTCACGACGAAAGCACGCGCGGCGTAATGACGCGCCGGTGCTTCGTTCGGTATTTTGCTAACGAACGACATCGTTGTCGCGCTTTTGTTATTCAATAGCGCCGCTATTTATATCCCGCCGCGCGATGAGAAAATAGAACTTATCGCGGGAAGAAACGCAGCGGGAAAAGCACCTTATAACGTCGCCTCTGTCGACCCGGCGCAACTCACCGGCGAACTTTTCTCTTCGCCCACCCGCCCGTTGTGGTACTGTCGCGAGAGAACACAAGAGATACGTGTATTTATTTCTCGCTCTCTCCCCCCCCCTCCTTCATCTCTTTCGTTCTTGCTCGCGAGATAGATATAAATATGTGACGTTGTAATTCGATTTACTCACTCGGATAAATTCGCAATGGGTCGTCGTCTGGTTTCTTGTCCTGGGCTTTGCCGGCGGCGGCGGTGATGCCTGCAAGTTTGATTAGCATTTATTTCAGGCACGAACGGGAGAATTCTCGACGGCTGAAATTCTCTCGGTTGCCGTCGTCGTATGCGCGATTTACCGCAACTTTCTTCCGCCAACGAGGAGAGACGCGCACGGGCGCGATTCCGCCTGAGAGTGATCCGCGGAACTCCGCGGAAACGCGGAGACATTCGTCACAAGAAAAAGCGCAAAACGGCCGAAAAGAAGTAGGAGGAAAGAAAGAAAAAGAAGGGAAGGGAAAAGTAATGCGAGAGATTCGCCGTTTTCTCTGCGATTCTTAATCTTTAATCGTGTTTCCGCGGAATCTCAAGTTCCTCCTTCCTTATTCTCTTCCTCCTTTTTTTTCTTCCCGCCACGCACGGTCGCCGGATCTTCTTTGCGCGAGAATTAAATTTACATTCCCGTGCGATTCGTATTACATCGTAATACCTTTCCTTGATCATACACACATTTCACACGTACACACACATGTATCCGTAGACGCAGTTCGCGCGATGCGAGGATAAGCGCGTTCGGAAATTCGGTTGGTAGTTGCGCCATAACATTCGTAACCATTAACTGCGCTAACTATATTATTGCGTAACTAAGGCGCGCACGCACACCTCCGAGAGGCGCGCGTGTGTTTCGCATGGCCGCCTACGTATCACGCACGTACACGTGCGTACACGTGCATACACGACGGTCGTTATGTACCAACCTGTGTGATTTCTGTGCGCATTAACACTCGCTTCCGGCCCGTACGTCATCAACGTCCCCATTAGCACGATCAAGACGATCTGGATTAAAAACAGCCACAGCACCTGCTGCTTGCCGGAGACCGACGAAAACATTCCCTGCGAAGGAGCAGAGGACAAGGAGAAGAAGAAGAAGAAGAAGAAGAAGAAGAAGAAGCAGACGTCAGGTCTTTCATTCGTATCGTTCAAACACGCTCGACGCGATTACGTACGCTATTCGTTCTTTTGTCACATGAATTATTTTATGTATTTTATGTGTTTCATTCTCTCGCTCCCTGCCTTGTATATATCTCCGATTGTTGAATCTGTGGGCATATACTTTGACTTTTCCCAGCTGTATATAATATTTATGCGACGAATATTTTCACGTCAAATATTTATACTTTTTATTATTTAGGCGTTCCGCAGACATTGTCTATTTGCGATTGACCATTTGCAGAAAATTATGTTTCCAGCAATTTGAATATCTTAATAAATTTGCGACCGTGAATGGTGCAAAGATAATTTAACAGTAAGATTTGATTGCACAAATTCGTTATAAAGTTTATTATGGATAGGTAGAAAGGTAATTTAACAGTGACATTTGATTGAATACAAATTCGTTATAAAATTTATATTATAGATAATTCTAATTAAAATAATTCATGTGAATAATTCATAGAAACAGTTATTATCGAGTATTATTTTGTCGTCCAATGTTATCGGGTCGTTGCGGTAAATCGTTTTATCATTTTTTCGCCGAGTTTCGCTGTGCCAAATAAAAATCAACGAGATTCCGTTTTATTGGAATTGTGAAAAAGTGGAGTTAGTCAGTTTCGAGGAGAATCAGCCAGTCAGTCAGTCAACAAGTCAGCTAGTCAGTCGATAGGTCAGCTAACAGGCAAGGTCTATTGAGCTAACAGGCAAGGTCTATTGAGATCGAAACAGTTTTTAATTGTTGAAAAATTATTTCCAAGCTCCCACCGAATCGAGTTTTCGAGCTCGCTCGGCGGGAGAAACGAGTCCCCTTCGCCATCGATTTAATAATATTTTTCGCGATATCCTCTCGTCAATCTATTTATAATTAAATCCTAGAATATCTTTTCATTTAACCTGGAATATCTTTTTATTTAACCTGGAATATCTTTTTATTTAACACCCGCGAATATTTATGGATACATTTATGTTGCGCCGGTTATACCTTCATTTATCTCTATCGCTCGCACTCGCTTGAGCGCGTCAATATTTGTTGCGATTTACTACCGTAAACGGAATTTATCATCACGAGCGATCAGATATTGTGTAATACTTTTAATCACGGCGCTCCTCCCTTTTTTCTCGATTCGACGGCGCTGATCGATCCTGTCAATAAAGCGAGTTAACGCGGAACAAAGCTGCCGAGGCGCTATCTCTTCACTCTCGCTCTTAGAAAAACAGTTATATGATTATCGATCCCGATTCGTTTTTAACATCTATTCATGATGATGCACCCTTAATAATCGCGCGCAACACGCGTCTCATCGGGCCGATCACGCTGGAAGGAAAATAGACAAATAACCCGATCCGTGTGAATGTCCCATGAAAAATAAATAAAAAAGAGAGACTCGTTGAAATAGCCCGAATCGAGTTAAACGAACTCGATTTCAGAGTCGCGCATGGCCGACTAACTGGCCTAATTTCTCCAGTACAATTTTTATTTCAGCGAAATACGTTCCTCTTGTTTATTTGCATGAAACGAATTAAAAATCTACTCCAATATTATTATAAAATTGGCATCTTCGGTCGCGTTTCCTGTCTGATTCGCTCAACCTTCCATCGCAAGTAGAGTCACAGTTCGCGATCAATTTTCGGTGATTACTTTTGCTAATTGAAGGAACGTCTATATGACACATAGCAACTACGTTTCAACTACGATTAAATTCCGCAGTTCCAACGTCCAACTGCCGCGATCCGATGCGATTGTTACTCCGGTCGTCGTCTCGAGCGTAATTTGCAATTGCGCGACCTTGAAACTTTGTTCCTCTCGCCTGATTTCTTTCCTCTCAGGCTACATACCACCACTGGTAAAAGATATTTCAGCGTGCGCGTATACCGTTACTCAAACGAGAAATAAGAATCAAATCAACAAATTAAACAAAAGATCAAATAAAATAGAAGAACATCCAGTATCGATAAAAAGTGTACACTAATGGAGGAAAATATAAATATATCCATCGAATGCGATACCTCTCCCATGGCGTGTCGGTAATCGTGAATTCACAGCGCGCGAGGCACCTGGTTTCCTTGGTCTCCGCTCGCGCGATCTTCCGCTTCTTGCCGCTAAAAGCATCGCTTTTTCAGATCGCTACCTCACCGTCCACCATCCGGCCGCTTGGATATGCGCGCCGGAAGGCACCCTTCGCTCGTTCGCTCGCTGAGCGCGTCTCGTGCGCGTCGAAATTCACCGCGGAAGAGGCAACCACGTGAACGAGGGCGCTGTCGTCCCGGGCCCGGCGACGTCGACGTTCGCAAATTGCATCGTTACAACGGTCCGCCGCGAGGATGACGTATTAAATTAAATCGTCATCAACGCGACGCGAGAACGCGGCCTGGGGCCGGACGGGCGGGTGTGCGGCGGCGATGACGTCGAGAGGCCGCGAAAACAATTGATAACGATGGCGCGCGCGATAAATACACGGGAACACGGCGGGCCATCCGCGATAACGGATAGTGCAGCCGGCTATCGGGCTCGGATAGTTTGCCGCAGCGCGAGCGAGCGAGCAAGCGCGCACGTGTGCGTGCAAATATTAACTTTTGTCGTTCGAGCGTGCCGTTTAGAGACAACGTTTATCTGATATCGACGAATAAATCATCCGCGAGCATTTCGAGCGGGCGCGCGCGCGCGCGAGCGAGCGGCCGGCGCCAACTTTTCCGCGCGAAATTCGCTTCGGATCGATCGGCGAGAACGCGAGAGCGAGAGCGAGTGTGTGGAGTATGTTATCGTCCTGGGACGTTGTCCTCCGAGGACGTGAAATGATCCGGAAAATTTAATGAAGCAAATTAAGCTCGGTTGTGTACGCATGACACCGTGCAAATTTTACGACTGTGACGTCGCCTCAGATTAAACACGATTAGACACGAATAAGACTCGATGTGATTCTGAGAGCTCGCGCGCTACCTTCCTTCTGGGCGTTGGATTTATTTTCACAGAGGGAGAGAGAGAGAGAGAGAGAGAGAGAGAGAAGATTAACTTCCGCCATTTGAGGACGTGCTCTTTGAGGACGACGTTTATCCAGTATCGACGAATAAATCATTCATGCGCTCCCGCGCATTTCGAGCGCTCGTTCGTTCGCGCAAGCTTTTCTCCCTCATTACACAACGTGAGAATGAGCGTGAAATTTCCACGGATCGCGGCAAGTGAGCGAGTAGCGCTTCTTATTGATCTAGGCTACACCCTTTGAGAACATACAGTGATTACAAAACTCGACATTGACTGACACAGAGATTAAGGTCAGTCGTACATCTAGCGGCACGGTGCAGTTGACGCTCGAGGAGTTTCCATTCCAAAAGGAAATCGCGCAATCTTCTTCTCTGAGTATCGAGATTGACTTTTTCTTTCCACAGAGAGAGAGAGAGAGAGAGAGAGAGAGAGAGAGAGAGAGAGAGAGAGAGAGAGAGAGAGAGAGAGAAGGAGAGAGAAAGAGAAAACTATTCCGTCAGTTCATTCGCGACTGCACGCAGTGCTGCTTTGCATTACGCAGCGTGCGGAGAGTCGGAGGCGCAGCGAACGTCAAACGCATCGGCATTAAGGGAATAGCGTATATCCGTTGGGGTGATTTAGCGGCGACGTCAGCGAGGTCAGCGAGCGAGCGATCAAGCGGAGCGAGCTAGCCTGGCTAGCGAGCGCGCGCGCGCGCGCGCACAGATCGAATCGGATCGGACGCGACGTCCCGCGCGTGGGCGCGTAATTGGATCGTATACGGAATAAAAGGATAAACAATATCGGCCATGTACCGACGCGAATTGTCCGATAAAACCCGTTTCCGTCAGCTCCATCACACGCGCGCACGCGATCTGTCCGCATTGAATGCATCTCGCGAAACGCCGAATCCGCGACCGGGACCGACGTGTGACGCCACGCTCCACGGTTCGTCTG
The DNA here is from genome assembly GCF_003227715.2 of Harpegnathos saltator. Classification (NCBI taxonomy): domain Eukaryota; kingdom Metazoa; phylum Arthropoda; class Insecta; order Hymenoptera; family Formicidae; genus Harpegnathos; species Harpegnathos saltator. The sequence goes on from NW_020230089.1 coordinate 1,980,598, forward strand.
ATCGCTCTTTTTCTTCTTTCTTTCTTGCTTCATTTCTTGCGCGAGAGGCAGAGAACGGTTGCCTCTTCGGCGGAGGAAGCTGCTTTACGGCTGTTGTAAAATTCGTGAATATGATCGGTGTTATACTCCAGACCCTGGCTGAGTCTAAGTGAGCGCAGCGCCAGGGAAATTCACCAAGTTTACGACAGTTGCAAGGTGGCTTCCTCCGCAGCCACTGATCGTTGGACGTGAAAACAGAGCGAATCGGCTGCTCCGCGAGATCCCTTCGAGTGAAATTCCACTCGAAAAGCAGAGTAACGCTCGAGTCACTCGAAGTCGAGCGATTTCTCGCTCGCGCCGAGTGAATTCTTCCGCTGTGAATCGTCGAATGAATATTTTCGCTGGAAATTGAAGAACGAATCTTGGCGTGGTGCTGTATACCGTCGCAGGAACAGATTCGCTTCAGTCGCATAAAATATTCACCACGGACTACGCATCCGTTCGTTAAGTTTGAACGTTGAACGTTCGGCCCGGCGATGCCGAGTGGCGGTATTTTCGCTGCCGCCACCGGTGAGTGATCATTCGTCCCTCTCACTGAATGTAGACAACAAAGTCTCCTCGTACGACGCTTCGTCTCTCGAGAAAGTTGTCTCCGATGACCGAGAGAAGTGAGAGATCTTCCCTCGAGAGAAACTGAGAGCAACGAAACGAGAGAAATGAAAAGTACCTTACAAATTATTCAAGCTCCTTCAAGCTCGAATTACCGGAACTCGAATTTAACGCGCTTTAGTAAGGCACCGTCGAGATACCTCGGAGAAGAACACGGAGGAAAGTTACGGTCAGGCGGCGGAATCCGTGCCGCCAGCGACCCGTGCGAATTTCGCGATGACGCGACATTCGCGCGCTCCGCCCGCGCGTCATATCGCTTTAGCGCATCGCCCGCCGATAGATCGAGCCGATCGATCGATCGGTCCAGATCAATTGTCCAGGGTCGCCGTATCGATCGCAGGCGACTCAGCTTGCGTTTCGAATCGGAGATCGCGTGACGCGCGACGAACCTTGCAATCGCATACATGCATAAGTGATGCGCCGACCGCTTGTTTACTCGGCATCTCCCTTACAACGCGCTCGAATCGGAACGAACTCGCGCAGCTTCTCCGACGACAATCGACGTCTCGTCGCGCTGCGTATCGACCGTGTACACTCGATTGCAGAAGGGTTCGGGCACGTTTTTTCCGAGTTTGAGAAGTTAGGTGCCCGGCAAATGCTATCCGCGATTGCGAGCTACTTGTGACAGCAACCGAAGTGACGAGATATGCCTGTTTCGCTCTCTTTCAGCTTGGTTTCTTTTCCCTCCGACTCCGAGTTATATATGTTTAACTCTTACGACAAGAAGCGCGAACCAGTTCAGCTGAAAAGAAGAAAAAACAGATCTAGCTTGTGAGACATCTGGCATCACACTCTGAATGTAAATGTGTTATTTCGACTTCTTCTTACACGTTTCTTGCCGTTTTAAACCACGTGACTTAAAGAGCTCTGGTCTAATTGCACGCTTATGCGTACAAAAATGAAGCACTTGAATTTGTAGTAAACTACCACGGAGAGGATTCAAAAAAGTTTAAATATTTTTACAGCATTCTTACCCCACCATCCTTACTTCAGACAAGAATATAATAAATTATTATTTCTGTTGAGTAAAAATTATATTTACATATATTTCTTACACCAAAAATTTATACTTTTTCATATATATTAAAAATTATACGTGTATTTATATATGTTTTTCTTATCTAATGGATAACAATTTATTATGCTTTCTTGATCTGATGAATAAAAATATTGCAAAGATATCTAATGTTTTTGCAGAAATTTTTTTTATTAAATAAAAATTATATATATGTATATTTCTTATTTTTCCGATAAGAAAAATAATAATAAAATGAAATAAAATAAAAGATTAATGTTTACACTGTGTACTGTCTCTTTGGTTGCTATCAGAAGCGAATATTGTGCAAACTCGTCAACAGTAGCTTATAATAGTGGCAACTTGGAGCGTCCCTACCTTCATTGAGATAAGAAAGGTACGTGAACCGTTCTGCAACCGCGTGTAGTACGTTCTACCGGAAGCTTACACGTCGACTTTGGCACGGCGTATCGTTCGTAGCGGGCGTTTCCGCGAATATTTCAGGGAACGACGTTTCTCGGCGAACGGGAAAAATCGTTTGATCCCGGCTTCGAAACGACGGCAATTCTCTCTTGAACTCTCGGCTCTCTCCGAGCAGAAGTCGGACCGCGTCCCGTCGCGCGCGCACACGCGAATTGTCGCAAACCGCTCTGCGCCGTTTAAGCGTCGGTACTGAGGGTCCGGCCGAGTTCATCGGGCCGGTTTATAGGAACCCCGGGGGTCCGTACAGCGGGGAATTGCTAACAATTGTCGTTTTTACATAATTCTACGCCGCCGTCCTTGTCCGTCGGGTCTTGCTTGCGCGGCTCGCAAGATGAACGGCTCTTTCCAGAAATAGGAGAGGCACAACGAGATGCCACCCGATCCGCGGATTCAAGAGCGCCGCGGGACCATCCCGAGCTAAAATTAATGTCCACGTCAATCTTCATCGTGCGCCACGCGTAATTCAATCCTCGGTACAATCAATCGTTTGAAAAAATTCAGTTTGATCGTTACGTAGAATAATCCCGGGTGGGATAAAACGTTTCTCACAAAACCGTAAATAAAAGGAATGAAAAAGTGTTCGCGCGCGCGTTTGCGGTTTGATTATTATGTAACAAAAATTCCGGGAGAGACAAAGCGCTCTTTGTGAAAAAGAATGGAAAAGGAACCGAGAAGGAAACATGCTTCGAATCCTCCATATCTTCGATGTCTCTCTAAATCATATATCAGAAATCTATCAATTGTTTTTCTTTTATTTATATACCGATATATTATGAATTTTTTCTATCGGCACAAAGTGGAAAGGATGAAACAAGTGATGAACGTCATCCCTCGCCTTGGTATTGGATAGACGGCGGAGAGACGATAGATGATGGAGTTCAAAATAAGATCGCGGCTTCCGAGTTGGTTGTAGGATTTTAAAGCGAGTTTTCAAGAGAAAATCGACCAAAATCGTCGTTCCGTCGTCCTCTCCAAAGCTGTCTTAGATCGAATGTTCCTCCGCGGTTGTATCTCTCGCGCGCGATCCCCCTTCTTATTTCCTCGGAAAGTAATCGTTTACTCGAAAATAGATGACTTTAAACAAGAGATACGTCCCATCTCAGAGCGGCTCTTCCATTCTTGCCGAAGAATCGACGCGCGTCTCCGTCTCTGCTGATATTTCTCTAAATTAAACATCACTTCGATCGCGAAAATCTCTCTATTTTCTCTCCCTCTCCCTCTCCCTCTCCCTCTCTCTCCCTCTCTCTCCCTCTCTCTCCCTCTCTCCCTCTCTCTCTCTCTCTCTCTTTTTCGCTTTGTCGCGATAAAGCCTTGCGCGAGCCAGTTTGCGGGCGGATACAAATGAATTTTTCACCAAACCGATATCTCATCTTCCCGTTCTTTCGTCGGTGGGCGGCGGAAGAGTCGAGTCGCGCGACGGTGGGACCTCTCGCCGTCGTCTCGGCCGCGCCCGGCGAGAGAACGCTTAACGATTTTCCCGTTCGCGAATTTTCGCCGCCGCTGAAACGCGAAACCTCTTGGCCGCCGGCAATTAGCGGGGCTAATTGAAAGTGGGACGCCCGGGAATGAGGATTTATTGTGCTCACTCTCGCTTCTCTGAACGTTAGTGACAACGACTACTACTACGACGACGACGAGGACGTAAAATCGGGATGGACAACAGGGTTAGAGGGAGAAAGAAACGAGGAAGAAAAAAAGAAAGTGTGAGAAGAGGGCCGAGGGAAAAAGGGAGGGAGAGAGGGAGGGAGACAAGACAGCGGAAAAAAGAGGAAGCCGGAGGCCGGCTTAGGACGCACCAGCAGGCTCGAGTAGAATGGAATTTTTAATTAGGCTCTCGGGGACAAGCTGCCATTTACCGAGCCGTGATCTGGCCGAACGGGACGGTAATATCCTAGAGAAGGATTGTGCTGGAGCGAGCGAGTATCTTTCACGTGATATTTCTTCGGTGGCGAGCGCAATCGATCGATACGCAATGTAAGTATTTACGCAAGAAACCGTCCGGATAATCGGATGGTAATAATAATGTATCATTCCGCTTCCGGCTGCGCTTCGAATGTTTCCTTGCGCCCGAGAAGAATTATCAGAATGCGCTCGTGCGAACGTCACCGCACGCCCCTCGGAATCCTGCCGAGGGGAATTCGATCAGCGCGAACGCGGACGGACGCGGGAGATATTAAAATGATGATTAAGTCGGAGCTTCCCGTGGGACGCATATTTCGGGGTTTTATTATCGATACGTGACGCGTGGGTCAAATCACGATGGCGAGCCGTTCGTAATCTAGAAGCGGAAAATTGGCGACCAAAATTATGATATAACGTGTAAAAAAAGTGTACATGTATATTTATTTACTTTATGTATAATGTTTCATGTACCAAACGGGAAACTGGTGATACAAAACAGAAGAAGCGATGATTCTATATGGAAAAATAAATAGAAATTGCGCAGAATGAAATGTTTTTCACACGACGCTTCGTTTTCGAAAGAAATAAAAATTTGAATACTCGTTCAGTGTAGTACTGCGAACGTTTAATAACCTTACTCGTTGAATAATCCATCTATCAAGATGTCTACGAGTAGGATATCGGTTTCGGTAATAATTAGCTGCAGGAGCATTAGCGTCATATGCATCCAGCACAAGGATCGTGTCGCTTTACTGCTGATTCCTGTGCGCAGCCATATCGATAGAAGGATGTATATATACACACGCGTATACACTTCATTATAATTTATACACATATACAAGGTGGCTCAAAAATTTGGAAACGGCCGAATATCTCGTAAACAATGTGTTTTAGAAAGAAAAGATATCCTAAAAAGTAGTAGAGATGTGCGAACTATTCGAATTCGAATCCGAATAATTCGAAAATCTCGAATCGCGAAGATTCGAATACGAATCAAATATATTAGCGTTTGTGCGTATCAGTTATAAAACGGGCCATCTGGGCCTGTACATTTGAACCCTTAACTTATTTTTAATTAATTATTAATTAATAATGTTTAATTGCCGTAATTAATCTAACTTATAATTAATAACTTAATTATAAATTACTATAAATATTTAAATATTTTATTTTAAGATAATATTACAATATTAATATTCCTTTTCATATTAAAATCTTCCATCATTATTTGCATTTAATTTAATATTCATGTTAAATTTTTTAATGGTTCGATTCGATTTGATTCGAATTCGAATGAAATTTTATAGATTCGTTTCGATTCGAATCCGAATTTAAAAAATGAGATTCGATTCGATTCGATTCGACATAAAAATTCTTGATTCGCACATCTCTAAAAAGTAGTAAAATTTAAAATGACGCATCCCGTGGCAATATCGGTTTGACGACGAATGGCGTTGCCAGGATCACGTCAAGGTAAAGACAAACTTTATTTTTTTAATGGAAACCTTTATTTTTTATTATATATTTTTGCAGCTGGCATCGGGACATTTTCAAAAAGTATAATAAAGCTCTAGTTCGTTGAATGCTTTTCGTGTTATCGTTTGATAAATATCAAGTACCGTCAGCATTAGCGTTATGTAAGAACAAGATATAAAGATGCACTTTATTCTTTTAATGAAAACTCTTATTTTTTATTACACATTTTTGCAGCTGGCGTCGGGACATTTTCAAAAAGCATAATAAAGCTCAAGTCTGTCGAATGCTTTTTAAGTTATCGATTGATAAATATCAAGTACCGCCAGTATTAGCGTTATGCAAGATGTATTATGTGGACAGTCGGATTTACATCTCTTGTATATGTGTGTAGACGTGTATGCGAGCAGAGATAAGGACACCACGGTTCGGCACTCCCGCAGTATTTAATGATTCCAAACCCTCTCTACTGTGTACGTAAGTGTGCTTTAGTTGAGCGAATGCTCGTTGTCGTCTATCTACGGCTTGACAAAGACCCAAGCGTTCATAAAAATTGCTTAATATATTTAGTAACAAGATTTGAGTGACAAAATGTGACAAGCTCATTAATAATAATTATTTTGTAAGAATGATATCTTTTCTTTTTCAACATTCTACGGATGATTTATTTGTTTCGTTTATTTGCTTGTGCTGTACATATATACGAATATATATATATATATATTTTTTTTTTCTTGTCCAGCTTCGAATAATAATCTCCAGTTTTCCCAATCGCGTCGATACACGCGAGGAGGAAAAAGCGGAGAGCATTCGCCGGAAAAAAATCAACAAAGAAAACGAAATAACTTGAAGCGCGTTCGCGTGCTTTGCACTTTGCTCAGACGGTCGATACTCCACTTACCTCTGCTTTGTTCAACCGCTCTTCACGAAGATACGACGAAGACGTTGGGCGGAATACGCTCCGAGTTCAGGGCGATCGCCTGTGGAGGAGTTCGTGCGGAACAACCTAACGCATCACCGAGGCGAGACTTCTTCGCTGTTGCTGCCTCTGCTTCTGCTGCTGCATCATGCGACTACCGGTCACAAAGTTCCTCAGCGGTCTCCGGATCGTCGAATCACGACGTGGAGGGTCATATGACTTCGCACGAGAGACAGTCACGGGACATCCGGCCGCGAGAACGAGCGGGACGGCACTCGGCGACACGAAAGAGCCCGGACACAATGTCGGCGAGGATGAGCACGCAATCGATTGGCCTCTCGGCCAAGGAAATCGACAACCACGATGACGACGGTGGTCAACATGTACCGATGTCATTAGACCGCGCCATAGCCGCAGAAGGAGAGAGAGAGAGAGAGAGAGAGAGAGAGAGTGAGAGAGAGAGAGAGAGAGAGAGAGAGAGAGAGAGAAAGAGAAGCAAACAAGTCGCGATTCGTGGCCAACGGCAACGGCAATCGCGAAACTCGCTCGACGCAAGGAACGGCTCGTTTGTGATATCGAGCAAACGGAAAAACAAGGACCGGAAGGTAGGAAAATGAATATTTGGATTCTCTGTTTGTATCTTTACAAAAGGAACGTCGGAGAGCACTTGCACGAGCATATTGATGTACATTCAGCGTAAACGTCGGATAATTTATTTGTTTTGTATTTGTTATAGGAATATATACACGTAAAATTAAATGCGTAAAATGCGTAAAAAAATTAGTGTCAAATTAAATATATATATAAAAAATATACTTTACGGAGCAAACCTTCGCGCAATATTTCAATGGTGTATTCTGGTAATTGATCGGAATCAAAAATCTTGATACAAAAATTTCAAGAGAGAATTTCACCATTCGTCACAATTTTCCAACTTTCAACATCGTATTGTATTTAACAATATATCTTTGTAATTAAACTTTTAATTAAGTTCTTACTTGAGTACAATCCACCTGAGAGAAAAGCAGCTGGAAAATGTAACTTTCTTATTCATTTGTTCTTTCCGTTTCTTCATTAGTTTGTGACTCGAAAAATATTGATGTCTCAACATTTTTATATTGGGATTTCCTACTTCAATTAAACTCTAGAACACGTTAAAAACATAAATGTCCAATCTCGGAATATCCTGTGCATACAATTTTTTGCATACAGACGAATGATCATCTCTTGTTTGGTCGTACAAGCGGATGTCTCTGGCTTGCCATGTTTCGTTCGTCGAATTTTGCACGTCGCAAATTTTGCAAATCTTACGAAACGCAAGAAAAAAGTGGAATATTTCTGCACGAATCGCTGTGCATTAATAAATATCTGTGAGGTAATATTGATATTTCTACAGAGAAGAAGGAAGGGAAAAAGAAAGACGGAGGATTATCTATTTATTTCGAGCGCTTGCGAACGGCGATCAGATGCTTCTGGTTTACTGCATTGCCGATTAACTTCTTCGTTTGCACGTGCGCGCGCGCACAAGAGAGAGAGAGAGAGAGAGAGAGAGGAGTTTCCAGTTGTTCCTGTAAATTAGAGGAATATCTCGCGAATTAATCGACCCGCGCCCGAGCGATCTTACGAAACGGAAGAGAGCAGCGTGAAGAATATTTCCGCTCTCGCAACTCACCAGAATATTTCTGTCCTGCTAAATTGCGGGAATTTCACGCTGAGCGCTCCGGAGTTGCGTAACGATCGTGAACGTGCTTGTCTTACGGATAACAAATTCGAAGGCCGAGATACGGAGAATACGGAAATCGATCCGTTACACTTCGTCAGGCGTAATTATCGATGCGCACCTAACGAGCGCAAACGAGAAAGAGAGAGGAAGTCAGAGTGATTGAGTGTCTAAGAAAGAGAGAGAGAGAGAGAGAGAGAGAGAGAGAGACAGAGAGACAGAGAGTGAAGAAAGCAAGAAATAAAAAAAACCTTCACGCACCTTCACTGTTCTTCGACCATTTATTTCCGATTACTGTTAAATCTTACAAAAGAACATATAATACATATTACAGCTTGACGGTGAATCCATAAAAGTAGACTAAACCTAATTTAACGTTTACCGCGTGTAAACTGCGCTTATCGTACTCGTAGAGCTTAAACTAATTATACATACGTGAAAAATTCCCGTATCTCCCGAGGGAGCGGACCGTCCGCGAAAATTACCAAAATTTACGCGCAAATATATAGATTTTATTTATGTTTGTAATATGTATGCCGAAAACGCGTGTACACGTATATACGCGTACGTGGAGGAAACGCAATGAGATGGATACAAATAGAATAAAAGGAGAGCGCATTTGAAAGATAAGGTATGTTTATTTGTACGATGTGTATATATGCTTGTGTGTGTGTGTGTGTGTGTGTGTGTGTGTGTGTATGTGTGTGTATGTGTATATGTGTACGTGCCAAAAGGCGCACGAAAATCGACGGACGAACGAAGAGAGATGCTGCGACGTTGGAAGATCGACCAATTGCTCGGCTTTGTTAATTACTTATTCTCTTAATTAAATTCGCGATCGATTCGTCGATCATTCCTTCACATTGTGATCTGTCTCTTCCTGCTCGTCGGTCAATTTATTAATATCAAGAAGAGAGAAAGAGAGAGAGAGAGAGAGAAAGAGAGGAAGATGGAGAGAAAGAGAGAGAGGCGAGGAGGGGGAGGAATCCCATGAACATTCAAGGTCTCCCGTTTTATTCGACTTACAGTGACTGATTGACAGCGTACTCGTTCATTTATTCACATATCAAGTTTAACGATGTATTAGTTAGTCTATTTTATTTATAATGCGACTTCAGGCGGACCGTAAATCGTGTACGAGAGATGAGAGTTTCCTAAGAACTAACACCGAACTTTCCTTATCTTTGGTATCTATAAGAGTTGAATGTCTCGCGATCAGGATCATTAATGGATTCCGTAGCGAGGGGGGAGAGAGAAAGAGAGAAATAGAGAAAAATAAAGAGAGAGAGAGAGAGAGAGAGAGAGGAGGGAGGAGAGAAAAAACGACAAAAAAGGAAGTTATCTTAACATGCTACTTTTTCTTTTATTTTTATTTGTTTTTTCTTCGTTTTATTATCCTACGTTTGCAGGATAACTGTTAACCCTTTCGCCACCGCCTGTATAAATCCTTATCCTTTACCTGGTGACGACGCGAAAAGTATTTGTACTGACAACTTTCAGACAATAAATTAAAAGGAGAAACTTAACGTGCTGCAACCCCGCCGCGTGATATCGAAACGGAATTTACGACAGCCGAAGGAGCTGCGAAATTGCAGAGTGACTGTACGCGGGAATTAATGAGAACGTTAATTACATACGTTACGTGTATACACTTCACTGTGTTTATATGCTCGACACGACGAAGCAAACGAACGAACGAACGAACGAACGAACGAACGAACGAACGAGCGAACGAACCTCCTCGTTCACCCTCTCGGAATAATCCCTGACAATCTGTTCTCGTGAGAGAGAGGGGTGAGAGGGGGTTGCGGGACAATTCAGACGGAGATCCCCGTGTCGATCTAACGAATCCTCTGCTACCTCCCGGTACGGCGCGAAAGGGTTAAGAGAAACGAGAGTGGGAGTGGCGCGTCGCGTCGCTCGCAGTTTCCTCGTCCTGTGTCGCCGCATCGGCGGAGTCAAAGAGTCCCCCGGTAACGTGGTGGACGCGCGCTACCCCCGTTGATACTTTTCTTTCTTCCCCCTCTCTCCCCTTTCTGACGTTTTCATTTTAATTACACGCGCGCTTCTCAGCCAACAACAGGTGTGTCGTGCCGCACTGTGGCGCGTCGGCGGCGACGACGACGACGACGACGACGACGACGGCGACAGCGACCTCGCGCAAGAAGAAACAACCAGGAAGAAAGGAACAAGCGTGCGTTTCTCGCCCCGCAAACGCGGCATTCGACGTCTCTTCGCCACCCTCTCCCCCTCCCTCCTTCTCTCCCTCTTTCTCTTCTTCTGGCCGATCCATCGAGGTCGAGACCCGATGACCCTTGACTCACCCACACCTCCTTCGCGGTCTCGACTCTCGGGCTACGGCAATGTTCCGCTAATGAAAACCGCTAAAGCCTGACCGGCGGCAGCGGAGGCGGCGGCGGCGGCGGCGGCGGCGGCGGCGGCGGCGGCGGCGGCGGCGGCGGCGGTGGCGATTGCTCTGCCACTGCATGCGCGGCCCGACATATTTTCATATACTATATAGACATATCACGTTACTCTATGACAACGCATATACTATGACAAACAACCTCAACATTATCGATAATTCTTTTTGTTTCAATTCTCTCTTCGTCATTGTTCCGCGAGGGGCGCGCGGCGCTCCACGTTATCGGTATATCGGTATCGTTATATCGTATAGTACGCTCTTTAGATGATTATATTTATAAGATAATTAATTCCCGCGTGTTTTCTCCTTGCGAATTTCACACACGTCATCCGTCGTACGTGTGTCTTGGTACTCGTGCGTTTTTCGCCGTTTCGCTTTTTTTCTCCCTTTTTTCTTTCTCTGTTTCCGACGAAAGAGTCCAACGTGGCCTCCTGCTGCGAAGGTAGCGACAGGACGACGACGATGATTGTACGTCAGGAAAAATTGTGGCAGTGGCTTGCAGCATATGTGTATGTATATGTGTGTGCGTGCGTGTGTGCGTGTGTGTGTGTGTGTGTGTGGTGTGCGTGTGTGTGTGTTTATGTGTATACATACGCAACACGACCATACCTCTTTGTATCGCGCGCGGGGTGTCGCTGGTTTCTCTAACTAATAGAAAGTTCCGAGCCTGCACCGCTGGTACCGCTGCCCGTGTAACTTTCGGTTCAACGTGCTGTTTGGTTTTCCGTACGTATCTCGTCGACCTCCACGAGTAACAATACATGAACCTTCTTTCCTCTTATATTTTCGCTCTTCTCCTTTTTCTTTCCTTCCCCGCGACATTTTCTTCCTGTCTCTTTGGTTTTGCTGAATTATAATGCGACACAGAGAGAGGAAGAAGTTCACCGCCGCGCGTTTTACTTACTTCATTTGATTCTCCCTCCGTACGTACATAGATATCTACGTATGTCGAATGTGTCCTCGAGATCACCGACGAATCGGACAGCGGAAGGTAAAAACGCCCGACAACGCCGGAGGCTGGAGGGAAGCAGAAGTCAACACGCAATGTCACGTTCGCCTCTCGCTCGGTCGTCTCACGCGAGAGAGGGCATGTTTATTCTGCTTGTCGGAGGAATTTCAGACAAACTCACCCGTTTTATCCCCCTCGGGAAGAATCAAGGAGTCCGACTGTGCGCTGCTGAGAGCGGCCGATCGGACGCTCGGTCGGTCGGTAGGTCGGACGGACGGACGGGGACGAGTCGAGGATTTTATTGGCGGCGTGCCGCGTCGCGCCTGGTCGAGGATGAAGGATTTTCAGTACCCGAGGATATCAAGGATATTTACTTTGCTAACTCTGCGAGATCTGCGTCTCACGCATGAGACTGGCCGATCGCGAGGGTGCTGGGTGTAATCTCGGCGAATTGCGGATACAGTGTAGCGTCGCTTCGATTTTTTTTACTTGTGGGTATGTGTGTGTGTGTGTGTGTGTGTGTGTGTGTATCGTATGTGCGGTGATGCTTAGATTTCCGAGCGCTTCGAAACGCAACGTCTCAAGTTCGAGACCGGTTCGAGGCTCCACCTCGAGATTCGAATTATTCAGAATCGTCCGAAGTACGGATACCGTTCGAATCCGAAAATTCCCGGTGTCGATTCCTATGATTTTTACTCTGGAAATTTCCTCCAGTGAAATTCCACTCGAAAAGCGGAGTGACAGCCGGTCTCGCTCGAGCGAGACTTTTCACTCGTAAATAACGAATTTTCCGCTTCGAATCGTCGGCTGAACATTCCCACTCGAAATTCCCTCCTGTTACTAGACACTTTATTATTACTTATCATTTAATAATCATAAAACGCTTCATTCTTATTTATTACTTGAAATCGAAAAGATCCCATGCGACATATGTCCGTCGTAATTGCAGCGAATTCTCTCGCGATCGAATTCGACGTTCCCTCGTATGGATTACAAATCCGTCCGATGACCATCTTCGAGTTGCAAAACATCCAGCCCCGAACGGCGATGTTTTCGCGATATCGAATCGCGCCGATGTCCACTCCTCGTTCTTCGAGCGAGGTCTCACTTCGGGCGAGGAACTTCGAGAGTAACGATCGCGCGTGCGGCAGCCGAAAATCGTCGTTCATCCGTCGCGCGCGCGACGCAACGGACCAACCACGTAAGAGAGACGGCGGAAACTCGCCGGGATTACGCGAGCAAAGTTTTTCTAGTCGCTCGAGATAGCGGAGATACGGCGGTGCGCGACGCATTTGGTGTTCTCGCAGATATAAACCCGCGGGATAAAGAGGAGTCACGAGGGATCGAAGGATAATAAAAGGAGTCTTGGGTGATCCCCGAGGCGAGAGAACGGAGACCGCTCTTTCTCTCTGTGTGTTGTTGCATATTCAACGCGCTCGTATATTCAATATACTTCCCGATATTTCAATTGTTGCCGGCGGAACACTCGGAGAAGCGTCCCTTTTCGCGGTTTTATTTCGCTCCCCCTTTCGCTCCTCGAGAGAGAGAGAGAGAGAGAGAGAGAGAGAGAGAGAGAGAGAGAGAGAGAGAGAGAGAGAGAGAGAGAGAGAGAGAGGGAGAGAGCGACCCTCTCGGGCTACGAGACGGCGCCCCACCGAGGGTGTGTGTTCCGCGGTTTCGTCCGGAAACTACCGACTTGGCCGTGACTCGGCAGTGATGATGGTGGTGATGGTGGTGGTGTTGAATGGTCGTCGGCCGGCTCGAGAACGAGTGTTAGAGATGCGATGAGCTATATCGTCTAAATGGCACCTAGTTACGCAAGCGAATGTACCTAACGAGAAACGGCAGTGCGCGGTATTTGGTTTATATTCTTACAACAGTCACGCACCCACACTCGGTAACAAGCGCACACACGCACACGCATATGCAGACGGGCGTACACATACACACACACACACGCGCGCGCGCGCGCGCGCACGCGCGCACGCACGAAGCCGTACACAGCACATATCGCACGCGACAATGCGTAGGTAGGTAAAGCAAGTACACGAAAGTGCAGATATCTTGCAGACACGGTAACGACTTTGGCGGTAAACGCAGCGCCCACGGGGAGCCATGAGGCCCGGAAGTGGCGTTCGACCCCACGCAAATCGGACCGACGCGATTCCGGACGCGCCTCATGATTCACCCGCTCTCCGCTCTCTTGGTCTTTTTTCTCTTGGATTGAATTAAGTCGGTGCGAAAGGTTCGTCGGCGTCTCTGTCGGATTCCGTTTCTTGGATCGGGTGTTACCCCGGTCGGAGAGATGATGGAGAGAAGTTTCTTAATCCTCTTCTCCCGTAAGAGGCGGGCTCGGCTTTCCCTACGCGCAGGGGAGGAATTAAAAAATTCGTTCGATCTCCTTTTCGGGCGGAAGGACAACTCGATATTCAGCGAGGTGCCAAACGAGGTCCGGGGAGAAAGGTTTCGACACGCGTGTTGAAAGATAAACGATTGCTGACGCTCCGTTTTTATTAATACACACTCGGAAGTCGAAGGAGAGGAGATTCGATTTACTTTTTCTCCGAATAAGGTAGTCACCGTACCATGTTCCAATGTTCTTTTTCCGTTTATTGTTCGTTGTCGCAGGTGGAGGGAAAAATAATGCGAAACGATGCTGAAGAATTTAGATTAAATATTTTCGCGCCTTGCGCGAGTGTTAAGAACTGGAAATGCAGGAAGAATAGAATATCTTCCCCCCCGAATAAGCATTTTCCAGCAAATTCGAGAAAAGGAAAAGGAAATTCACGGAAAAGAGGTGATTGAGAAACGAACGAATTCCACTCGGATCGATAAGAATTATCGCGTAATTGCGTCACGTTCGTCGAGGAATACGAATCTTTCGCACCGTGGAAACGCTTCTCCGCCTGCGTTCTCTTCTTCTTCGACTTTTTTTCTACGTTTGACTGCTGTATATATATATATATACATATATATATATATGTATAATATATGCATTTCTCGACTCATACGACTCTACTCTCGATTGTCTGGCGTGTTATTAGCGACGTGTAATTGGCGCTCGTGCGTACGAGGACCGAAACGACTTATAACGCGGAAGAGGGGAACGTTAGATGCGTCATAAAGGCGAAAATGTGAAGGAAACGAGGAGGACGGGAATGAGTGAGAAGGGCGAACTTGGCAAGAGGAAGGGCTGATGAAGAGAGTGGTTTATTAGAAGCGTAGACGAAGCTACTTTCGTTCATCGCCGATGATAATTTATTCATTGGACGTTGTTCAAAAGTGGGTCTACGTCTGAGACTTGAACTTGGAACGCCAAACTTCGTCTAGGGCACACCACGGGGTAATAACTTTAATTTTAATTCAATTTTAATTCTTTGTAATATACGCGCGTCGCATTCGTCTTCTCGCTCCTCTCTCCCTTTCTTCCGCAAATTTGGCGAATTGAAAGATTTTCGGAATTCTCGAAGATCAGAAGAAGACCGGAAAGCCGGAAAATGTTTCTTGAAATTCGAAACTTTTCCTCGAAAAGGGAACATAACATGCACCGCTGTGCGCCGCTGTTAAAGCCGAAAGCTGCTAAAATTCGAGGGAGCAAAATTGAAACGAATGTACGCGAAGAAACACAGCGGAGAATGTGAAGTGAAGTTGTACTTACGAGTACAACTTCGCTTTCGGGAGAGCGTCAATCAAGCGTCTAATAAATCCCACGATACCCAACAAGAGTTAATTACTCTCTTCTTCATTAACTCTCTCTCTCTCTCTCTCTCTCTCTCCTTCTTCTTCGGTGAGATAAGAGCGAGCGTTCCACACGTAGACACTCTGCAGTGTCTTCGAGAATACCTGCTGACGTGATCGAATTGGCGGCTGGCATGTACACGGCGACGAGTCGATTCGGGAAATCCTCGTAAAATCGGTTCAATCGCCGTAAAACTCGTTACGACATTAAACAGAAGAGAAGACGCGATAAGGCGCCAGGCGAGAGAGGCGGGAAAAGCTAAGGGGAGAAAAAGCTGCCGCGCGCAATCCGGATTGCGAGACGTGGAGAAGGAGCGAGAGGAGAAGGAGGACGAAGGGTTTCGCGCGCGTCTCACCAAGCGGATTTAACTTGAGCTCGCTCCCGAGTTTACACACCGATGTGTCGACACCGATCCCTCGACACTCGCGTTGAATTCAGGTCCGCCGATCATTACCATTCGCTCGTACTAGTGTACCTTCGAACGACGATGAGTCACGCGACATCCGGACGCACGTCCGAAAGAGCCTGAAAAAATCCAACGAAGGTCGCGTGTCACCCACGATACCTCGGGAGAGGCGGAACTCGATGATCCCCCCCCCGCTTCGTGGGAAAGAAGGACCTTCACGGGCGTACGCCATGGTGCTTCTCGAGCTGTTTCGAAAGTACGTCGAGTCGATTTGTCTACGATCGGTTTTCTATTTAAGTGCACACACCCATACGCACATACACACGCACACACACACGCACGCACGCACGCACGCACTCACACATACACACACACACACACACGCAGCAGTCAGCCAGCCAACCACCCAACCAGCCAGCCACCCAAGCACGCGACAGTCCACTCGTCTCTCTCACACGGCCGTTTCAGTTTAGCGTGTTTTACGTGTTGTGCCATTCACGCGCTGGGGGATACCGGAAGGCCGGGATCGCCGGCTACCCTCCTCGTTTCGTCGACTCGCACGCGCAGCAGCCGCTTCTACGTGAAGAGGACAAGAAGTAACGGCAATAAGGAGGCTGCGAGGACGGAACGGACGGCCTGGGCCGACGAGCTGAACCAGATCGAGCCGGACAGGCCGACGCGGGCTTTCTCGTGATGGCTGGAGGGCTGCTCCGACGCCATGAGATCCTCCCGCGAGAACTCCGGGCACGGCAGGTCCTCCGGCTTCAGGTCGAACAGCCGCTTCGTGTAGCACATCTTGCCGCCGCACTCGGTCTGCGCATGAAAACGGCCGCGCCGGTTGGCGGTGTTGATTGCTGCACGCGGATTCTGATTCGAATGGAGCGCCGACGAGATCTCGCATTCGCGTTCCCGGCTTTTCCGGCCGCCTCCGCCGAGCAATCGGCATTGGCAGCGTCGCGTCTCCGGTTCAGCGCCGGATCGATCGGACCGGAGTGTCTGGTTTTCTCGATTTTCCCGTCGCGTTAGAATTATTAATCGACGAGTTAATTTTATGTTTCGTCGAGATCACATTTGCGACGTAATTGCGATTTGTGAAATGTGTGAACTCGTGAAGCAATTGATTTTTTAATAACTAACAAATTAATTGAAAGATAATTGATTTGAATCATCAACGCCCGGCGTTTTACTCGACAGCACCGCAGCAATATCGTCGAAGATTTCTCACGAAACTCGGAAAATACTAAAGAGCAGACGCCTCTTGGCTCTCAAACAAATTGAATGCAAACCGACGATCCGTTAGTTCTCAAGGAGAACTAACTTTTTTTATCCTAATTTTATTCTAAGACACGTTCCAAGGCAGCACCGCGCGCGGCAACCTCTGAGAGCGCAAAGAAGGAACTCGACTAAACGCGTTCGGCTGGTTTTCCTCTCCCCGTGATATTTTTCCCTCGTTAAATTAACTAATTCCCTACATATCGTGCAGGATGCGCGAGGCGGAACCGCCGATCGTGTTAAGTGGACGCAAGTTCCGTGATCGCGGCACGTCCGCGCGCGCGAATCGCGAATCGTGCGAGACGCGGCGGTAGCGTGAGCCCATGTAAACTAGACTCGCGATCGATTAACTACCTCCCCTTCTCGACCGAGGCTATCGACGGGCGCGGGGGGTGCCACTTTAGAAAGTTAATGGCGGAATAAAGGGACGAGGAGGAGGCGCTCGCGAGGTGCGCGCCTTCGTGTCGAG
Source organism: Harpegnathos saltator (assembly GCF_003227715.2). Lineage (NCBI taxonomy): Eukaryota > Metazoa > Arthropoda > Insecta > Hymenoptera > Formicidae > Harpegnathos > Harpegnathos saltator. The sequence goes on from NW_020230089.1 coordinate 1,998,018, forward strand.
ATCGATTACAGATACAATTAGGCGCGTGCGAATACCGGCGAGCATTTGAATTAGTCGATCCGCGAGAGCGCGTCTAATCAGCGTTGCGAGCTGGAATATTCATGAAGGATCGGGCAATTCGCGCGGTTATCGCCCGCCGAGGGAGTTTCATAATACAACAGCGCGGCGTGCGCGCGCGAGCGCGCGCGTCGTGTTGCGAAAAACGTATCGGGCGATCTTAATCCGAATTTATGTCGGCCGACGCGCCGAAATTAAGGTCGCGCGGCTCCGCGTAGAATTGAGATCGGCGTGTTCCTCGACGTGGTGCTCTCGGTTGGAAGAGCTCGGAAAAATGACGAGATCTCGTCCGCGGACGAGAGCGAACGAGAGAGTTGCCCTCTCGCTCGCTCGCTCGCTCGCTCGGCGACGGCGGCGCCTCCGCAATCAGAGAAATCGCGAGATAAACGGGCGCGTCTTACCTTGACGTTGAGATTCGGGAGCGGCGAGGAAATCTCGAGCTCGACCTCGTCGTAATTCTCGCGGTCCTCCTCGTCGCGATTGCCGTCCTCGTCGCCTGCGTCGCTGTACTTGGAATTATCGGCGGCGTTCTCTTCTGTAACACGCGTTCACGGGTTATGTTAAACATATTCTTCGAGGTCTGCCATCGCCTCTCTCCCTCTCTTTCTCTTTCTTTGGCTGTAGCTCTCGTCGCGCTCTTTCGCTTCCTTTGAATTTAGCGAAGTTATGTCGCATGAGAAATATTCGCTCGACGTGACGAACTAAAGTTTAATTCGACGGTCTTCGACGAGAATGCACTCACGACAGACTAGACTCGAGAGAACCTCGTCGAATTAAATTAGAAATGTAAGACGATTTTTCTCGTGTTCAGCAGGGTCGGAATTTGATGAGTTGTGATTGTAGTTTCCCAACACTTGCCGGACTTTTGGACTTGTGATAGATTTCAAATTTACGTGGGAACTGAATTTCTACTTTGCGCCCGAGACAAGTGGCACAAACCTCCTCTTGCGCGATTCAAAAGCAAAGCTTTGCTTGCAGAGGACACAATTGTTAAATCTAAGTAGGAAAATTGTTCAAACTACCACCTAATTATCGACACCTGTCGATCGTACGATAACACTTTCCTTTTCCACGTCGAATAACTTCACGGTGAGCACTTGTCCATAATAACGCTCGTCGTATCCTCCCCAAGAAAAATTCAATTTACAAGCAGAAACCTGAACATACGCGTCCGTATAAAGCGCCAAAGTGAACGTAAACTTTCCAACAGCGTTGACAAATCGCAGTCTGAAGTGGCGGCAGAATTTCATCTCGGCCAAACGTTTGATCTATGACGCCTCGGCTTTTTCGCATGCGAGTGTCGATCCGCCGAAAATCCCGCGGATATCCTGCGTACGCGACTCGTCTATTTTCCCTCGGGCGAACTTTTGACGCCGCTCGCCAGCGCTGAAGTCGCGACGGAAATCCGCCAGACGTTGCGCGCGGCCAAGACTCACCGGGACTCTGCATCATCTCCAGCGGCTGATTCCTCTCCAGGTCCTCGCCGTGAAGCTTCTCCGTGGTATTGTTGCTCTCCATCAGGCAAGTAAGCTTCTCCAGCAGGGCCTTCAGCTGCATGTTCTTCGTCTCGTTGCGCAGACTCCAGGTCCAGGTGAGCTTGCAGTCGCAGGACAGCTTGTTGTCTGCAAGTAGAAAGAGACGCGCGCTGGTCAGACAAAGTTTCCTTATTCGGAGCGCCGCGTTACCGTCGCTCTTTACCGTTTTCCTTTCACGAACTCTCGTAATCCTTCTCGAGAGTGACGGTGCCCTATTCGTTGTTAATTAATTTCCGCTCCATTCCCGGCGGAAAAGTGTTCGTAGAACACTTCGTGGCACGCGAATAGCCGGCCAATTAGAGACTACTAGACATTCTACTGCGAGACATTCGTGTTGAATACTTCGATAATTTTCGACTACGACGTACAGACACGCACCGAGATCGGACGCGGAAACATTCCCGCTCGTACCGCTCTGCGTGCAACGATTCTGTGCGTTTTTCCGCACGGACCAGTCGTGTTCGGCGCATTTCGCGCAACTCCGAAACTCGAATTTGAATAGTAGAGTGGCAACGACACAGGGTGTGAGTGAGAAAGATACACACACACACGGAAATAGAAAGAGAGATAGAGAGATAGAGAGAGAGAGAGAGAGAGAGAGAGAGAGAGAGAGAGAGAGAGAGGGAGAGAGAGAGTGAAGGGGAATAATCACTTTTCTGACTGGAAAATTTGCGTTTCGTGTTTCGGGTCGTGATGTAATTTGCGCAAATTGCCTTTTCCGAAGCGTCCTCGACTTTGCGCGCTTTATGCGCAGAGTCAAATGCAATTTCTGCGAATGACGGCGAATAAAGAGCACATGGGCATTGACGAATCGCACTCGAAACGCCAAGCGTCGACCAAGCGCGACCCGCTCGCGTTCGCCGTCAGCAGCAGCCGTGGCATTATTTTTCATCATTATCTTCTAATGAAATTGCGATCGCGGTTATCATTAACGTAATTACGAGCCGTTCCCGTTTCGCATGTCGCTCGCGTTTTGTGTCTCCGTGCGTCCACACGACCGAGTGATAATTATATTTTCGCGTGCGTATGCGCGTGCGGATGCGTTAGAATTGCGCTCGCGCGCTGTCAAATCGCGTCAATACCTTGGCGCGTTACACATTAGTACTTTTTATACGTACGTACATCGAATATCCTAGCTGCGAAGTACATTACAGCGAAGATATTCGATGTGCCCGTGCCCCGGCGAGAATGTCGAGAATTGTCGGCGATCCCGGCGCGACCCGCTGAGATTTTGCGCGAGACCGAACACGCGAAGATATTCGTGAGTTATATTTTGAGGCGACGACGCCGTTAATAGAGAGATGCGTACAGACATGTCTCTCTTGCAACTTAACGGATCTTGGAATGGCTGTAAAATAGCGAGAATATTACGATAGTTGTATCTGCTCGCGCAATTTTGACGGTTGAAATAACTCCCCCGACTATAATCCGCTAAAAGTTCATCGCGGGCGGATATTCCCGAAATTGCGGTGTGTACAAAAGCGTATCCGGCAAAAGATGCCTCTATTTGGTTGTTTTGGTTATATTTGACAATTTCACATTCGATTCTTTTTACAACATACACATGGGCTTGTAGTTTAAAAAATGATATTTGAAAAATTTACAGTGCACATGAAACGCGTGAAATAGAGGAAAACACTTGCTTCAATATTCGCTTGCTCATATTACTCTGTTTCGAAAACTCGTGGATACATTCGCCAACAGTCAATTTTTCAACGAATTATTTTCGCGGAGTTGTTTCAGGTCCTTAAGCGTTTACGCGCAGCGTATCCGCAGCCCGTAAAAATCGACGACGAGATCCGCATCTCCCCGCACACATCGCGCATTCCTGTTTCCTCCTCGTGAGGAAAGGAAGGCTATTCACGATTAAGGGTTCTCGAGCTCGGCGAGAGCGCGCGAAGCGCTGCGGCCGCGTAAGTACATAACGCACGGTGAACATTGTATTTAGCGGTATCGCGGGAGTGGCTGCGTTCCCGCGTGAGAAAAGTTCGGCGACGCAATTATTCAAAGCGCAAGCAATGCCGCGTTTGTGTAGACGAAAACTGACGCCACGTACCTTGGTAGTGAGCATTTTAATTAATTGATTAATAATACAACGCGGGGTGCCGGGAAGCTCGTCGTTGCGCAGGTTCGTTCCGCGAAATGCCCGCATCCCCGGTGACCCTCAGAAATTCATGCGATTGCGGTGTGTCGTTCTGTTACCTCGCTACTTCGATTTTCTCCTTTCCACCCCCGAGCAAGAGAGAGAGAGAGAGAGAGAGAGAGAGAGAGAGAGAGAAAGAACTATCTCTCTTTCTCTTTTCCCAATGCCGTCGTACGTTCTCATTCTCTTCGTCTTCGCTTAGTTTTCCCTCGGTCGAGCAACCGGTTCACGCGAAACAGAGAGAGAGAGAGAGAGAGAGAGAGAGAGAGAGAGTGAGATAAAACGAAAAAGGGGGATAAGGAAAAGAGAGAAGACGGCTTACCGCGTGATAGTGTTATATAGAATAAATGAAAAAGACTTTCCGATAGGAAATCGCTCTGAGAAGAATTCAGAACATTTTCTCTCCCGCTAATTTTCTCGCCCGTTTTTTCTCCCTCTTTCCCTCCTTCGCGTGATTTCTCTCCCTCTCTCTCTCTCTCTCTCTCTTCGGTCCTCGAAAATTTTTGTTTTCTTTATATTCCTCCCCATATCGCGAGAGCCTTATCCAGGCTAATAAAACACCTGTGGCCAGGCGCATCCGATTGGAAACTTAATTCTCGGTTATCCGCGAAACTTAATGGCCGCTTAGTTTATCGATCGCCAGCCGCGAACGATTCTCTTATCGGGCGGTTATCAGCTGCGCGCCAGTACTCCCAATAGTCCCGATATCGTCCAGCGTCGGCTGAATCTCGCGAGACTTCGAGGAGGAGCTGGAAGAGGACGAGAAGGAAGAGAAGAGGAAGCGGAAGAGCGCGCGATGCAAACGGGGGCATCGATGTTTTTCGTGTCGCGCGGAGCATATCGAGGAGCTATCGCCGATCGTATCGAGATGAAAGAGAATAAATAGCACCCCCTGCCTTTATATCGGGCGCCTCGGAAAAGTGAGGACACCGGTGCACTCGCATACGTGCCCGCGCGCACACACTACGTGTGTGTGTGTGTATGTGTGTACACGAACGCACATTCGCACTTGGCGTGGTTGAAAGTTTTCCGATGTCCCTTCGGAGCTGCTATCGCTTCTTCCCGCCCCGAGCTCGAAATCGAGCGAGAGACGACGCCGATACGAGGGATGTACCTCCCCGAGAAGAATCGGGCAGCGCGCCAATAATCTTTCCAACTGCATCTAAGTACACCGAAGCTTACAGCCCACCCTCCTCTCCCCAAACGCTGTTTCAACCCTTTCTCAGCAGCCGAGCCGCTCTCGACGTGACAATCCATTTCGCATGTCGAAGATGTGCCATCGAGATGATGCTTCGTTTGGTCGGTGACGAAAGTTCGGCTCAAGCGATCTGCTTTCTTCCGACGACGCAAACCGATCTTTCGGGACAGATTTGTAAGATCGGCGACGAGAAATCGCAGACGAAGACGCATTGCTCGCTTGATGGATGACCTTTTTCCACCGACCGCAATCGGAGACAGAACTCGGCCCGAAAAGCCAGCCGAACTTTTGGAACTTTTGGACGGATTCAACAGATCGATGCGTTGCCATAAAATTGAATAAGTAGTTTATGATAAAATTTATTGCTTCCCTCGTTCTCCGGGATTGGAATTCTTTTATTTTATTACCGTGTCGTTGAGGAACAAAATTGATGTTGAATTTATTGCAGCGGTTGCGAGGGCTGGAGGAGGGAGGATAAAAGCCGTAGTTGCGCTGCGCTTCGAATACTTCGCGCTGCTTCGATCGACAATGGCGGAAAGAGATGCAAATTGAAACGTTTCCGACGTACGTTTACGCGCGATCCTTCGCGGCACGCGCGCGCGTGTATATGTGTGTCGGTGAGGTTTGCGTTATTTCCGACGCACCTCCGCGCTCCTGCTGCGCGCCGCTGCTGTTCTGCATTTCGATTTTGCAATCATCGCGGCCACTTTCCTTCCTATTGTCTCCTCGATCACGTAATACCTATCGCGGGGAGACTCGGGAGGCTACGTGGCTTCTCGGTCAGGAGTGCCGCGCGATATAAGACGCTCGATGGTAGCAAACCTCCGCGGGATCGTACGTTATGAGAGAGAAAGAGAAAAAGGGATCGGTTCCTTCGCGGCGCGATTTTACGTACTCCGGGTAGCGATAACTCGCGCTGCCGAGGCCGAGTAAAAATGTTTTCGCTAGGAGCTCGCGAAAATATGACGGTTTAACTTTCCAGCGCACTCCGATCTGCGGATCGATCCCCGTTCTCTGAGTTTTTGCTGATACACGCGTGTAAAAATGTGCGCGTCGGGGAGAAGAAAAGAGAGGAAGGTAAGCAGGAGGAACAAGAGGAAGATGAAGAAGAACTCGTGAGACGATAGAGGCACTGAATGTTGCACGAGAAGATAAGAGAATCGGAGAGGATCGAACTCTGCGAAATCACGTTGCGCGAGCGAAAAAGCTAACAGCCTGAGCGCGGAGACAACGATACGTAAATACGTAAATACGCTTCCGAAGTTCCAGCAACTGTTGGTATTACATCGTGATATAAATAAATTCGGCAAGACCCGAAAGGCAGAATCTAAAATTCAAGACGAGAAAGGAAAAATCAGGGGCAAAATATGTTAGAGAAAACTGACATAAAAAAAAAAGAAGTCAAAATCATTTTAGGGAAAAAGAAACCGAAGGAAAAAAACAAGCTGATCTCTCCTCTCTGTTCTTTGGAATCTATCCTTCGGAAGTAACAAGAATAAAAAATCCTGTAACAAAATAATAAATAAAAATAACAAATGAAACGATAAAAATGAAGAAGTCATAAAGCATAAAGGGAAAATTCCAGGGCGCCAATCAGCGCAGACAGCGAACCGCTGAAGAGCGAGCTTTAAATGCCGAAATTAGGTTACCGGACGTTGACGAGATGAGTGCCGACGGCCAAACACTGTCGCGCGCCTGCATCTTGTTTTACGCGCCCGACTTTTTTTATTACGCGCCGCACTCTCGTGCGCGCCAGAGCGAGCGAGCGAGCGAGCGAGCGAGCTTCCGAGACGCGACACTAAACTTTTAAATTTTCGATCGAAACGACCGCGCGGAATTTGTTCGTGGCGAAATATTCAACAGCGCCGAGTTATTATGGGGAGGTGGGCACGTAAAACCGCTATATTGCACCTTCCAATTCGCGACGGCAAAAAATTGCCGTTTTATAATACCGCCCGTGAATATCGCTCGCTCTCGCGGATCTCGCTGTTCCGACGTAATATCCGACGTCCTCGGCTGAGAGAAAGAGAGAGGCTCCACCAAAAGAGAGACCCAAAGCGTGTCACGATAATCGGGGCTCGAGCCTGGCGCGCGATCGCGCGTTTGAACAAATTTGCACGAAAAGATCCACCGATGCGGAATCGCTTTCATCGTTTCCGGAAACGTACGTCGTATTCGCGTCGTCGCAAGCGCGACGGAGAAATTAACACGAGACGGAGGAGCTCGTGAAAAAAGTCGAGGGTGACGGGGGAGAGATTTCTTTCTCGCTCGCGGCGTTCGCGAGCCGTCGCGTCGAGGGTTAATGAGTCAACCTATGCGACTTTTATTCGGTGGCCGGCGGAGAGTTTCCGCTCGCTCTCGTTTCGCCTGTCGTGGCAGCCCGTGCGTGTTTTTATCAGGCTGCACGCGAGAAGCCGATAATGGACCAACGGCAGCAGGGGCGGACCGGGCGCGCCGCACGCGTCCGCTCGCTCGGGGACGCGAAAGAAAAACAAACACAGATGTACGCGCGGGAAAGAGGGGTGAAACTCGGGCTGGCTTCGCCGCCACGTAATTCCATCCCGCGTAATTCAATCGGTCGGCGACTTGGTTTCCTCATCTCGCGTGGCACAATTTCTGTATGTTTTTTTTTTCTTTCTCCATTTCCTCCTTTTTTCTTCGTTTTCATCGCCACTTAACGCGAACGATCGGCACCGCCGCTGATACACGCGGCGATTGAAGCTTGTATGTCCGATATAATTCGGTACGAGCTACATTTTGTCTTTTTAGACATCGCTCTCTGCGATCGGTGATGAACGAAGAGCGATCGTTCACAAAAGGAAAAGAAAGGAGCGGAAAGAAAGTAACGCGTCTTTTGACAAATTCGAAGCTGATGTCGGTGATACGGATTTTCACTCGGTCGCTCGTCTCTCTCTCTCTCCCACCCTCTCTCCCTCCTCTCTCTCTCTCTCTCTCTCTCTCTGTTTCTTCTTGTATATCTACCTATTCGTCTCTGTCTATCCGGCGTAGAATCCGGATTCCGACAGGTGCTATCTCGACGGATAAGCTCGCTCTCACGAGGATCATGTAAACGTCACAATCTAGTTCGTCCGAGAAACTCGACGGCGGAGGAAAAAAGAAATCGACTATGTAGTAGTCGTCATGTGTATGTGTGTGTGTGTGTGTGTGTGAGAGAGAGAGAGAGAGAGAGGAAGGGAGGAAAGGAGAGAGAGAGAGAGAGATAGAGAGAAATGGATCCTGTTACACATTACATATTCAGTGCATATAATATCGATATCCCCTCCAGAGCGACGTGAAAATGAGATAAAGTTCAGAGGAGGGAGAGGGAGAGAGAGAGAGAGAGAGAGAGAGAGAGAGGGAGGGAGGGCGAGAGAGAGAGAGAGAGAGAGAGAGAGAGAGAGAGAGAGAGAGAGAGAGAGAGAGAGAGAGAGAGAGAGAGGGAGGGCGAGAGAGAGAGAGAGAGAGATAGAGAGAGAGAGAGGGGGGGGAGAGAGAGAGAGAGAGAGAGAATGTGCGGGAGCGAGGGCTGCCGGGGAAAAGCGAGAAAGAAGCAACTTCCAACTCAACGCGGCGCCGAGTACACGTCCGTGCTTTCATCCATGAAAGTTCGCGTGGCATGAAAAAGGTGACGACGGCTGTAGCGCGGCAGTATCGGGAGATACATGTCCGAGTTTCTCCCACCCCCCATCCACCGCCGACTAATGTCGAGCTAATGGCGGCAGATCGATCCTTTCGTTGCCGGCGGAGAAGAGGAGGAGGACCGCCGCGCGGCGATAATCGCCGACACCTCATGCCTGCGCTCCCTCTCGCCGTTTCCTCGTCGTCTTTCCGCAAATCTCGCGCGACGAGTCGAGCCGAGGAAATCCGCTCCGGAGCAACGGCTACCATCGTCGTCGTTGTTGCCGCTGCTACGCAGTCGTTAAACGGCCCTAATTAGCGGCCGCGGAAAATTCGCCGAGAAAGTCGTGAGTAACGGATAACGTTTAATTGCGCGATGCGTCCGAGCGGCGCACCGCATGAAAGAAAGAGAGAGAGAGAGAGAGAGAGAGAGAGTGAGAGAGAGAGAGAAGGGGGAGGGGAGAGGAAGCGCGGTTATGAAATTACTATAACATTAATAATGGCTTTTTGACGAATAGCTCATATCGCGCGGGCATGTTGCACGCTGAGAGTTTGCGTCCCGACGCGCCGCGGCACGGTACGGCTCGGCCCGGCGTGGCGCAGCGCGCTGTGAGGACGGATTAATTTTGAGGATAACGAGGATTTAACGGCCGGCCCGAAGTTTCGAAAGTTCAGCCGGAGTCTTCCCCCGAAGTGGCGCAACTTGCGGCAGTCACGTGCTCCCGCGCGCGAGGGTCAGCCGGCGGCCCTTACGATTGACCCGTTAATTAAAAAACCATAAATCGGAGCCGGCGGTCCCGGACTCGTTTTCGACCGTGAAATAATAAATCCGACGCTCCCGGACGAGAGCGCGGGGTCGCGGAATCCGCGGGGTCGGTTCGCGCGGAAATATCGACGCGAGGAAAGGACCATTAATCTCGCCGCAAATTACATTTATTCCCGCCGCCGAGCCGTATCCTTCTTTTTGCTCAAACAGCAAAGCAGCGCTAGCAATATGCTCGTCAGGGTATTATCAGCGATATCGCAAAGTGGCGTTTATTAACAAAAAAGGATGGATTCGTTTATGATTGTTTTGCTACATGATTGTAGTCGCGCTGATTGGACATTTCTTCTCAAATAAGAAGAAGAAGGAGAGATTCCTATGAGAATCAAGTCGCAGAATATCAAGATCTGTTGTCTTTTGTTCTCGGAACTTGGTTCCATTTTCCTTCAACGTCAGATTATACACTTGTTTCACTCCTTAACGGCAAAAAGCTGGCAAAGCTGGTTCAGCTAAAAAGAACAGATCTTCGGTTGAGTAAATCTAAATTTATCGAGAAGGGAACCCTTTGCTCCGAGTGCGAGCCGAGAGCGAGCTCTCTTGACGGTTCGGAGGATTCGGGCAATCGCGCGACTCATCGATGCCGAAATAGATATTTTCGAGGCGCGGAGGAGGGAGGCAGCCCGGCGCTTTCGGCGGAAAGGGGATGAGGGACACAGGCTGGCAGACAGACAGACAGACAGACATCGAGAACGGAATCTGGCGGGAGTGCGCAGGACGATGAGGGTGAAGGACAACACAGGGGTTGAGAGAAGGTACATCGCGGATGGCGAGGAGGGTTTTGCGGGTCCCCCGGGTAGGCGTGTCCCTATATTAGGTTTTAATGATTCAGGGGATGAAATTTTCGTGACGGGGCGTGGTAGTCTGCTGCTCTGCCGGTAACACCCCATCCGGAGGCGCCCTTCGACCTTGTTGCGATCCCGTTACGAACGTCTGCGTGTCCCCCCTATTAGGCCCCCGAGACGCAGATTCGAACGACACGAGCTCGCGCGAATCGGGACCTGAATGGCGTTCGGGATTTTCAGGTGGCTTGAATTTCGAGATCGAGTGTCGAAATTCGTTTCCGGCGTTCGGGTCGTCTTCGGCGAGAGAGGAACCGAGGGTTACTCGCGGCCTGACTTTATGTTTAACCCGTGGGGTCTTGGGTCCCCCTCGGACCCTCGGAGGCAAGACGATCGCAAGACGACCCTCGCGGCATTTTATAACGCACCGTCGACCGCACTGTCATAAAATAATCATGAAAATAAATATTTCGCGGACCAATGTTTGCGTTGATCGCTTGACGAATTACCTCGCATTTCAAACGCATTTGAAAACGGTCGATCAATAACCTGTTGACGTAAACTCACGCGGGAAATAGCCGTCCTCGTGAAAAATAATAGGCGTCCTTGTTGATGCTTAATATAGCCAGCTAACAATGTGTCAAGTTGAATTTGGAACGCTACTCTTGTTGCTTTTTTCGTCGTATAAATGCGCTAGCGTATTTTCATTCCTATTTATCGCTTAAAACTGTTTTCCAAGAAAGTAACGATCAAACGATAGAACGATCGCGACTACCGTGTCTCGAGCAGTCCGAAGATAGAAAAGCAGCGACCCTGCGCTTTCGCGAGGATACTCGCTCGATATCCTCGCGATTGACCTCGAACGACTACCAGCGGGAAGTATATTGTCGTCGTCACCGTCGGGGGATAAAATCGCAAGTTGCAGGACACCCTGTACCGCAGCTTGCAAGCGAACGAACGAACGAACGAACGAACGAACGGAACGAGTCGTCATCTTCTCACTAGTCTCGAACGCCGCTCTCGCCCTCCCCCTCGTCACTCGGCAGCCCCCTGACTCCCTCTTCCTTCCTCTCCTCTTTCATCCTTGGCGGACTCGGTCTCACCGGTGAACGGAGATGGCTTCGCTGGAAAAAGTTCCAGGGCCAAAAGCTCGCAGGTAATCTGCAGTAAATTCGGTTCTCCGGCGCCGAATGCAGCGCGGCTGCATCAAAGATTTACGTTATCGCGCGTTCCGTTTTCAATTTATCATGCTCTACCGCGCCCTTCTCCGCGCGCTTCCTCCTCGCTCTCTGCTCTCTCCTCCCCGCTGCCAGCCGGCAGATATTCGAAGGTGCCTTTCAGTCCGGGGGGCTTTTATCCGTTCGTTTCGAACGCGGCCCGTGGCAGTTCGACGGCGGCCGTCGAGTGTCGATGAACGTAAGCCCCTGTGAACAATGGTCGAACGGGCCTGAACGTTTCTCCGCTCACTGGCCGACCCGACCAAGCATCCCCCGCTGCTTGCGGGGGCGGTTTCGCCGCCGGTGCTTCCCTTCGTTTGCGCAGATCACCGCCGACGAGGCTGTCGGCAAGAATCCAGCTCGCTCGCTCTTTCTCTCTCTCTCTCTCTCTCTCTCTTGCGCGCGCGCGCGCAGGAAATTTCATCCTTCACGATATGTACGCGCTTACACACACGTCGTGTTATTTATATCGCATCTGTGCAACAGTTTTTGTAAATGTATGTCAGTTCTTGTCGCCCAAGGGAGAAAAACGCCTGGAGCACCGGGGAACAAGTATAAAGCTGTTATGTATGGACGTGGGTTGTCCGAGCTTGATTTCCCGCGCCAGTTTATTTTTCGATATTTTGAAATATACTAAAAAAATATACCGAGCAACGAAAAGAGGGCGAGAAAGAGGGTCGGTCGGCGACGAAGGGGGACGAAAGGTTGGGCGGGGATTCTGAAGGCGAATTTCCTCCTATTAATTCGGAATCAGCGTTTGACCCCGTCATTAATTTAAAGCGACGTGGCTGCGTCTCTCCCTCTGTCTCTCTTTCTCTCTCTCTCTTTCTCTCTCTCTCTCTCTCTCTCTCTCTCTCTCTCTCTTTCGCTCTCGCTCTCACTGGTTTATAGAAAATGAATTATCCGCAGCCCTTCCGCCCTACATTCTCCCCGTTAAGTACACGCATATTTCCCCGGTATCCCTCGAGTCGAAATATCTTAAATTACTGCGGACACAGGTTGAATAATCCGTAAAAGGGAAGGCGGAAGTGAAGGAGAACACAAACGCGGGGAATATTCGTGCGCGTATTAGCACCTGCGAGCGAGCGCCGTGTCACCACGCCGCCACAACAACCGCACCGGATGGGTATATTTTCGCGGGAAATTCTATGTATCGGACGAATTCTCGGTTGCGCGCGATGGAAATGCGGCGAGAGTGAGAGGCGGCGACCACGCTGCGGCATCGGGCTGCGAAACCGAAGGCGCCGCACCAACAGCAGCAACAGCAGTAGCAGTCGGTGCAAAGATACGAAGAGAAAGAGAAAGAGAGAGAGAGAGAGAGAAAGAGAGAGAAAGAGAGAGAAAGAGAGAGAGAAGGAGGGAGAAAGAGAGAGAGAGAGAGAGAGAGAGAGAGAGAGAGAGAGAGAGAGAGAGAGAGAGAGAGAGAGAGAGAGAGAGAGAGGAACGCAGGCCGCGTGCTTCTTTTAGCGCCGCTCCGGCAAATTGCATTGTCAATTATTCAGCGCGCGGAGTAAGCGCCGGTTGTATATCCGGTGTATAACGCGCGTCCGCGCCCACCCCCGCGTTCGGTGGCGTTCGGGAAGGAACGGCACCGCGACAAAGCGGCTCCCCGTCGTCGCTATTTTCCCGTTTTTCTGTTTTTCACCGGCGAACTAACCAACCGACAGATCGACCGACCGACCGACCGGCCGAATGAACGAACGAACGAACGAACGAACGAGCGAGCGACCCACCCTCCTTTCCGCCGCTCGCACCCCAGCCCGACATTATTTCCCCGAAGAGTATTTCAGGAGCGCGCGAACGGCAATACTCTTTTAATCGGTAAGACAGCCTGGCATATTCATGAGACGACAGTTATATAAACCATAACTCTGGATTAGTGCGAAATTTTCGCACGGAGCTTGCCTCGTCGGCGTCGCTGTGCATTTCGCGACTGAGAAAGAAAGAGAACAGCTAGGCGCGGAGTTGGAGAGAAAAAGATAGAGGGAAACAGATAGATAGCAAGAGAGAGTGAGTGAGAGAGAGAGAGAGAGAGAGAGAGAGAGAGAGAGAGAGAGAGAGAGAGAGAGAGAGAGAGCGAGAGAGAGAGAGAGAGAGAGAGAGAGAGAGAGAGAGAGTGCGATTGAGAGAGGCGAGGGGAGAGTAGTGATTTCTATAATGGCACAGAAGTTTGCAACCATAAATCCGATTGGCGATAAGAGACTACGCAGGATGCTCGCAGGAACTTCGGGGGATATAATGCGATATTCGATATGCAAATAGAACCGCTGTCAGATAAATATTGTCGCTTATTGTACATCGTTCGCGAGGGGATAACAATTGCCTCTCGGTGGCCAGCTCGACGTTAAAATTACACAGCGACATCAGGGTGGCTCTGGTCGGATTTTATCGCGGTATAAAAACGTACGGACAGTAATTTTTAAGCACCGTGTCTGCTTCGATATTTCCCGCTAATTGATGGAGTGAACGTGCCAGATAATGTTCTAAAAAGAAAAGTAAAAATAAGGCCATCATTCTTTCGAAAATATTTTCACGAAACGGAACGTCGGACGAAGCGAGTTATTTCTCATCGCGACTTAAATCCCCGACACGCGAGTCTTTGTTCGTGAAAATTATTAACGAGCTGTTGATACTGGTACTTTTATTTGGCGCGGAAAAATTTTCATCCCCCAAACGGACAGATCTCGAGATATCATTGTACACCCACTGCACTGAGCGAAAAAATATCTAAAACATAACAAATATTTATTCGGTGAATACTGCCATGTTCGCTCAAATCTAAATTCTTTCGCTTACGTAGAACAAGCAATTGCTTTTTCCACGAGAAGCTACTTTAAGAAAACGTACCTTTTCTCATTCGAAACTCTTTTCCTCTCGGGCTAAAGACATATGCATATTAATATGAGTAAATACATTATTGGTATCCATCGAATGAATATTGATTCATCATTTTGATGCTTCCCCTCAACATATAATATTGTAATTACAGACGGTCATTATCAACAATCAAGTATCTCTAGAACGCGCTGGCAAAATGGCGCGCGGGTAGCAACGGTCATCAAGATATGTATTAATCCATCCAACATGCAGAAATCGAAGCTCGTCGCTCTTTCGAATATAAATCTCGCAAAAATACCGTCTTGCGCGAGGGCACATTTTTCCTCCCGATAGCGAGATAACGAGATAATGACAGAACGATTCAGCGAAATAACGTGAAGAGTTTCCTTGGTTCGCGCCATCTCCGCGCTCCGCTCGAATTATGCAGGTGGCCGAAATATATCGTGAAAAATTCGCTGAATATGACGTGTCACGTTTCACGTCACTGGATGATGATGATGATGATGATGATGATGATGATGATGATGATGATGATGATGATGATGATGATGATGATGATAATAATAATCATAACGGTTACGGCAGTAGTGGATGGGCTGCCGAGCGCGTTAATGAGTTCGCGGATATAATTATTGGCGGCGACGGAGATGGAGACGACGTAGGTGGTGGCAACGGGGGGGGACGGCCAATAATAGCTTAACTAACGAGAATGACCGCCACTGGTCGAGCGGTCGGTCTTCGTCCGGCCATCGGTTTCGCCGATGAATTTCCTATTAATTCGCGCCCCACTATGCGCATTCACCGCGATTACACGCCCGAGAATATCCTTTCTCGTCTCAGCTCGCGTGATCATTCGACCAATGCTCCTGGCGAGTGCGAGTCGCACTCTCAAATTGTCTTAAATCTGTCAGATAAATATCGTCGCGTATTGTACATCGTTCACGAGGGGATAACAATTGCCTCTCGGTGGCCAGCTCGACGTTAATTAAAATTACATAGCGACATCAGGGTCGCTCTAGTCGGATTTTATCGCGGTATAAAAACGTACGGGCAGTGAATTTTTAAGCGTCGTATTCGCTTCGATCTTGCCCGCTAATTGATGGGGTAGACGTGGGGTAGCCAGATAATGTTCCAAAAAGGAGAGTAAAATCGGCTCGATATTAATATTATAATAACAACATTGGTGTACCTAAAATCGCGATTCAACCGACGGAAACTTTCCTCCAACATTAAACTACAGTCTGAGTATTTCGCTTGGAAAAGATTTCGATTAAGTAATATTAATACGGACTCAAATTTCCGTTAAGCACAGAGCGCATTGAGCGTTTTCGCGCCGCCGGATTGCTCCGAGTTGCGCGATCGCTGCGAAAGAACAAGTAATTACTCGGCAGCGCCGTACGCCGTTGACAATTCAGACCATTCGTTCCTACTTCTTACTCCTCCTCTTCTTATTCCTCCTCGCAACGGATATCCGTCTCTATTTGGACACAGTGTACCGTTGTCCTGCAGGATTTCTCCCGTCCTGCGCCGAAAAAGAAACACATGTCCGATACGTCGAACTCCGTAGAAAGGCGAGCGGGGAGAGGTCGGCGGCAGCGGGAGGAAAAACAAGCGATAGCAGCGTGTCCCGACTGGGGACAGATATCTATTAATTAAAAAGAGGAGGGAGAAGCAAAGGGAGCACAGCGAGAAGGAGGAAATGCAGGAGGAGGGGCAGAAGAACGTCTCGAATTCTCGTCGCGCGACGCCCAGCTCGTTTCGCGAAATGACACTCGCACGTCGCGCGCCCGACCGGCCGTCCGTCGATACGAGGTGCAAGGGAGGATGAGAATGAGGAGGGTGAGGAAGTGGCGGTGGAAGTGGCGGAGGGGCGAGGTAGAACGACGAAAGCGAGAGTGACACGGGGGAGTTGGCGGCTGTGGGAGGAGTGGCCGGAATTATTAGCAATCGACGGGGACGAATTTAGCCTCGATCGGCGAGAGGGGAGGAGGACGAGGAGGAGAGGGAGGAGACGTCGCGCGAATGGGATTTATTCCTCAGTCAGGGCAATCGGCGCCGCCGCTGATAAATGTTTGCCGAGGTGCGACATTAGGTCCCGGCCGCGAAATTGCATTTTCGCCGAGTCGCGCGAGC
Source organism: Harpegnathos saltator (assembly GCF_003227715.2). Taxonomy (NCBI): domain Eukaryota; kingdom Metazoa; phylum Arthropoda; class Insecta; order Hymenoptera; family Formicidae; genus Harpegnathos; species Harpegnathos saltator. Next base: position 2,014,359 of record NW_020230089.1, read on the forward strand.
ATCCCTCCCTCTTTCACGATGCGACGACGACGAGGTGTGTCGTCCTTACCCTCCGTCCTCTGTCCCGTCCTTGCCGGCGTCGCGAAGTACACCGTCGAGGAAAAGTAGCTCGTCGTAACCCAAGCGCGAAATCATTTCTTTCTATTTCCAGCGCGCGCTTTTTCGTATTTCGTTCTCTTCTACCCCCCCCCTCCCTCCCGCCCCTCTCTCTTCTTCCTTCTCTTTCTCGTTGCATCTCGTGTGTCCATCTTCGCTCACACTTCGCTCATTTTCCACCTTTCATTCCTTTTCCTCCCTCTCTCCTTTTCTCCTCTTATCATCTTGTTCTAACCTGCATGACGAGAGAGTTTTGCCGGTCCTTCTTTCCGTCGTCACTTTCGCTCTCGCACTTTCGACACACAGTCATCAATCTTGAAAATCTCTTTCTGTCCCTCTTTCTTTCTCTCTCCCTCTGCCTTTCGAATTCGCATGAACGATTTTCTCGACCTCGCGCTCTCGCCGAGTCGGACCACTCCGCAGCGCTTTGCACGTCGACGAGCACGTCGTCTTTATTTTTGCACGAGACTCCTGTTTACACACCGATCCCGTTTCTTCGCGTTTCCTTCTTCTCGATATTCCCCTATCGTAAGCCCTATTTTCCAGAGAATTCCCCGCGTGCCTCTCCCAGCCTCCCTCTCTCTCTTCTCTCGCTTCCCGCTTTTCGCTTGCGCGCGCGTCAACTTTTCACGAGATTCCTCCCTCCCGCTCTCGCCGCCGCCGCCGCGCGTTCCTGTTTACGCGTCGACCCCGCCGTCGACCGGTGTCACTCGTCCTAATACGTTATTCACTCCCTACGCCGTGCAGCCATCCCGCTAAAAGCCAAACTCGGTTAGACTGCGCCAACCTCCGTCCGCTTTGTTCCGTTATCTCTTCGGTTGTCTACGGTTTTTGCTTCTCCGGCTTGCCACCGGCTCTCCTACCCCTTGCTTCCTCCTTCGCTTTTATCCTTCCTATCTTTGCCGTCATTATCCACCATATTGACGGGGACGGTGAATGAAACACATATTCGTAATGGGAAGATTGCATTTGAGAGTTTCTTCGCGAAATGCCGCTCGTAATCCACGTCGCGCTGGCGTAAGCGCGATCTCGGCAGCGATCCGATTGGATATTTCATGACGTTGAATTTCAAACGAATCCCAAGTCGACATTTTGCATCTACGTCGATCCTGCAAATTTCGTCGATGCACGAATTGTCTTACCTGCCACGTTATCATTCATTTATATCTTTGTGCTCGCACATGATCTTTCCGCCGTTAAATAAGTCACGTATTAATTAACATATCGCTTACTGACTTGAGAATGAAGTTACGAATCAAGTATAAAGGTTTAGAGCGCAGATAAAAATATCGTAGAGTAACCGAATACTAAATAATCCCGCGACGAATCTTGCCGAGACATCTTGACGTAGAGAGAAGAATGTACGTGCCGCCAACCAAAGGCGGCAAGGTAATCTGCATAATATTGGCGCCTCGAGGTCTTCGCCATCGGCTCTTCGAGTTCGCGCGACGCTGTTTGCGGAATTAATACAGAACCGAAACTTCGGTTCGAGGCGCGATTCGAGATATCCCACACGAGTGTTTTACATTTTCAATTCGCGCCAACGCGTGCGATCTTTTTCCGTCACATCCAGAACTCGCGTTCGCGCGTCTCAATTTTGCGTGCAAGTGCACGGGGCGTTCCGATTGATTTTCTCCTTTCCACTCTCGCTCCATCATCATCACCACCACCACCACCATCTGCTCGTTGCGCGTTGCATTGTTCCGCTTTGCGGCCGCTCGTGCTCTTCATTCTGACTAGTTAAGCGCGAAGAGCACAAACGCACCGTCGACTAAAGGCCGACCGGATCTCCCCTGTCCGACGGATAAAGCACACGCGGAACACTCGGACGCGAGATTATTGTTCGCCGTGGCGGCGTTGCGCGCGGGATAATTAATTTCGTCGGAGTTAATTTAAACAAACGCGACCGACCGGGCCGGGAGAGGATTGCTTCCGTCCGTTTCTCCGTCGAGAATCCGATCGCTATTTATTTTCGCCGATACTCGTTCGTCGCCTCCTCCTCCCTTGCCCCTCCCCTCTCTCTCTCTCTCTCTCTCGTTCTTCTGTCCGCCCATTTCGCAATTAAACGCGCTTACGGGACTAATCAATCTCTTTACTCCGCGCTTGTTGCCACGCGCTTATAAATAAATGTCGGAGACACGACGGGCACAAACTCCGGCGAGTCCTCGCCGCGCATTCGGCCCGGAGACGTTTCTCGCCGTCTCCGAAGAAGCCACCCAGCCCTCTCACGCAGCCCGCGAGATCTTTTTGCGATCGCTCCCGGGGAGCGGCGGTATCCGCGGTAATTAATTGAGCGAGCGTCTCGCGTCGCTCCGCTGCGAAATCCCGCTATTAATTACATAAGCGCGAGTGTCTCGCGGGTCGCCTCGATAAAGAGCCGGAGCAGAGGAGGAATCCCGACTCGTTCTCGCGGTACTTGCAGGCCGCATTCCCGGCCGTATTCTCGGCGCGATAAAGAGGAGACGAAGAATCCCGACGTTTTAACTCCTTCCTCAGCGTCCTGAAACGTCTCGGGAAACGGGCGAGTCCCGCAATTAACCGAGTCCTTCGTCCCATCCTCCCCGCTCGCTCGAGTCCGCTATTCTTTTTCCTCCTCCGAGTGTAAAACGGACATTTCCCTCCCCTACTCCTCCCCGTCCGTTCTTCCATCTCATTTTCGTGGAGCGCACGGACAGATACGCGGCGCGATACATCTCGCAGTGTCGTCGACGCGGAAACCGCGCGCGCGCGCGTGCGCGTATATACGCTATAACAACTAAAAACACCGTCAAGCCCCCGCGGGGCGTTCCACGACCCACGACGCGAGATACGGTAAACGACAGGCGAGACGAGGCTTTGGTCGTACGCTCGCTCGCCCGCTCGCGCGCGCGGTTTCCATTAGCTATCAACGCGCTCGTTGGAAGCGCCTTCGGCGTCGGATGACAGCCAGGCGAAAGAATCGTCGTCGTCGTCGTCACCGCCGCTCGCTGTTACGCGGCAGCTGCCGAATTATCCGGCGATTACGTCGTAAACATTACGAGCGACGACGGCAGTGGCGCTGATGGAGGCGATGCGGGAGGGGAGGGAGGAGGCGGCGGCGACCGCCAGGGGCAATAGCGAGAAGTAATAAGGACGGGGGCTGTTTGCCTCACGGGGACGACGAGGAGCGAAGCTCTCCGGCGCTTCTCCTCGCGTTCCTCGGCAGGTTCGAAGCGTGTCAGTCGACCTCGATATCGACCGTCCGTTTTCATCTCGATAAACGTTGCGGAGCATCGTTCCCTGTGCAGCCCTGCCCCGCGCAACCCGCCGCTCCGGAATGATCTCCATCTCTCACATCCGCCGCCGGAGAGACATCACTTTGATGTTTACGTTCCATCTGCCGTCATCGGACCGACGACGGTCTCTAATCGCGAGCCCGACCGCCGCTGCTTTAAGGTCCCCGATCAGCGGTATCTGCAAGTCGCGGCTTCGAATTCCGGCCTCCGGTGTGTCGGCGGAACATTCGCCTGCGACGACGACCAGGACATTCTACGGTTAACCGGGCCGGAAAATTCCGGGACACTCTGACCGCGTTTCGCGTATTTTCGACAATCTCGAGACGAATCTCCCCGGGACCACCGGAGGACACCACCGCGCAGGATCGTTTACGGAGGACGCGGAGCGGGGTTGGCGCTTGGGATCAGCAAGGAAGGCTCGAAAAATGAATCTTCCTCCGAAGAGGAAGTCGCGACTCGCACAGATTAATTGTCGCATCATCCGCGCGATACGCGCCTCCGGCGCCTTTTTACGGATCGCGAGACTCCGGCCGCTTCCTCGGTGATTCACGACACCTCGACGACAACGACGACTACGACGAGCTGCTCTTATGCACTCGCCGTCGGAATTTTACTCCATCTTGGGATACAGGGCAGTAAAAGTTTGCCGCGACCGACCATGCCGTGGCCGTTCCGAGTCGACGCGCGAAATATCCTCTAAACTACAATGATAACGGCGGCCCGCGAGAGTATACGCGCGTTCCGTCCCGAATAACACCTTCCTATCCTTCCGGAAGTCAAACGACAGCTAAGTGAAGACCGTCGTCGTCGTTGAGGTGTGGGATACAGTCGCGGCTCATGTCGCAAAAGCGACTGCGAGAGATACACCCGTTGCCGTGCGCGCGCGCGCGTAAAGCCGAAGACGAGTATTCTCGGCGAGAGATGGAACAAGATTTATTCGACGAGCGGATTTTCGGTCGGGAAAATTCCGGGATTTCGCGCAGCGATCTCGCGAAGTAACATAAAAGAAGCGCGAGAGAATGAGAGAACGTAACGGAATAGAATGCGGAACGCACGCTCAGCGCGACTAAGCACTTCCGCGTTTCTCCGCGATCAGATCTCGGAAAAAAGAAATGACGTATGCGACAACAACCGCGCGGCAGATCCGGCCCCGGTCGAGCAGAGCGAAATGTTCGCGCGTCGGGAAAAAAGAAAGTAAGCCCCGTTGATCTCGTCGAATACAGATAGCTGGACATTGAAAAGTCTTCGTTAGGAAATTTTTAACTCGCCGGCCGCCGAGAGATTTCAATGAGGCGCTCTCTCTCTCTCTCTCTCTCTCTCTCTCTCTCTCTCTCTCGCGGGTTGTTGAGTTACTTACGTAATTAAGTTGAAGGAATTTCTCGCTCTTTCTCGCTCGAGGACGAGAGAGAAGAGGGAGAGGAAATATCTCCTCTCCTCTGGGTGCACGGCGTGATTTATAAAATGCTGCTTGTTAGTTAACTCGTTAGTTTGTATACAACTCCTCTGCTTCTCCTCCTTTAACTTCCTAGCGGAAGTCCTACGAGTGTTATAAAACGCTCAAGAAGGCGCGCATAATTATTCACATATTTCCTCGTAAATATCTTCATGATTATCCTCATGCACTCGTGATGAACATTTCAATTAAGCATGACGCCGCGGCGCCTCGGCCTCTTCGAGGATGCACTCGCGGGGTGTTCTCGATTCCTCTCGCGAACGAGCAAATGCGCGTATACATGTAATACACATGTAATATATTTTTTGTTTTTCCTCTTCAACGTGTCCTCGCGCGGACGTATAAATTTATCTCTTTTTATTTTCGATGCGTGCGCCGTCACCGTCGCTGTCGCCGGTGAGGAGATTGGGCCGAGAGAGCGCTCGATAGATCCTGTCCGTTTCAGCTGCCCCTTTTTGCCCTTTTGCCCCATCCCGCGGCAAAAAGCGACGGACGTATTTTCAGACTTTTTCAGACGAGGTGGCGGAGGCGGGGGACAGGGTGAGAGGAAAAGGGAAAAGAAGCGAGGAGAGTGAAACGGGCGAATGGGGCGGGGGAGGAGATCTAATATCGATCATTTCTCAACGATCGCCCGCGCGGAATCTCCATTCCCGCCGCCTCACGCCCTCGCACGACGCGGCGCGTCGTTCCGTCGGCGTCGTTCGATGTGACGGAATTTCGAGATAGCTGCCGCGATATGATCCACGACGGTAACGTAAAGTCGTAGGTCAGAAGGAACGACCTGACGAACGGCGACGGCGAACGGCCCGAGAACGATACGCGGCGGCGTTTTCCGCGATGAAAGCCGCAGGAATCGATACGGGTAGGTCGCCGGAACTCGAGTATCAGAATGACGAGAGGGAGATGGGGGAAGAGAGAGAGAGAGAGAGAGAGAGAGAGAGAGAGAGAGAGAGAGAGAGGGCGAGAGAAACCGATGATGAGGATGAGGAGTGAGAGTGAGGAGCGACGAAACCGCGGTTGCATCCAGAGAGCCGAAAATGCAAATCGGGAGCGAGCGAGAGATCGCCCGTGGGTACAAGATGACGTAGATATTATCCCGGAGTCAGCATCCCTCCTCGTAACAGGGTTGGATAGCGTCGAATCGGGGGAATCCCTTTGTGGCACGAAATTGGCCGACTTCGGTATCTGCCTCGCGTTCCGGAAACAAAGCGAGATTCGGCTTTCAGCCCCCACGCGCGCCCAATAACCCCGTGGCGGAGCTATGGCTTCGAAACAGTACGGAACCGTGAGAGAGAGAGAGAGAGAGAGAGAGAGAGAGAGAGAGAGAGAGAGAGAGAGAGAGAGAGAGAGAGGGAGAGAGAGAGAAAGAGAGAAAGCAAGGCAAAGACAGAGGGAACGGTGCGAGAATCTCCTTTCTTCTCCCGTACATGGAATGAAAAAGCTGTCACAACCGCTGAAACTACCTTGTGGGATCGCTCGTTCATTCAGCAATGAGTTTTGCGTTCACGATGAACACCCTGATCGTTGACGCGAGACGCGAGAATAAACCTGCAACGAGAGCACGTCGAACTACGCGCCAAAAGTGGAAAAAGCAGACTACAAATCCGGCCGGGCTTGATCCGATCGTGATCGGGCTCGCACAAATATGTCGCATATTACAAATATATCAAAACGACGTGAATACGTGATACTCGTATATCTCAAATGTATCATATCTCTTACTCATCATTTTTTCTTCCTTGTCCCTTATCTTTGTACCAAGGGGGTGACGTTCCGTTTAGCTTAATTGGTAAATAAAAATAAATAAAATTGGTACACGTCGATGCTGCACGATGCTGTATATTACAACATGGCGGTCGGTATGATATATCAAAATCAAACATGAATATAATGTTTATTTTATAATGAACCGTGGATATATTGCTACGGATAGATGCCTATCAATGCCCGACAAGTTACGGTATATGCCACGATTGCTTTTGAAGGACGTCAATCAATATGACGTTTTCAATGTATCGTGATGTTAAACATATTGAATTCTACCATCGCATATTATACAGCGATACAGGTAGCTGAGAATAAATAAAACAATCCAGAGGAAGGACTCTTATATCGCTAGACATTATTACACTCTTCGCATATCTACGCCATCTTCCCTCGTCAAGCGTTCACCCCGATGTCAACCTCGATGTCAATCTCTCGCGCACGAGGCTGCGGTAATTATTATTACGGCCGTCGTTCGCGAACGCTGCAAACGGCGCTTTAATAAAATTTAATATTGAGGCGTCGCGGATTCCGCCGATCTCGCGCGTTCGCCGGCAGTAGCTGGGCGACATTAGGACGCGGCATAATCGTCGTGTACGACGATAAAGCGACGACGTGCCGGAGATGACGGCATATACGAGAGCGACGCGCGAAACGGAACAAAGGGGAAGAAGATTTATAGGATTTTGCGCGGCGGAATTTCTCTGCGACGATGCAGAGGCGTCGGCGGAGGCGGCTTCCGGCAAGATGCTCAAGACGAAAGACAGACATACGGACGGACGAGCAAGCAGGCAGGCAGGCAGGCAGACAGACAGACAGACAGACAGACAGACAGACAGACAGACAGACAGATAGAGGGGGAATCGCACTGCGTCTCGACGACATTGCGAACAGATGCCTCTCAGATTTACCAACTAATTTGGCGAGCGATTCCGGAAGGCGTAACCTGGCGAGAGAGGGAGAGTTGGAGGGAGGGAGGGAGGGAGGGAGGGAGAGAGAGAGAGAGAGAGAGAGAGAGAGGAGGATGAGGAGGAGGAGGAGGAGAGAAAGCGCAGCTGAACGCGACTCCGCCAAGCGTTTCGCGAAATTCGCATTGAGAGGGTTCCATCGGTCTCGGATAGTCGACGCAAGCTGTCTCACCGGAAGTGCCTATTTAGGCATAGACGATAAATACCGGCCGAGAGAGACCGCGAGAACGCCGCCCGTTGGACGAGCATTGCGAGAGCGCGATCTGTTTTCCTCCGATGCCGCTCTGGCTAGCGAAAAATGCTGACTTGCTTCTATTCGCGTTGTTACGTAAAGGGTAATAGTGCTTGCTTCGAGCTATTTTCCTCCCGGCGATTTGACTTTCGTACTTTTGCATAATCCGACACAATTTAATACGTTTATCGATACTATTTACATATATTCACTTATTTGAAACTATTATTTTTACAAATTTTAGCGGTATGATACAATTGATGTGACATCATAGTGATATATTGATACAATATACAAGATAAGAATCATCCCTGTAAATTATGTAATCGATTATTGATTATGTACCGAGATCACTTCCCATAAATAAATAAATAAATAAAATAAATAAACTAAACAGAGATATGTAACGGTACCGTTTCTGCTGGTACGTTCCTCGCGACAGTTCGTCGGATATCGATGCACGAGGTGCATCTTCGCACGTCCTGCGAAACGCTGGATATTAATTACAACAAATCCAATCAGTTCGCGGAGAACGAGTTTCAGGAGGACGGGAGCCACGAAAAATTGCCGCGGGTGCGGAAAATATTGAAAAGATCTCCGGCTACGTATCCCGGGACTTTATCCGACGGCGGATCCCCCGGAAAGTTCGTGCCCGGACGCTCGGAAAATCGCCGCGGGAAAAATGATCAAAGTTAACGGCGTAGCGTGTGTTCCGTCGCGGAATCGACGTCATCTTAAGAGCGGGTGCCGGGCGACAAACTTTCCGGCAGTTTTCAATCTCTCATGTACTTATCAAGTTATGACGGATCTGAATAGCCGGGCGCGATAAATTATGAAGATTTAGCCGCCTGCGTTTTAACAACGAGACCACGTTCGTCTGGCGTAACTTCCGAATTATAAATTCCATGTTAATCCTGGAATCTTTGGAAAATAAAAGCGCGCACCCACGCTTCCAACGCCGAGATTCTTTACGTTTTAATTACGGCCTCTTCGATCGCCAGTTAAAGTGAAATGAAAAGGAGAGAGAGAGAGAGAGAGAGAGAGAGAGAGAGAGAGAGAGAGAGAGAAGAAAATTCGTCGATAATTTCGTGCTAATCATTAACTGCGGCTTAATATCGAGCTCGCGCTTTTGGAAATTGCACCGAAGGAGAAAGAAGCTGAAGGACCGAACGATAATTTTTTCTCCTTTCTTGCTTCCTTTTTATGCACCTCGATAGAGCGACGACGAAAGAAAGGCGGGTTTGCGCATCGAAGGCGAAGAATGATGGTTACGCGGAGAATTTCTTTGTGCAACGCAACGAAAGAGGAAAAAGAGTAGGAGGAAGAGGAAGAGGAAGAGAAGGAGGAAGACGAAGAAGAAGCCCGTACGAGATATCCGGTGGACGGGTAGCAGCCGCGTATGCATCCCTAACAATAAGTTATGGCGCGGCGTGACTCGTAAAACGCTACGCTGGTGCGAGGAAAAGGTGGGGAGAGGAAAAAAGAAAGAGATAATTACTCGGACGCGAAAATATACAGCCCGAAATATTAGACTCGACTCCCATTCCTCTCCGCTTGCCCTCTTTCTCTTCCTTCTCCTTTTCCTCATTCTCTCTCGTGCTCTAGAGGAGCGCGTTGCCGTTTTACGATACTCCGCGAAAACTCGATCCGACGCGACGCGACACGAAACCAGTGTTGCCAGATAAAAATTTTGTTTTTTCACCAATCTTTATGCAAAAATTCCTCAAATTTCCCCACTTTTGGTAACATATTTCACCAAAATTGACAAAATATTTCACCAACTATGCTAAAACTCAATTTTCTTATTTATTTTTAATAATAACGCATGCGCAGACCTAGAATTATGGGTATATATTACACAGATTTGTCGATTTTTAATGAGAAACAAAGATAAAATGGTCGCGTTCAGCAGAGAAAGCAGTGAACGCTCAGTGATTATTGGTGTATTCTTTTAGAACTTTGATAGATTCAAACGAATGTACCGATCAGGGATAAAGTCAATAAGTGCTCGCTGAATAATTTTCTTCTGAATATATATGTAAATATTGAAACGTAGCCAATGAGTACATTTTAGCAATATTACAACGCACTGAGCTTTTACATTCGATTGGCATATTCCTTTAGATCTAAAAATACTTATATGCCAATCAAATGCAAGAGCTCAGTTAGTACTCAGGGAGCGGTTGTAATACTGAATGCACCCATTAATCAAAGGAAATCTCGTGGAAATTATATACTAATCAGCCAATCCGAAAATGTTGGCCACTCTCTTTTTAAACTGGATCTACAATAGATATGGTAAACCTCAAGTTGTAAAAAAATTGATCAAACACAGTCAACTATTTTCTTCACATTCGATTGTGGAGATTTTTCTCAGTACCGGCTGTCAAAATTCACAGATTTATGCTTTTCCCAGAAAAATGTCACCAATTTTCAAAATGTGAAAAAATCACCAAATTTGGTGAAATTTCACCAAGGTTAGCAACTATGCACGAAACGAAAGACGAAGGTGAACGTCTCTTCCTCCTTCTCTCTTCCCCTCTCTTTCCTTTCCTCTGATGGATTCACGCCCGAATTCAAGCAGGTCGGCGATGCGAATTATTCACTCACGTCGAGAGCGCGAATGCGAATTTGCAAGAAAGGCGACACCTTCGACATCTTCGATTCACGACTCGCGTTCGCGCTCCGAGAATGTACACAAACCAGCATAATAGCCTCGATGTTATCCAATAGGATGTTTAATATTTGCTCACCGTAAGTTATTGATTTTTTATTTATTAATTATTCGAGCACGCGTCGAAGCAGCGATATGTCGCTCGATGTTGAAGTTCAAATGTGCGCAAACCCACAAGAGCCAACGCCGATATCGCTCGCAAATAAATTAGAACATGATATACCTCTCGGTAAATTGTCATTTCGCGTATCTACCAATAGTTTCAGTCGCGTTTTCCTCGTCTAGTAATTATCGTGCGCAATAGCATAGGCGATGTTGCTTATTGCGATAATGTTAATGTTAATTGTACGCTATCAAGTCGTACGCAAATGCAACCTGTGTTTTACCTATGTCCGGCAAATTAGCCGCCTACCAATTGCACATAATTGCATATCTGAGATTCTTGTTAGATTTTTTTTCACAATATATACGATCACAGATTATTAGTACTAATTATAGCACGCGTGAAAGCTATTACGTCGACCTGCGTGCGGGGAAATTAAATGAAATCAAACGCATGAGAAACAAAAATACACAACCGCCAGTCGACCGACCGGCCGACAACGTACGATCGATAAAAAGTGGAAGGGGAAGCGAGCGGAAAAAAGAGGGCATACGCGGAAAATTCACGGCTAGCAGTCATTTTTCCTCCTTCCTCTGTTTATTTTTACCCACAGAGTGATACCGTGTTTCACTCCCGGTAAATTAATATCGATGACACGTAACAATACGCGGACGCGGATGACAACAAAAAATAATATATACAGTCTGTAAAGTAAGAGCGTGTACGGCATAAATGACAGTTGGCTTCAAATATCGTCCTGGTTTGTTTTTAGCCGTATTGTGAGGCATATCTCAAGCACAAGCTTCGAGGAAAAAGACTGTGCACTTTGAAGCAGCTGACACGACAAATTCGTCTCATTTGGAGGTCTTTACCGAACGAATACGCAGTCAACTTAGTGGAAAGCCTCGGCCTCGGAGATGCCAGGCAATTATCAATGCCGGTGGTGACTGGACTCATTATTAATGGTATAGCGCTTTTCTTCTCATAGAGTTCAACATATCCATGTACTTAAAAATCATTAAAAATAAACTTTTCTACACATTAGCCCGTACACGCTCTTACTTTACAGACTGTAGTGGAAAGTAGCCTCGGAGATGCCAGGCAATTATCAATGCCGGTGGTGACTGGACTCATTATTAATGGTACAGCGTTTTTCTTCTCATGGAGTACAACAAATCCATGTACTTAAAAATCATTAAAAATAAATTTTTCTACACATTAACCCGTACACGCTCTTACTTTACAGACTGTAAATATATGTACGAGCACGAAGGCTTAGTCTTTCCTCGCCCCCCTCTTTCTCCCATTCCAAACATTAACGCGGCGCTTTTCCGCTTTCGTTGAAATGTGATCGCTTGCGGATCACACGAGTTAAATCGTCAGCTCGCGCTGGTTATATAATATGAGTGCGGGGACAGAAGGGCGGGTCGGAGTTAATAAGGGTCATTTGAATTACACCGAAATTTTCAACGAGCCAGTAACTCGCATCGGGCCGAATATGCACCCACATACGTACGTGGGCGCGCACATTTTGCCGTTTATTTCAAAGGATTTAAAATGTATTTCATTACCGTGTTACTCGATTCTCTTCGGCGCGTTAACGTCGACGGGATATCACGATTTGTGTAGAGGCAGATGGAGAGAAAGAGGGAAAGAGAGAGAGAGGGGGGAGGGGAGGGAGAGAGAGAGAGAGAGAGAGAGAGAGAGAGAGAGAGAGAGAGAGAGAGAGAGAGAGAGAGAGAGAGAGAGAGAGAGAGAGAGAGAGAGAGAGAGAGCATGACGGTAAAGCCCGACACGCGACGATAAAGTTGTAATTATCGTAAAGCGCGTCGTCGTATCGGACGTGCAAGCAATACGGGGCGTCGTACAGTGTATAATGGAACGCGCGGAGCCATCGACGCCGAGGTCTACGACGGGGAAGGGAACTCGAGCTAGCAGCATTCTCGCGGAGGATTCAGGAGATGGTCCTGGGAGAAACTCACGCTCGCTCGCTCGCTCGCTCGCACGCTCGCAGGACTTGGTTAATCACCGTCGCGCCATTGCGAATTATGCAAACGATGGCGTATTTTGCGTGTTGGCGCATTTCCCGAACAACAAGACACGACGCACGGCGCACAAAGGGGGGTCCCGGTGTGCCGTAGCAATTTCTCGAAAGCTCGAGTGCGCTCCAGGAGCGGAAACGCGCGACCTTGCATGCGCGAACAGCTGCATACGAATATTTTCGTGACGTCCTCGTTGTTGGGAATCGAGCGAGGATTTTGTTTCGTCTGCGAGTCGCGAGAGATCGCGTTGACATCGATGAGTCGTCGCGTTCACGGGGACGAAGACAAGAAGAAACAGCGTTCAAAATTCTCGTAAGATGAAAAGCCCAATGTGATTATTAAATTGAACGGCCAGCAAGGATTAAATTAAAGGACCTCTTTGGTCGATGGATCTCTATGTGTTCGCGAGAAAACATCTCAGAAGGAGCAATTCGCCGCATCTCGCTGCGACGAAGCGAAGCGACCTGAAATGTTCCTCAAACGTTGGAGACTAATCTGAAATGAAAAATACAACGCCGAGCCGACAGCCACAACCAGCAGATTATCATTAATAAAATTAACATGACAATCAAACTAGTAATATTAATAACATAATAAATAACTGAATAATAAAATAGTTGAATGACTTCGCTCTCGAGTTAACAAACACAAATCGATGATGCGATTCATCGATTAAGTCTCCGTCTGTTTGAACTTTAATGCCCGCCTGTTTCAAGTCGCTGCGGCTTCTAGAAACAAGAATTCGCCGGCACACGACACAAAGATGGTCACCCGTTGTGTTTGACAGCTCACAGACGCGAACCGTTCGCCAACGCGGGCAACACGGCCTACCCCCACTCTCGCGCCAAGCACGTGCTCCCAGCGAGCACGTGGTCGCTCGGAACACGCGGTCGTCGCTCGCGCGTGCGCAGTGAGTAGCGCTCGGCCGCAGTGTGCGGAGAGCGTTGCAGCGTGCAAGGTGTTCGGCGCTGCCCAATGCACCAAACTTGAAGCAGTAACTCGTGAGCGAGGCAGGACGCGGCGGACGATTTTCTTGACTTTCGGCGATTCGGCGCGGGCCGAGGATTCTGTTTTATTTTCTCATCGACTCGGACAACGATAGAAATCTATTCAACACGTTGACTGCGCCGAGAGAAGCGTCGGCGGCAACCGATTCCGCGATGGTCTTCGTGTCTCTCATTAATTTCACCGAGCTCAATTTTTTTAATGTATGAGACTGTTTCAGACGCGACCAGTCGCACATTATAAATCGAACGTACGATCGAAAGCGAGTCCATGACACGAAAACGCGTACGAATTGCCCTTATTCATGTTCGTCATGTAGTGAGAGTCTATATTCTCTGTGAGTCATGTATTTCTTGCGAGAGAATCAGCGGGAAAGAGAGATCGTGAAATGTTCCTTGCGGAGCATACGTGCGCTCTCCGCATACTGAGGGGCACATTTCGCGATTCCTTCTGCATTGTTTCTCTCACAATGAATACACAAACGAAACGCATGGTCGACATGACTCTTGGATCTTGACAAGCCGACCCGGTCTCTTCTATGTTCGGGAGAACGTGAGATTATGTTTCTATGTCGCGGTGAGCATTCGGGTTCTCGGAAAGTCCGGCATTATACGCGAGAAGGACGAAAAGGAGCAGGACGACGGAGGGTAGGACGACACGACGGGAACGCCAGAGGATAACGTCGCTCGCCGTTTGTTTTTATTTAGCGCGCATTCCGCCGAGCGAGCGTCGTCGTCGTCGTCGTCGTTCGAGACCTTTCTTCGCGCTAACAAATCAACGGGGCGAAGTTCTTCAAACCGCGAGATCAGAGCGCGGCAAAAAGCATTCCGCAGATGCGGAAACTTATTCACTGCACTCGGGGCATTCGGTGAATTCAACCAGGGCCGGCACAAAACCGCGACTTTCCTGTCGCCGTTGTCGACTGAGCGAACGAAGGCACGAAGGGGCAAGCGAGCGCCGACACGCTCGATCGAGAAGCTTTCCGTCTCGCCTTTCCTCGGATATATTCGCTAACGGTGTACACCTCATGAATATTCCGTGCCGCGTTCGAATGCATTCTCGCGGCGATGTCCTCGCGCAACTTATCGCGCTCGATCCTTTGACCGTAACTCGCGACGTGTATTTTTGGCCGATCCGGGTCGGTCGCGGGTTGTTCTTTAGCCTCAACGAAAGGTCGGGCCGCGGTTTAATATAGTCCTTGTCAAATTGCACCGCAGCACCGAGTTTAAATCGAGTTTGTAAGATCTCGACATCTTGACGTTTCGTAAGTTATGCTGCGTGTGTGTATGTGTGAGGAATTAATCTCTAATTTCAATTTAAGAGCGGCAGAGACCAAGAGAGAGAGAGAGAGAGAGAGAGAGAGAGAGAAATTTAACGGCTAAAGTCAGATCTCGTGGAAAAAGCGCACGTTACGTAAGATATTACTGGAAGAGATGTCCGGAAAAGACGAGAGCTCGACGAAGACACTTCTGAAGTAACTGCTGAAATCGGAGATCGGAAATAGTTCCATCGCGCAGCGACGAAAGACGCTATTCCTTCGCGCGCAAATTTCCGACTCAGATCTCAGATCATTCGTCGCATTCGGGCAGTCCGCGCAACGAGACACGCCCGTGTGCGGCCCTGTAGAGGAGGTTAAGCGCGAGCGAAGGAGGACGGAGGGAGTCGCGTGGGAGGTTTGCAAAGAACGAGCTTACGATGTTGTAGCAGAAGTACGGCTTACCCCGGAAGCTTCGCGGCGCAGCGCGCGGCGTCGCGTTTTTCTCACGCCCGGAGCCCCGCCGGCGTACCCCGGCCGGCTATTTTTCTCGTCCAGGCTATTTATGATTCGTACCCTTTATGCTGTTATCATAATGCGGCCCGTTATTAAGACGCCGCGGTTGGTCTACCTTTCCTTCTCTCTCTCTCTCTCTCTCTCTCTCTCTCTCTCTCTCTCTCTCTCTCTCTCTCTCTCTTCCTCTCTCTTTTTCTTTTCAGCGCTCCTCGAAGCGCCAAACATCCCTGCGCCGCGCCGTATCATTTTCTACGATTAATATCGCTCTTAAAGGCGGTCCTAAGAGTTCCTACGGATAATACCGCGTTACGGGTAGTTTATGGAAATTTATCGGGAAACGTTTTTAAGCTCTCAAGGGTCGAAATGGTAAACCCGCGGGAGGAAGGTGGCAACGGCGACAGGCTGACGCGACGAGATGGAAGGTAAATCGAGTGAGCTGCAGCTTGCTGTCGAGATCGCGTTAAAAATGGAGACGGGATGCGACCGTTGTAAGTTTCCGACGACGTTTGTGTGTGTATGCAAACCTAAATAATTACTAATACACTTAGCCAGAATGTACTCAAAGATCTAAATGAATAAATTTAGATGCCAGCCTGGTTAGTATATAGAAAGTAAAAAATTAGGACGTCAAAAATTAGGCGTGCGTGATTATAAATCCGTTATATGTGGGAAGTGACTTCGGCGGCTTTTGTGCGAGAAATGTGAGGAATTTTTAGACATTTACGTCAAATTCGGCTATTTGTCGCAACGTGTCGGCCGCCATTCCTCTCAACTCGATTTATCCCACCCTCTCGCGATTTTTCGTCCCTCACGGGAAGCGCGCTGCTCGATTCGCCGCGCTCGCCCGCCGGCGACTTTTGCGGGGTCGCGCGCTCGCGTCAGCTAATTCGCCGTCTCGCAAATGGATTTCGGCGAGATCTCTCCGAGTCCATCCTCTTCTTCTTCCTCATCCTCCTGCTCCTCCTCCTTCACCTCTTCTCCGCTTCGAGAATCCGCCGCCATTGGCGTTCCTCTTATCGAGAGCCGGCGGCTTCCAGCACCGGCACCCCCATCGCCGTCGACGTCGTCGTATCTTCTTCTCTCGTTACTCTCGCCTTCGGCGACGCTCGCCGACACGTGTCGCGTCGCCCGGACGATCGATGTCCTTTGCGCGTTTCCGCGCTCCGTTGAGTATGCACACGGCTGGTAATTCCGTTCTTTCGGGGAATAAGACGAAAATGGCGGAGAGAATCGACGATTCAAATATTCATCAGAGGATGAACGAGCGCGCGTTTTATATCGCGACATCTGCCCGGAGAGCAGATCGATCGACACGCACGCGACATTCCTTTAAATTCCGATGCAAACTTTTACGGCGAGATAACGTCCGCCAGACTCGCGCTCTCGCGAGTCTCAATCGAAGCGTTAATCTTACTTCGCAATGATGAGACCCATGAAATATTTCACGATGCCGCGAAATCCAGTAAAGGAAGTTTCAGTCGAATTACAACGTACATTTTTTGACAGATCACATATCTTGTTAAATCTGCTACTAGATGCGTGTAAAAGCAAGCGATTAACGACGCGCGATGAGAAGCAGGAATCGAGGGATGAGAGAGCCATCTTACCCTCGTAACTTGAGGATTTTATATTTAATTTTACTCGACTCAAGTGATTTTCTGATACACACAGACTCGTGCTCGGTCTACGAAGTCGCTCCTCGAATAATGCAGACGCGAGGTATTAAAAGTTTCTCTCGACTGGAAACTTTGATTACCGGTTAAAGTGCTCGCTCTTACGGTTTTCGGAAACATCGGAGCATCGATTTGGTGCCTCGCCGTTACCGAGAGAGATCGATACCGATCTCTCGATACCGATCGACCTGGCGATCTCTGACGAAATTGTCCACTCATACACACATACACACACGACCTGTCGAAATTCCTCGTACAATTCTCGCGCGTATATTTTTACCGTAATATATTTCCTTTAATTGCGCGCTCGCGCAATGCATTTCATTTGCACGGCCCCGCCGGTAGCGGCGTGTGTCCTCTTCCGGTTCGCTCGAACTTGCAAATTTATTCCAGCGCGGAGGACTAAGCTCGCGCGCGCGCGCGCGCGCGCGATTTATTTAACGCACCGATACTTTCGGTCGCGATAATGTCCGACGGACCGTTAAAAATATTCTTACGGCGCTGGTGGAATCGCGCGCCCGCGCTCACGCGGGGGTTTCGCCGGTTTGTACTATGCTAATGACGGTAAAATACAGTGCTCTCCTCCGTCGAGTCGAGTCGCCCGCGCGGCGTTGCGCGGCCGCCGCCGTCGCACGAGAAATTGTTAGCGAGGCGGTCGTACTTTATTCGCGTGCGGCGCGTTTATACTCGACCGGGGCTTTACGTGCACGTCGCAAATTGTCGGTCAGAGATTGCGGTTTCGAATACTTAACGTTCTTGTGCGCGTGCACTTTCCCTCTCTCTCTCTCTCTCTCCCCCCTCCCCCTTCCTTTCTCGCGCTCGCTCTCAATTTCCCGCTCGCTCGGCAAGTCTGAGATTCGCGTAAAGTTTCCAGGCAAGTAGGATGCACTTCGCCGAGGATGTCGAAATAAATTACACGGCGGAGAACGTTCTGCTTATGACGAATTAAACTGCTCTCCTTCATTACTCGTGCGTTATTACCGCGCGCATGGACGTTATCTCGCAGCCCTTGACGGTGCGCGTACAGCAGCAAAAACGCGGACGGGTATTATTTAAGGGCGAAACTGAGATAAATTTTAAGAGGTCGAGCGGCCCGGATTTAGCGGCGGGTCATTGGATTTTAGCGAGCTGATGAAATTTGTTTCGGAAAGCGAGCTGCTTCACCTCGGACGACCTATAATCCGCTACAGCAATCGCCGCGCCGCCGGCCGGAGGTCTATTTGTAATCCCGGACGCGCCGCGCAACCGCGGGAAATGTGACGTGGCTACGCATACGGGGCCGCACTCGTACGTGTGTCAGCGAGTAATTCTCTTTTCCCCGAACGTTTCCATCCCGAATTCCGCCGCGAGTACGCGCAGATCGTCGGAAACGGGCTCGGTGCCCTGATGTAAAAATGATTCTTCGCTAATGAACAATCCTTTCGCTCCCCCTCTTCCCCTCTTCGCCACTTCTCGTTCCCCATCCGTCCTCTCTTCCTCTCCTCTTTCCCTCCCTGCAAACTTTACGGTATCTAATTTCCAGGGGTATAAAAGTTTCTCTCTCAGAAAAATAATTACCTATCGCGCGAGCCTCGCTACACCGGCGATGATAACGGAAATCTATTACAGCGCATATTTTCCCTCCCGACTTGTAACATTATACACTCGATAATCATACTCGGCGCGAGACAGAGAGCATGATAGGGTGTGCGATGTTTCATATATTTGTCAATTTAATAAAGTGCTTTTAATGGATTGCGTCGAGAAAGGGGGAAAACGTCAGAGGGAGGGGGAGAGAGAGAGAGAGAGAGAGAGGGAGGGAGGGAAGAGAGAGAGAGACAGAGAGAGAGAGAGAGAGAGAGAGGGAGAGAGAGAGAGAGAGTGCTACGAGTGACTCATCGCGGCAAATTTCTGCGCTCCGCAAAAGTCGGAAGCTCGTCGCTTTCGCTCGCGGGAGTAAAGTCTTATTCGAGTCCGGTCATGAATAAAATATTCGTACAGGGCGTTTCATACGGCGTGGCTCGTGCGAAAACATTTAATTCTACCGCTCGCTCCCGAGCGAGCGAATCCTTTACGAAGAAATTGAATTTAACGTGCGCTTACGTTAAGTGAAACCAACAATGAGCGAGAAAAATACAGAATGAGAGGGAGCGAGAGGGAAAGAGAGAAAGAGAGAGGCAAAAGAGAAAGCCGTCGAAAATATCGCAGTTGCGTAAACTCTCTTCGGCGGATCGGAAACACATTTCGTCGTATTGTTGCAACATTACACTGCGAAATGTTTTTCTCGTTCTGCCTCTTTCTACCTCACCACGACCATCGATTCGTTTCCCTAATAGCCACGAAATACAGACACACGACACGACACGGTGTGATGCGAGCTTTAATCGGAAGAACGTCCGAAACGCGGCCGCCTGTTGCAGCGCCGCGGGCCGCCGGCGAATTCGCGACCTCGTTCCTCATGGAGAAACCGGCGAGAGAAAGAGAGAGAGAGAGAGAGAGAGAGAGAGAGAGAGAGAGAGAGAGAGAGAGAGAGAGGGAGAGGAGAGGAAACGAGAAAAAGCACCGGTCGTCTCCTCCCTCCGCGACAGCGCTCGCGGTTGTTAGGCCGTGGCGCCGTGCCGAGCGCGCGCGCTCCGCTGCCAGTCGAAATGTAATTAAGGGTTCGCCCCCTTCGGCCTAAGGGATGTTTTGCTTCCATTATACTGCCGACGTGACCCTTACGTATCCAGCGGCCACCGGTCGTCCCTCTGTGCACCCCCCTGTGGGCCCCCTTGGCTCCTGCACCCTCTCGAAACCCGAACTCGCGGGTACTCTACAATTACGCTACCCTCACCGGCTATAAATTTTGAGGTATACATATTCAGAGGGGTGGCGGCGCCCTCTTGTGTGCCCTCTCCTTCTTCCTCCCCCTTTTTTCCTCTTGCACGTTCTATCGTTCGTCTTCGCTCTCGCGTGTCTAACCAGCCTCATCTCTTTCGCTCAACCCCTTCGCTCCGACGGGCCCGCCGTCTTCGGTACGCCGTCGAAGGTACGAGCCCCCCATCTTATGAAATAATCATGGAATTATTACCGGCTAACGGCGCCTGCTCGTCGATGCCACGTATTTCCTCGTATTTCCGCGGCGGAATCTCGTGAACTCTGCACGCATAAATCGCGACGTCCGTTTGTCTGTTTGCGCGCGCGCGCGGAGGGTGCTGGACAGACGGAGGGTTGCGAGGGTCGCGAGCGGCCGACGCGGCGCGTCGGGGGATTCCTCGGCGTCCTGTCGGCGTCGGGACGTCGACGCTTGTCCGGTCCCTAGACCCTCTGCGCGCGATACATCGCAAATTGTGCCGACTTCGCCGACGGCCGACGTCGACACGTCGCCGACGGCTGTCTGATTCGCGTTCGACGACAAGTTGGGTAATCGATATTTAATTGCGGATGAATGCGAGTTTCGATGACATGCGTGACAAAGAAATCTTTCGCTCGTTGACTGTCGTGCGCGAAGAGAGATCCTCCCCTCGTCGTTCTTAATCGAGAGCACTTTGTATCGTAATTATAATTGGATGCTGTAATTATTTATTCACGTTTTCCATTTTTTTTTTATCTAAGATACTATTTTTTAATTCTGCTTCCTTTCATTTTTTAATTTCTTGGGCTCTCTAAATTTCTTGGAGCAAAATCTCCGAAACGAACGGAAATTCGCTTAAAGGAAAATCCCATCACTTGAAATTAATTAATGCTTTACGTTTTACGAAAGAGCGCTTTATTTAAACCGTGATATTAATCCATATAAGGGAATATTTCAACTCACTTTTCATTTCAGTTTAGAGAACGTGTGTTTTTTTCCTTACTTTTTGACCCAATGTGACGATGAAGCATGTCAGATTCTCTTCGACTTCGATCGAAGATATCCATTCGACGCTTCAGAGCGGGCAAATTTATTCTGTAAGAGTGAAAAGTTACTTGACTTTAAGCGACACGGCCGTCGCTCCATCTCCCGGGCGGGAAAGTTGCCCTCAAAGAAATTTCTCAGAGTAACCGTAATAATAAGCGAACTTTGCAAAAAGATACTGAACTCTTTTCTCGCTGGCGATTTTTCCCCGAGAAAATTAGCCAATAAATAAGAGCGCGCCACACCGCGTTCGCGACTATCATAACAGTCTGCATTACTTCGCCGCGAGATCTACGGATTACGTCCGAGAGGAAGGTGGCGCGACGGCGCGGAGTGTTGGTTTTTTCCGCGCAAGAACGCGTTTCCTCACGAGATTTCGGCGGATGTAGGTCGCGATCGCCGGATACGACGTGTTAATTAGCCCGTGATTAAATGGCCCACAACGTCGGCCGCGGTAAGTCACTCCCCTTCTGTGTACGTACTTCGATACGCCAGGGCGACTCTTTTTCACGTCGTCCTACTCCCCCTGTCCCCTTCGCGTCCTCCCTCTCCCCCCGCGGGCGGCACCTTTCCGCGATATCACGTCAGCTCTCGTTGCCTCTTTCAGGTCATCGAGTGTTTGCGTGGAGAGACATTATGCAAAGGAGAAAATAGGCAGGAAAAAAGGCGGCGAGTGGCGCTTTATCGCGGACGAGAGGGTGAGAAAAAGAGAGAGAGAGAGAGAGAGAGAGAGAGAAGAGAGAAGGGGAGGTGCGTGTGCACGTCGGAAATCTTTACGGGGCTGACGAACGCTCTCGTGCACTGTGCCTGTCCCGTCGAGTGTGACGGATACGTGTTTGGGGCGCCGTTTTATCCCTTCTTCCCCTTCCAGCCAAGGCACTCTGTATAAGGAAACCGATGCGCTCGATGCGATACCACGGCCGGCGGATCGTTCGAGTGTTAATTAAGAGTCATAAATATCCGGCCCGTCGAACCGAACGGCGTTCTCGCCGATGACAGCCCGTTTACATACATTAGAATAAATTCGATAAGCAAACTCGTACCAGTGGAGAATTAACAGAGAGAGAGAGAGAGAGAGAGAGAGAGTGCGAGAGAGTTGAGAATTTTAATCCAAACGGGGGGACAAATTCCGCGCGCGTACGAGTTTAAAGCCGGACGCGTTCGGACGAGACGGGACAGTCCGACAA
Organism: Harpegnathos saltator; assembly: GCF_003227715.2. NCBI lineage: Eukaryota > Metazoa > Arthropoda > Insecta > Hymenoptera > Formicidae > Harpegnathos > Harpegnathos saltator. The sequence continues at coordinate 2,036,437 of NW_020230089.1, forward strand.
AAAAAAAGAAAAGGAAGAGAAAAGCAAGAGAGATACAAGTAAGATAAGTAAAAAGATACAAAAGAACAGAATGACCCAATGATTGACTATATGCACGATTTCTCAAATGTTTCCTCTCTCTCTCTCTCTCTCTCTCTCTCTCTCTCTCTCTCTCTCTCTCCCGGCTGCGTTTTTCGCGGTCGACAGTACGAAGCGAGGCCGAGAGGCGCACCGAAGTTGGCGTATACTCACGAGTCGAAAATGACGATACGATACGACAGGGGGGAGGACGCGACGCGCTACAACGAAGCATAAGTTCTTCTACGTGCGATAATTAGCAACGATAAGGGCGGCGTCGCTCGAAGGCTACTTCTATAAATATGTTATTACTTACTGCGAACAGCGGTTTGGCGCGCTTTAATCGGGTATTCCGACCGACCGACCGACATAGTTTCGCGCGTAATTTGTTAACATTAACACACGCGAAGTTTCGCCACTGATATCATATTTCATCCGCCGAATAGATATTCAGCTCGCGCTCGCACGTGGTTACGCGAGTGCGCCTGCGCTGAGCGCAATTTGGCTCTATAATTGGATATTTAGTCTGAAATTTGCGCCGGACGGCTGTCCGCTGTAATTTAATATTCCGACACGTAGCGTCCGCCATTCTCCCCCTCTCCCCCTCTCTCTCTCTCTCTCTCTCTCTCTCTCTCTCTCTCTCTCTCTCTCCCTCTCTCTCTCTTTTTGCTGCTGCTCCTTCTTATGCAACGAACGATAGAAATCCGTGGGGTGAAATCCGCCTCGCTTCGGAAATCACATAGTTAACGCATGTGCGTGCAATGCAGGCTATCATGAGATCGGTTGTGTGTGTGTGTGTGTGTGTGTGTGTGTATGCGAGCTTTATTCTCCCTCTCTCTCTCTCTCTCTCTCTCTCTTTTTCTCGTATGCGCGTGGCAAATAGACACGCGCTACGCGACCGGCTCGGAAAAATTTGCCTTGTTACGTTTCTCTTTATCTTTTTCTCTTTTCCCTCTTTCACTCGTTACTACACGAGAGATCGAGCTGCCGTCGGTCGCGCTGCGCGATTCAGCGACGTACAACTTGTACACACGCGCTTTCGCTCGTTCGAACGCGCAATCAAACAGTCTTCTCCCCCTCGCCCGCGGCCGGGGCCGGGGATAAGGGTCTCGAGAGTGCGCGATGTACCCGCGAGATCCAATTAATCCGGCGGAAAGCGAGTCGGACGGAAAAACCGACGGAATAATTACGGGAATGTAGCGCCTCGCGCGTTCGCGATACCGAGTCCATTCGCGGCTGCGAGTGAACGAGCGAGCGGCCAGCGAGCGGCTGGCGAGCGGCTCTTATAGAATAGACAGGAAGCAATTAATCCGTTAATGTCGCCAAACGAAGTGAAAGAGAGAGAGAGAGAGAGAGAGAGAAAGGGCAAAAGAGGAAGAGAAAAAACAGATTCAATCAGTCGTCGGATCAATCGTCCGTCGCTCTTTTTTCAACGGCTGCGTGCGCTCGCGAGGAGAACACGCACTCTCTCTCTCTCTCTCTCTCTCTTTCTCTTTGCCGCCCTCTCTTTCTCTCACGGCATGTATAGTCTCTCGATGGCACGTATGCGTCGACGACGAGAGAGGGAGCGAAAGGCTTTTCCAGTCCGGCCGAATCCCATCGACGACAAACATGCTAAGTACACGCGGCCTGAATCCCGAAATCTCGTAACTCTCGCCGAGGAGTTGCGATGCATGTCTGCCGCGGGATTCGATTCATTCGTTCACTCGTTCGCCCGAACGCTCGAACGTTCGTTCGTCCGTTCGTTCCATTCGTCTCGTTCCGGCTATGCATGCCGCCCGCCCGTTCGCAAGAGAATGAGCGAGCTCACCCCTCGCGATCCGGGGCTGTATTCTCCTCGTTCGCGATTCGTTCGCCCCTTTTGAGTCGAGGAGGGGCCGCCGCAGTTGCCGTCGCGGCGAGCTTCGCCGGGTCCGCGCGCAGCTAGCTAGCTACATGTAAACGTTTATTAATGCGCGTAAATCACGTCGCTACTCGATATAATGACCCCCCGCGGGGTCAGACGGGGTCAAGCTCTTTCTCTCTCTTTCTCTTTCTTTTTCTCGCGCTTTCTCATTCTCTCTGGAGCCTCGGTCGAATGGGGAAAAAATCTATCCATCATCCCTCGTTATAACCCCGGCGTTCGTTTGCTCGCTCGGAGCCGCTGCGATCGACTGGGGCGGCGGTCCCGGAAGGCTTTACACGCGGCAGAAGTAATATTTTCCCCAAGATTCAGACCGACGAAGGGGGTGAGTGTTTCGCGGAACCCGACGAGAACCCGCCCGCAGGTAGCGAGATCAAAGAATCTAGGACGCGCGATCGAGAAATCCAGGACCCTGAGGTGGTGCTAATAAAATAGAATAGTAATTTAGTGCGTTGAATAAAATTTTCTCCTTCTTAGCATCTCTCTCTCTCTCTCTCTCTCTCTCTCTCTTCTGGTGCTCTTATTTTCCTCGCTTTTTCCACGCCGTGATCTACATTGTTCTTCTATTCAGTTAATTGAAAAGACGAACCAAGTGATGAGGCAACAATCCTTAACAGAAAGGACTGGTGTTTCGAGAGGCACTCAAAGGTACTTATGCAAAGATTCAGCGTGAAAAAACTCGGGCGAGTTCGTTCGCTCCAGCACTTCGAAAGCCATGGAAAAACCACCTCATGAGCGAGACTCGTTTCCACGCGGGGTATTGACACTTCCACTCGAGTATCATTGATATTCATTTCCGCGACACCAACACTGCCCGCGGAAAATAACACGCTACTAGTCTCAACCGATCGACGAGCGATCTCGCACAGCGACGTCAAAGCGAGTGGCCAATTAATCACACAGTTTGGTCCTCGCCGGGACGAATCGACGATTATCGATTCAACGGACAGAAAGAGAGAAAGAGAGAAAGGCGGGGGGGGGGGGGAGAGAGATAGAGAGAAAGCAAACAGCGGGCGGATAGCGATGAATGAACGATGATTCCAAACGCGCGAAGCTCGCAGGTCCGCGATTCATCTGGCGGATTCAAACCTCCCGATGACGATTTGCGAAAACGACGCGAACCGGATACTGGCGCGAAAATCCGATCGCACGCGCTCGCCAGTCGGGAATTGAAAGTAATCCCATCTATTGACGACTTCTCCGCATAATCGCCCATGTGAATGTCGCTTCGAAAGATACCAGTGACGCGATTCGTGCCTCTGTTAATTATCGTGAATCACCGTTAATCCACTCGGACTATTGATGACGATCGCGCTCGCGCGTGATTTGTTTAATCGCAATTTGCGAATCGTCATTTCATTCCCGCAGTAAACGAGCGAACGAGTTCGCAGCTGTTAGAATATAACCGCTTACTCACTCTCTGTCTCTCTCTCTCTCTCTCTCTCTCTCTCTCTCTCTCTCTCTCTCTCTCTGTGTGTGTGTATAGGCGAGGTCCTCCGAATCCTCTGGGTAACGAGGAAGCCCCACGTGAATGCGCCGATACAGATAGAGTGCGCCCAACCCCGCCCGCCCGTCCGGCTATTCACGACGACGATAATGCGCCTCTCTAATTAATCATTTGAAGGGTATCGCCGGTCAATAACGTTGTAGTCACTGCGAAATAAAGGATCCACCGAAATGGCGGCCCCACTGCCGCCAGTGTCCGGCCGTAATTATCTGCCGGCCACTGATGGCCCGCGCGAGATTATTCGGGACAATTACTGGGACACATTGTAGCAGCGTTACGCATAATGTTTCTCGCCGCTAATGTAAGAATTATCTCACCGTCTGCAGCGGGCTCGGGTCGTGCGATTTGACGCGGCGAACGCGCGTCAAAGCGGCAAAGAGGGGTGGCGCAGGCTGCTTGGAAATCCGCTCGGGGTAACACCGAGAACAGTTGACTGAATGGAAGCGGGAATCCTTCCGTCGTTACGACGACCGAGCCTTCCGTCCGGTTCCTGTTCTTTTCTCGATAGATGGAAGATTCAGTTACGCTAGCGGAGTTGTTGTGTGACAACCGGACGCTCAAGTCCGGAGACGAGTGCGCAACGGTGCTCGGACGAGTGCTTGTAAAATGTTAGTAACCTCATTACACCGTGTGTAATTTGCAGCTTGCCGCCGGTCGTGCGGAAGAGAGCGGGACGATTCCTCGAGATCGAAGGTCGGGAGGGAGCGCGAGATGAAAATTTCGAAGAGAGACGCTGCGGGAAAGCTCCCGAGTGTCCCTCAAATTAATTCACAAATCGATTTAATCCCTTCCCCACGCTCCTCCTGCTCTTTCTCTCTCTCTCTCTCTCTCTTCTCTAATTACCGAATCGCGTAAGCGCGATGTTTTCCAGGAATTTGTCCGGGTTTTTAATTTGCGCGTCGCGCATTAGGATAATCCCGATTGAAAATTCCAAATTAATTTTTCGGAAACTGACGTCCGGTCGCGCGCGCGTCCGTCCGGAAATTTTCCGCAACGGTGGAAAGCTCGCTCGCGCGGACACGCGCATCATCGATCGGTCGAAACTTGAGCGCGCGATCGCGAACGCGAGGACGGAGAGCGACCCTTCCCCGCCGCGTGATCAGGATATCATTCGCTCGACGAGAGCTGCCGAATCCATTTATTAAAAAGCTATTTCGCTCTGTTTTATGGCGAGCCGTCGTGACGGCGCAACAAGATTTATCACTCTTGTCGGCGTCTATATATATATATATATATATATATATATATATATATATGTATATATATACGTATATATTATATATCGATATCGCATCGCGCTGATTGCACAGGAACAAGGTATTATCGTCCATTATCGAGGTTTCCACACGACGCGGTACCTGATGCGAATAAAGATTTCCGGATGTAACGAAGCCGCTCACGTGTTATAACGCGCGCGACGAAGAGGCGAACGCTGTGTCCTCAATAATTCATTCGCGATCGAAGAATTGGACGAGTCGAAGACAGCGCGGATGACTGACGAGAACGTTAAGCGCTGTCTCTCTGGATCTTATCTATTATCTAGTGGCGGAACCATCGGTCATTGCTGAAGTATTCAGAACACAGACGCGCGCTGGGAGCGAAGCGGTTTCCTCAAGTTAGGACGACTCGACAAATTTATTATTTCTCTTCTCTACCGATGTCACTTTCCACGTTTCATTTTCTTCATTTTCATTTATCAAATTCTAACTCTATTCCCGTTATTTCTATCTCTTTATTCCTATTTCTGTGCGTTCGACTTTTACTTCTCAATTTCTATCTTTCACTTTCAACTTTCCATGATTCCTATCTTCCCACGTCTATATTTCAATTCTTATTTCTCAAAGTTTATTCTTATCGAAGGACACACGCACCTGATATTTACCTCAAGCGGATCGCACTTTATGAGGACGTTAAATTTAACGAGACGCCGTTAGTCACTCGCGAATGTCCCAGAGAGAGAGAGAGAGAGAGAGAGAGAGAGAGAGAGAGAGGGAGAGCGAGCGAGCGCAGTTTTTACGCGCTCAGATAAAGACAAAACCGCAACTGTTCGCCGAATGGATCCGTACGCGCGCGCTTCAAGCACTCCAGCCTCCGCAAATCGATCCACGCTCTCGTGAGCCGCAGCCACGACGCACAGGGTACATCTTTTCCCACTCGTTTCACGCTACGGAGATTCGCCGGCCGAGATATCGTCGCGTAATTGCCAATCAATCGACCCGTGCTCTTAAATTATGTACGCGCCGGCGCGCTCGCTCGCTCGCTCGCTCGCTCGTAATCCTGGCGTTTCGTCGCAGCCCGGCGAGATCCTGCAACGGCGGAGGTCCCGTTGCGTTTCCGCGAGCGCGGGCGCGCAGAAGCTGATTATTTCCCTTGTTTTCCCGAGGGATAACGACCCGGCCCGATCGGCGTCCGCTCCCTATTACGAGCTTTCCAACAAGCCGGTAACGCGATATCGGCGTATCCCGAAGGGATGGGAAACCGACGATCCTAGGGACATACACCCGCGCCGCCAGGCGAAAGAATCCTCCTGGTCCTCCACCTCTGCTCCCCCTGAGGCGGAGGAGAGAGAGAGAGAGAGAGAGAGAGAGAGAGAGGGGGGAGGAGCGGGATCACACAATAGTCGGTTGATTTTGCATTCGCCGAGGGGCCAACATCGACGGCGATGCAGTAACCCTTTCGCCCGCTCTTCCCGCCCTGTCGTTTCCAACTCGCGCCCCTTTAGCCGTGTTTTTTCTCCGGCTCTCGCCCCTTTGCCTCTGCCTGCTTGCCTGCCTGCCTGCCTGCCTGCCTGCCTCCCTCGGCCCGTCTATATTTTTGTTCATTGTTATCCGCTCTTTATCGGCCCGGCCGATTCCACGACGGTGTTTTGACGTAATCCCATAAAGCGCGTTATTCTTGTGTAAATACCGGTTCGTTCCGCCGAGAGGGTAGGGACCGGGCGCGAGCGACGAGATACGCGCGGGGAGAGTCGTGCCAAGGGCGAAGGCCGGTGCGGAGCACCGCGCGATGGGGGCGAGGGGGCGAAAGGGCGCGACGGGTTAATTGCCAAAACGTTGCCTTCCCGGTCGCGGTGGGAAAGCGGCCTCCGACTGTCAACGATCGGTCAATCAACGGGGATTTAACGCGATGCCGGATTTAACGCGCCCTAACCGGCATCATCGACGCGCCCGCGCCGTCGCACGCTTCGTGGGATCTCTTTCGCCGTCGAGGTCGCGGGGTGGTCGCGCCAAAAGGACAGCAAGGGAGAGAGAGAGAGAGATGAGAGAGGGAGAAGCAGAGGACTTTTTACGTCAAATCCGTGGACCCACCGCGTGGCTTCTTCCGACCGCAGGTCATCCCGCGGTCATTCCCCGTCCGCTTCGAATTCATCGTTCCTCTTCCTCGTTCAATCCGCTTCCTTTTCCCGCATTTTTCCGCTGCTTTTACCGAGCCTCGCCGCTCGGGGCTTCATTCTAGACACGCGCTAAATATGCCTTTCTGATTCTCAAGTTGAAGCGACGTCATACGACGTTCATGTGAGAAAAACGGAACTTGAAATTCAAAGGGCATGCTTAACGTTCACTGTACGCCTGGAATAAGGCCCTTGCCGCGAGTGTCTCGTCAGCGCGGTTTATTTCGCAACGAAGAGCTCCGTCGCGACGTGAAAAACGCCGGAGGAAAGCGAACGCGTCGCGTCGAAGTCCCGGAAAATGGCACGGACGATGCGATGAAAGAGAAAAAAGGAAGAAGTGCCAGGAATAATGTGCGATAGTCTTTCATCGTCGGGGGACAAACGTGTGATCTCTTCTCCCTTTTCCACCCCCTTGTGCTCGCTCGGTGTGGAAGCTTTTGGAGCAGACTGTGCGCGCATAGAAAATATACGCGCGCACGCACACACGCACACCAGCTACAACTGGGCTGGTCCACGTATCTCTGTTCTGGGCCCGAGCGAGCTAACCTCATTAGGATCGTCACGCCACGCAGACCTCGTCCGAGGGGATGGATAACGGGTAGGCAAACAGACGAGCGACACGAGAGGGAGATAGGCCGAGGGGGGCTGGGGCACGGACGGTTTATTGTCCGGCGGAATTAGGTCCTTTTAGAGCGACTCGATGGCGCGCTATGGGGAAAAAAAAAAACGACGAGGAGACGCGACACGTGCGCGTCCGCACCGTCGCAACGCGACATGGAAACGTGTCGATGTAGAAGCCAAAGTAACGACGATTTATTGTAATTTACACTCCACGCCTGCCCGTCTCCGCGAGAAAATCCGCGAGATTTAGTCGCGGGTTAAGGAACGAAGAATTTAGTTAACCGAAGGAAGAGAGAGAAAGATAGATAGATAGATAGTTTATTTAGAGAGAAAGAGAAGCAGAAAGAATCGGAGAGAGTGAGAGAGAGGGGGAGAGGGTAGATCAGATAGGGGTGGATCTAACGGGAGATAGAAAAAACGAGGGCTGGGAAAAAAAAGCAGGGAGGCATCTGCCGGGGCTCGTTCCTCCGGATTAGAACGTGACCTTTCTAATCGCTTTAAAACCGGCGGCTAATTTATTCCCGGCACGGCTCGACCAACGCATCGCCGCCACTACCGGCGACAACGAAGACGGTTGGGTTCGGTTCGGTGCTACGGGAAGCATTCCCGGGACCCCGGAAAAATCGCGGATACGGGGGGCCCGGAGGGCACGACGATGCCTCCGGATCGGATTACCTTCGATATCGATCGGAAAGAGTGCGCGGGACCGGGACGTGGATACCGGTGGGTCGCCTGAATCTCGATGAGTGTCGTCCCTTCGGTCTCGTTCGTTCGTTCGTTCGTTCTTTTCGGAGAAAGAAGAGAAAGAGAGTCTATGGAAGATTATCGCGTCGAGCCGCGTCGATATCACGCTCCGTCGGATTTTTACGAGCGGCGCGCACGTGCCAGCAGGAGAGGAGAGAAGAGGAGAGAGAGAGATAGAGAGAGATAGAGAGATAGAGAGAGAGAGAGAGAGAGAGAGAGAGGAGCAAGAGTCCGAGCCGTTCAACGCGATATAACGAAATTAATGGCGCGGACGAGTTACGATTTTTATTAATTCCGGCTCGTCCTTCTGCGACGACGTAGCGATAACTTTAAGTGCGATAAAAGAGATTAAGTTTTATACGACACGATGAACACCGGAGTGGCGTCCCAGAAAAGAGTCCTAAATTTGGAAATAAAATCTTCGATTTCTTTTTACCTGATGACGCAACGACGAGTTGAAAAAACGACAGTTGACTCTTGGTGGAAATATTCTGGCCTCGTGTCCGGCTCATTAACTGTCGCGTCGAATGAAGGATCCATTCAACACACGCGCTTCGATGAAATAAAATTCCCGCATATCCTCCTGATCAGTTTTACAGTGAAAAAACATTCCAAAATAAATCCCCACGTTTCCGTCATTTGGGAACATAACGAGGGGCTGAAAGCGTTAATTGACTCCCGGTGAAATTTTTCTAGCTCCGCGCCTGAGTCATTAATTGTCGCATCGAATCAAGGATCCATCTCACACGCGTGCTCGGGAGAAATCCAAAAATCGAAAATACTCGGATATGAGGCCAAGTGCTCTCTCGCGTGTGCTCTTTATCTCTTTTTCATTGGGAGAACAAAGACGCGGATATGACTCCGTCCCGTACGTGCCCCGTGATGAACGCGTCGCGACGGCTCGCGCTCGCGCAATTTCCGTCGCGAGTCGCCAGCCAAAACTCGCCCGCGCGAGACGGCGACGCGCTAACGGGGAAGACACTCCTTCAATTTCCATAATGATATCGCGACGCGCGTAAAGTAATTCCCCATAAATCAATGTTACGTAATAATAGTGAAAAGCGCGCCTCGAAGCCGGACGACTCGTATTATGCGACGCTCCCCCGATTCGCGCGCGCGCGCGCGCGCACGCCTTCGCAATGTGGATCGCAATTACTAAAGGTTCTTTCAGCGCGTCAGGGAGACGTGAAATATTCCCGCCGTTTCAGGCATTCTGCCAATAGAACGAGATCCCCCTCTTTCTCCCGCTGTCTCGCTCCGTTCCCTTCTCTCTCTCTCTCTCTCTCTCTCTCCCTCGCATCGTCCTCTTCCGTTCACGTCTTCCGTTTTTATTCCTTCGGGGAACGTAATATTTTTCCGATCACCGTGGCTCAACCCGTCACGGACTCGCCCGTCGTTTCACAGCGACGAAACACACAGAGTCGCGCGTATTCCCGCTTAACGATCGTCTGACAAATAGAATTATCCGGTATTACCGACGGTAATACGCGCCGCGTGACGCGACGCGACGGTCCGCTCGTTCGAGTCGTCGAGTTGTGCGCGACGAGAGAGAACGTTCGCGTCGTGTGAAACGCCACTCTCGCCGCAACACTCGATCATCCCCCGTCGCTCTCGTTCTCAATTCAGCCAGAGGAAGAGAGAGCGACGCGCGCGCGCGTGCTCTTTCTCTCTTTCTCATCCTCTCCCCGCTTTCGTCGCCGCTGCCGCCGCCGCCGCCGCCGCCTCCGCTACCGTTCTTCTCTCCCGAAACGGCCCGCGGCGCGGCTCCTGGACAGTTTTCCCATTTCAATTATTAACGTTTACAACCACGGAATTTACGGCCCGCCCGGCGATCCCCCGAAATCGCACTTTTACCAGCCCCCTCCCCGCTCACCGCTCCGCCGCCGAGTCCACTTTTCATAAAAAGAGAAAGAAAGAAGAGCAAAGGAAAAAAGGAAACTGCGAATCCTCGCCGATTGCGCCGATCGTGCGGACTCGCGTCTGCTACCTTGCCCTCTCCTGCCCCTCTCATCCTCTCTGCCAACCCTGCGTGGTAGAAACGAGAGATATTTCCCACGAGGTGGATAGGCACGCGCGCGTGTGTATGTGAGAGTACGAGCACGAGAATATGGGCGGCCGAACGATCGGCAACGCCATATGGCTCGCGTCGAGACGTATTGTCCTGTCGCGCGACTCTCGTAAAACAATGGGGATCGCCTTTTAATAAATGGAACGGATTACGTCATGGAGGCGCAGGAGCACGCGCGACCGCCCCGGAAAGGGAAGCAGGCGAGCGAGTTGGAGAGAGAGAGAGAGAGAGAGAGAGAGAGAGAGAGAGAGAGAGAAAAAGAAAGAGGAAACGCGTAGTACAGTGACTCTGAAAAGTGCGGGGTGTTGCTTCGAAGATAAATCCCGGCTTAATTGAGCGACCAAGGTGACAAAATTGTGCGTGGCGTTGCCGCGGCATTCACGACGCACGACGGGACCTCGAGGTTAATAATCACATCGGCGGTAACGGAGCAGGAGAAACAGGAGATTCGCGGACGCGCGTACGCGACGGGAACGTCGTGTAACTCTTCGGCCGGACGCGGATTGAATTACGTCACGTGCGTCACGCGTGCGTTCTCGTCGGCACGGTGTATTATCAGCGACAGACCGGCGGGTTTCCGCTACTGTTTTATTAATGCGCGTTATCAGCCGCGAGTGATGGTGCCCCTGCTATTACGGGCATTAATTTGTCCCGGGGCGAGGTGCGAAAGAGTGAGAGAGCGAGCGAGCGAGAGAGAAGGAGAGAGAGGGAGAGAGAGAGAGAGAGAGAGAGAGAGAGAGAGAGAGAGAGAGAGAGAGAGAGACGACGGAGAAACTCCCCGCTTCGGGCGTTATAATTTAATCGACCTGCGTCACCGCGGTCGGCTAACGCGACGCGTTAATAAACAAATAGTTTCGCGAATCCCGGCGCGCATCGCCGGGAATTCGCCGCTTCGCGAGCGAAGCTTTCGGCACGGAGCACGTCGCTTTCGCCGACAGACGGACAGGCAGAGAAAGCTGCCACGGAATATATCCTCCTGCGTCGGGGATCACTCTCGACGAGCCTGTCGCAGCCGCGAGCCGCCACGCCGGAGAAAGGAAAAGTGCCGCGCGCGTATCATGCAGTATTTACGAGCAGTATCTCGCGGAAACGCGCGGAAACTGCTACCGCTCTGCCGCTACTACTATTGCTACCGCTGCTGCTGCTGCTGCTGCTGCTGCTGCTGCTACTACTCGTTGCGCCGTAATTGGATTTCGTCGGCGAAGAAAGGCGGGCGGGCGACAATTCTTTGTAAAAATTGAATAAGGCGCCTTTGTACGGCCGGTCGGGGGTCCTATCGGTCGTGTGGAAAGTGCATTTCTCCCGTTTCTCCCCCGCGGGGCGCGAGAAACATAGAAAGAAAAGGAGACAAAGAGCGGGACAGCGGGAAAGAGAGAGAGAGAGAGAGAGAGAGAGAGAGAGAGAAGGGGAGAGAGGAAGGAGAGGAGGGATCTGTCGGTTGTCGTTGCACTAACGAGAACCAAATCAGAGCGCGACGCAATGAAATTTCGCGGGTGTTCTCTCTCTCTCTCTCTCTCTCTCTCTCTCTCTCTCTCTCTCTCTGTCTCTTCCTTTCTCTTTGCTTTCTCGGTGCTCCGGAAACACCGCGGATAACTCCCGTCGTGCGGCGAAAATGAGTCAGGCTTGCCCCCGACGGGATCGATTTTTTGCGAGCGTCTCGTTTATGTCGAGTGTCTCGGTGACCGTCGAGTGGCCCACATAAATCCTATCGCGTTGCAAAAGCGTCGTCGCGCCTTTTTCCCCGTCCCACCCGGCGCGCCTCTCGAAGAGGAAAACTCTTCTTTTTGCAGTGGGGAGGAGAAAAAAACAGAATCGCGCGCCAGAAGCGACGATGTGCGAGGGTCGGACACCGCGAGTGTCCGCGCGGCAACGAGCGAGAGGATATTTTTCACGTGGACTAATAATGGGTCGGCGGGTAGAACAAACGGAAAGAAAAAAAGGTAGAAACGCTCGGTCTTTCGTCCTGTTTGAGAACGCGCGAAACGCGGAAAATGAAACAATCGCGCTTCCTTCGCGGGAGAAATTACGAGCCGTCGTGACGCTCGATTCGAATCTAATTAATCAGATCTAATCTATGATAATAATTCGATTGTAACGAACGTAAATTATAATCAGTCGGGTCTAAAATACGATTGTAATTAAATTATAATCGATGTAATATAGAGTTATAATCAAGCGCGCGCGCATGTGCCCGCGCAAAATTCGATATAATTCCGCTGAAATTATAATTCAATCAGTGTTCAATTTTGTTGGAAAGCACCGCACGCGCGCCCTCCCCCCCCCCCCCGCGCTGCACATCTCTTTGCCGGAAGAATTGATCTTACACCCTCGTCACGCGAAAGGGTATTATCCTCCAAGTCGATTCTATTTTATAGACAATTCATTTATTCGATCATTCTTAATCCTCGGCCACGCAGATCTCAATTAATCCTCTTTCCATCTCTCTCCTTCTCTCCCTCTCTCCTCCTCTTGTTCCACACACAGAACGGTACGGCTAATTGGATAGATTTCTCCTTCTCGCTTATCCCTTCCTCCTCCGCGCCATCTCTTTCCCAATTCCGCATTTTCAGCGATTAACGGCGCATATTCAGTAATCTTCCGTGTATCGCACGACGCGAAATCCGTGCGATTCAAGCGGATAAAAAGTATTCTGTTCCGCTCGTAATGTCCAATTCCAGCAATTCCACTCATTTCGCAAGCTGGCACGTAATCGTTACGTAGTGAAATCGCGATTCTTCTCACGAGGTTTTAAGGAGAAATAATGAATGAGAAGAAGAAAGAGAGAATGAAGGAAAATAACGCGTGCTCCTGCCGCGAACTTTCCCTTTCGGTAAATTCGCGAGATGGTATCCCGCCGCCGAGTTCGGCGGCTCTGAGTGGTCCGTCGCGCAAAATTTATAAATGATTACATATGTTGGGGATAAAAAGCGGCGCTAAAAGGCGCGCACATTAATATTTACAAAAACGACGAAGACGATGACGGCGACGGCGGTGGCGCAACTGCGACGGTGGTCGCGCGGCGAAAAAGGATTCCACGGTGGGCCACGGCCCGGCTCGACATACGCATTTTTGCGTAATTTTATGCCGCCGAGATAGAATGAGAGGCAGAGAGCGAATGAAAACGAGAAAAAGAGAAAAACAAGGAAAAAATGCCGCAGGAGTTCGCGCGCGTGCGCACAGTTAACTTTTTATGAGACTGCGTAAAAGCACAGAAAGCGAGAGAGAGAGAGAGAGAGAGAGAGAGAGAGAGAGAGAGAGAGAGAGAGATTCTTTTTGATGCAAATTTCATCGCCTCTTTATCCGCGCCGCGAAAAGGAATTACGTATGAATGAAAAACGCAGAGAGCGCCGTGGAAGGTGGACGACGGCAGCGGCGCGGCGGCGGCGCCGCGGTTCCGGCTTTCGTGTCGCCGCACGGAAAAAGAGCAGCCGTCAGCCAATAAGCGAGTCAGGTCTCTCTCTTGAACACCCGAGTCTCTGCCTTCTGATTTGATGAAAAACATAAACGCGACAAAACAATCCGCGCACATATTCGATTATTGTCGCGTGCTCGCGCGCGTGCGAGTTCGTTCGTTCCGGAAGCGTCGAACTTTGTATGCGCGCGCTTTATACTTCCGTGATTTATGCGCGCTCGATTTTTGCGCCGTGCATGCATTTAGTCGACCTTTCAATTCCAACGTCGCGATTGCTATTATGTCGCGGTCTGCGCTTCGGAGAGAAAAAGGGAGAGAGAGGGAGAGAGAGAGAGAGAGAGAGAGAGAGAGACAGATTTGACACGAATGATTTCGTCATATTCAGCGGTTTCTTCGAAAAAAACGTCGCGAATTGTCCGCGAGGAAGAAATCACACGAATCGACCGCTTCTTTATTATTTATCAATTAAATAACCTCACCGAAATATTAACTATAGTATAATATTAACAATAAAGTATTAACTAAATCGCTAAAGTATTAACTCCAAAACACGGGAAAACATGGTTAAAGATTCAACGAATTTCTGCAAAGCCCCGACAACACTCCCGTTGCTTCGTTGCCCGTCACATGAACGAACTATTAACCAACATTAATAACATAGTGACTCTGAATAAAAGAAAAAGCTGCTTAAAAGAATAATCCGACGTGAATTCCCGCGAGTCCGCGACAACCAACGTCTCCATCGTCTCGTTTACATGAACTCGAGTAATCCGCACGCACTTCGACGTTTAATTACTCCGACTCGTCACGCGAGCGAAGCTCACATCAGCGGAAGGAATCGGGAAAACACGATGTGCTGGCCGAGATCGAACAGACGAGCCGGTCGATACTCCCTCGCGCTCGCCGCGTGCGAATTTACAGAATAGAACGAAAATCGCGTTATCGGCTCTCTCTCTCTCTCTCTCTCTCTCTTTCCGCGTCTCTCCTTCCGATCCTCCGCCTCCACCTACTTCGTCCTGCATCTCGTGCGTTATCCGCGGCAACGTGCCGCTATGTACAGTCTCAATCTCGGGTAGACACCTGGCGTGCAAATCCCATTGCTCGCCACCGCCGCGCGCATCGCAGCTACGCCAGCCACCACGGCGGGAGAGGATCCCGTTTTCCCACTTCTGCCTCGTAGACAGATCCGACCGAGTCGATCCCGATGGAAAAAAGCCCGCCCGCCCGCCCGCGTTTCGTCCGATCGTGCACCTATGAATACGGGAACGCGCTGTCGAGAAAACGCGCTCAGCACGCACACACGGGAGACATGCGCGCGCTCTCTCCCTCTCTCTCTCTCTCTCTCTCTCTCTCTTTTTCGCGAAAGTCGCCGACACCTTATGTAGCATCCGCATATATTTCGCACGTACGCCGCACGTGTGCGCGACAGGGGAGAGGGGTTGTCACCCCATGAGCGGTGAACGAGGGAGGGAGCGCGCGCATTATGCGTCCCGATGCGATTACTCGGGCATAATGCGCCGCAATTATCAACGCTAGGCGTGCGTATGTATGCATGTATATCCGCATATGTTGCATTATTTTGCGAGTTATCAGAGCTATTATTTTGTGACAACGTATTATACTATTTGCGCGGTCGTGATTACGTTATTATTGTTAGTCGGATATTAACTGTCGAGCGTGTTGTCCGGCGGGATATAACGACGTTACGAATGCGTCAGTCGTGTTTTGCCGATCACGCGACGAGCAACGCGAACAAGCGGGCGAGAGGAGAATTCTCCTCGGCTCGTCTCCTTTCGGTGTTGCGTCTCGCCGGGAAGGGGGAGGTATCAGAGCGGAGAGAGGAGGAGAGAATCGAGGTGAGAGCAAACCTCGTTCGCGCGCGATTAGGAGTGATTTCGCTCAATTCGACGAACCCTCGATGATATTTCGCACTTCCATTCAATCCACCCCAGAGAGCGGTGCGCGCTGCGAGCCGCATCATCGCCGGTGTTTATTTCATCCACCGCGAGTGTCGCTTTCCCTGCGTGCGTGCGTCGTTAACGAACATTGTCATTCGCCGTTTTGCGCGTGTCCACATTTAATCTCGCCGCCGCGGCCGCTTCGAGCCTGAGATGCGTGCGTCCTGCGTACCCCCATCCACCCTTTAATCAGAGACGTCAGTATCGGACGATACCTGTGTTTCAAAGACCTAAAAATTACTCCCCCCCTCCCCCCCCATCTGCCTATCTGCACTGAGCGAACAAAATGCGCAATCCGGCTAGCGTGTCAGTCTAGCAAAATAGCGGCAACGTGCATACAAATATATCGTGATTAACATTACGGCGTGACGAACGCTTGCGGGGAGAAAGAGAGGAAACGAGAGAAGAATTTCCCTGAGATTCTAATCTCCCAACTCATCCGATTTTCCGACATCTCGCTTCTAATTCGCCGACATCCCGAATTTTCGCAGTTCCGCGAGCACGGTTGCAGGGAGGTTTATCGCCCGGCGCCCGGCCGCATTCGCGATTCGCCGCGCGAATATTTACGGAACGATCGCACAGATCGAGTATCGAGCGGCCACTTGGGCGAGAGAGGCTCCGGGAGAGCCGAGAGAGAGACGCGCACGCGGCCCGGGAGATATTCCTCCCCTATTCCTCTGTTGCATATGTATATCCGATCCGCGCGCAGACGGCTGGATACGAAGACTCGCGCGCCCTATTGCCGACGAGCGCGGCCGGGCCGTTCTCTGCGTATCGGCCGCGTTCTCATATTGGTAGTTTAAAAATTGATATAACGCGAGCCTGCCATTACCAACCTGCCGCTCGCTCGCTCGCTCGCTCGCTCGCTCGCGCCGCGCCGGAGCGGAGCCGCCGATGCCGCCGTATATCTCGTTGCAATACGAGACGTATAGGAAGAACCGTTTGAGACTCTCTCTCTCTCTCTCTCTCTCTCTCTCTCGCTCTCTCTCTCGCTTTGCCTATCCCCCTCCCTCTTACCCGCTCGCTCTTTCTCAGAGCGAGCTCGAAGCTCGTTGTTACAAGTATCTATGTAAATCCACGATTCCGCGCCGTCGTCGGGACGTGAAACGCACATGCCGCCGCATACCCTCTCGCTCTCCGCACCCCTTCGTCGCGACGGTGTATCGCGCGAGCGCTGGGAGACTCTATAAAAGAACCGAGCCGCATCGCAGCGGGGGCGGAAGCGGCGCGGGCGTGGCGGCGGCAGAAGCGCGACTGCTTGCGTTTACGCAGGCCGAGGTGAGATAAAAATTTGCATTTTCCCCACTCGCCCCCCGCCCCCCCGCCCCCGGCCACATGCATTCGTCATAAGTGATACCGAGACGCGTGACGCTTTATTTATGCAGTTGCAGTACGCGCGTATTCCAGCGACAGTCCCCGTGTCGATAATTCGTTCCCCCTCGTTCGTTCGTTCGTTCGTTCGGCCCCGCTCTCGCCATTCGCCATTGATCTGCCGCTTTCGGCAAAATTAGCGGCGCGAAGAAGATTAATGGCATCTCGTCGCGTTGATTTAATGATTACTTTCGCCGGTGCCGTCCGCGCCTGCGCGCGCGCGCGCGCTCGTAAGTGTACATGCGATTACTACTAATTGCCTGCGATTTATCGCGGTCGCGTAAATCCCGTGTTTGCGCAATAATTTAATGAGTCTCCATTTAAACGCGGCTTAATCACTCGCGGATTTTATTAATGATTTATCGCCGGTCATTATGAAGCTAATGAATACAACAACTGTGCGCGCTATTTGCGTCCCCGTCGATTGCGAAAGCGAGAGAGAGAGAGAGAGAGAGAGAGAGGGGGAGAGAGAGAGAGAGAGAGAGAGGCTCATACTCGCTCATATTCACGAGCTCTCGCTCGCCCTCTCGCTTCGTTCTCTCTCAAAGGAGAAAGGGAAGAGAGAGAGAGAGAGAGAGAGAGAGAGAGAGAGAAGGAGATACGTGTTCGAGTTCGAGTTTCGTGTGTTCGCGTTTGCCGCATCCATCCATCCGCGCCCGGCTTTTACACCGTCGCGAACCATCGCTTTGATGTACACAAAGATGGGGATTTGTTTTTGTTGCTGCGCGTTGCGGCAAGCGAGCAAATATTTGTTATCGCGACACCGCGGGCCGCGTTGCGCCGAGCCGCGCCGCGCCGCGCCGCGTTGCGCTCCGCTCCGCTCTGCTCGTTTTTTATCCGATGTTACATAATGCCCGCGGATCGCGGGCAAAGTGCTAATGACCCGCGGCGCGTATGCGCGACTATTTTCGCTCGCGTAAGTGCGCGAACGTGGCTGAAAGAACTCGGTGATTTTACGGCGCTCTTGTTGTTCTTTCGGGCTTTCCGCTTTCTTTTTTCTCCTCCCTCGCCGGCTGCTTTAATAACATATCGGCTACAAAGAGAACGTTGCGGCAGGCATGGAGAAACGCGAGGGAACGGACACGGCAGGAAAATATTATAAAAGGGAAGCGTGTGTTACACAAGGGCTGGCATGCGAGAGTCCTCCCGGGGATGGAAGGGAAATTCGAACAACCCGCGCGATGTAGTTTTTCAAGTTCGAACGTTGCGAGCAATTTGACCTGTTGGTCGCCGCTGGACAGCACGCTGGGTAGCGGCGTTGTGGAACTTCCGAAGAGTCGTTCCATGGGAATTCTTCAACCGCTCGACCCCGTCCTCTCGGGGAAGCACGGCGGCGCGATTGCTGAAGCCGCGGAGGAGGCTCACTTTGTCCGAAATTTCGACATGCGTCGAGTTTCCAAATGAAACAACTGCTGTAATCGTACTCGCCTTTCGGCGATCGTTTGGAAAATTTCCGCGGGATCATGTTCGCCGGTCGATCGTCGACGAGACGTGGAGAAAAGAGGAAACGGCGAAATAAACCAACGATCAAGAGCTTGGCTTCGGAGCATCCGCCAATTCATCAGCACTAATTTCTTCGTGTCGAACGCGTGATTTGCGACGACGGAAATCCGGCGGATTCGGGGCGCACCGAGCGCAGACGCGCGCGACGCGCAAAAGTTAGGAACATGAATACCTAAAAAAAAAAAAAGAAAAAAGAAACGTTCGGAAGGACAAGCGGCAGCGGATAGCGTTTCGATCGCGATCTCCTTGCACGGCTCATGCGCGCCGAGACTAACGCGGCTTTTAATCCTGACATTAATCTCCGACAGGAGGGGACGAGGGAGGAGGAGGAGGAGGAGGAGGAGGAGGAGGAGGAGGTGCATGCAAATAGCGGACACACTGTACGAGCGTGTGGCCTCGCTAAACGATCGGATTGTAAATTAAGGCTGAAGTGCCTCATCTCGAACGGCGCGCGATGCACGCAAAAAGCCCACGAAGAAGACGATGCGCGGCGGCGGCCGGGCGAGCCGCGCGAGGATTAATTGCTAATTATTTTGTCAGGGAGGGCGCGCTATACTTCTCTCCGGATATGCCGGGGCTTGCTCTACAACGCGGCACGGATGATTAATACAGTACACGGGTTTCGGTGCTAGCCGCACCGCGATAACTCACAATTAGCGCGGGCGTTTGAAAATTCACAAAGGTCGCGACGGTCCGAGCGAGCGGCGCGGGACGACGCGAGGCGGAACTTAAAAATTCTATTAAACGAAAATCGATACCGCATGCGGAGGTCGCAGCTTCCGTGCACCTCCGTTCAAATTGCCGGCAGCGAAGTTCCTCGCGTTACGATTGTAATCGAGCGTCACTGGAGCGCGGTGATAAAAATAAAGCTGATAGCGGGGATGAGAATAACGATGAAGATAAACATAGAGATGAACATGAAAAGGGGAGGGGGGGGGGTAAGAGCGAGAGTCAAAATGAAAATGCGAGTGTGCGATGAAAACGGGAACGGGAGCAAAGATAAAAACGACGATAATAATAACAGTGATAACGCAAGTGGAACGTCCACGACGTCGTCGTCGTCGTCGTCGACGAGGAAGCGCCGAGCTGCTTCCTCTCGTCCACGTCTGTTGATCGCCACGAGGCTCGATATCCAACGAAGACGCGCAGCGGTCCCAAATCCCAAAATCGCAAAACCCAAATCCCGCGCACGACCTGTGATTCATCCCTCCTCGCCCGCGCCCCCGCCCGCGAACGCCGGAAGGGTGCTTCTTCCAGCCGGCGTGCGGAGGAACGGCCATTATCATCCCGTTACGAGGGCTCCTGCGCTCCTGATCCGCCGAGAGGACTCTTCACGCTGCGCAAGGAACGAGCCGAGATAAATAGCGTCGTGCGGGAAACACGCGAGAATGTCGCAGCGACGAGATGATACACTCCGGTATCCTTGATTCAATCTTCGTATATCCTGCACCCGCCCCCGCTCATTGTCTCCGGCTCGGCTCGATCTTTCATTTCCGATCGCCTTCCGCCCGCCTGCCCGCCCCGTCCCACCCCGCGACTAGCGCTATTACGATTACGGCGACGACAGCGACGAGGCGGCTGTCCTGCGCCATTCGCTCGTGAAATGAACCGGGAAGCTTCGCTGTGACGCGTCAGCCCTTAATTTCGCGTGATTAATGTCGCGAGACACGTACCTGTGTGAGTGCGAAGGGCGGTTGACGGGTTGACTGTTCCCTCGCGCAATCGAGACGGCAATCGAGATCCTCGCGAGGTCGTCCTCTCGCGAGAAGCCCGGCCCCGTCGCGTCGGCCGGGGAAATTCATCTCGCCGAGCGAAGTGTTAATTAGTCGTGCCGGCGATTTTTCTCGAACTACCAGCGCCGTTAATATTTCGCTCGGGGACCAGCAGTATCGCCAGTAGCCAACAGTTTCTTGGACTCGCCGGCGGACTTGTTGGCAGAGGAGACGCGAGAGACTAACGAGGTGACCCACCGAGGTGACTTCGAAATTATGAGGGGGCTCACGGGAGATCGTCGATAACTTCATTGACTGGAAATACGAGTCACAGACGCGGAATCGCGTTCAATTAGTCGAAAATTGACACGGGTCACGGGGGGTGAATCGCCGATATTTCCATCGAATGTATCGCGCGTCTCTGTTTCGTTGCTGACGACATATTTACCGTCATCTTTGCGGTCACTACAGACTGTCCGCTGTTTGGCCAACAATTCAATTACCAGAGGTCCGGCAAATAAATGTAATTCTCGCGAGAGAGACGCGAGATATCTCTTTCACCCCGATTTTTCTCATCATCTTTCTCCTCGCCGTGCACAAGCCATTTTTAGGGGCAATTAATTAAACTCTACAGCTTTAATTAGATGCGATTAATTATACTCTATAACTTGAGTCAATGAGAAACGGTGGTATCACACCGGCGACCAGGACGCGGTGTTCCAACGCGTTAACGAAAGAATTACGGCTAACAATCCGGCCAACTTGCGCGACCGACCGCCCGATATGTATCCCCGCGGATCGATTCACAGACGAGTTTTTCGCGAACGGGCTCACGCGACTTTTCTACGTTAAACATCGCGGTATGATCAAAGCTCTAATTAAAATTCTCATCGCCGCGCACTTTCGTTCCGTCGCGTGGCCGGCCGGCCGACCGGTTGTTAATCAATCATCTTCGCTCGCTATTCTCTCTCTTTCCCTCTCTCTCTCTCTCTCTCTCTCTCTCTCTCTCTCTCTCTCTCTCTCTCTTTCTTGTTGCTTCTTTCTCCTTTTCTCCCTCTCGCTGCCGAGAGGATTAATCCTCGTTCTTTTTGCGAGGTGCAAAGTCGATTAATCGACGTCGATTAATATCGAGGCGCGTATAAATTTCAAGAAAGCGGCGAGAAGATCGATGATTAGCGGCGCGAGAACGACGGGCCATTCGGCGATTTATAAGCGGAGAAGCACCCGCACACCGATACCGATGTGTGATATATCGAACGCTTGCACAGCGTCAATATGTAATACGCCGTTAAATCTAGCGGAAAATAAGCAGCGCATTTCTTCCGCGACGAGCCGCGATCGATCATACGCCGAGTTCTCTTTCTGTCCCCTTGTCCCTCCCTCCCTCCCTCCCTCCTGCCCTCCTGCCCTCTTCTTCTTCCTTGGCTGTCATAAAAAAGAATTAACAAGTTTGGAACCTTCGAACGGGAACGGGGATCAACGGCCGTTCGTTCGTTCGTTCGTTCGTTCGTTCGTTCGTCAGAATAGAACGATAAGCGCGACGCGATCGGTCGGTCAATCGGCCAATCCGGCGGAAACAACAAAAGTTCCTGTCGCTTTATGAAACGAGTGCGAGCGACGGGACGAGGGTTTACTTGCAAAACCGACTCTCGATATTTGCCTTCTCTCCCTGTCCCCGCAATTGAAATACGCTTCGATCGCGGCGCACACCGCGAACTCGCGAAACGCGACAAACGGAGCAACTTATTCAGCCAACTGCCAAACGCAATCGGCGAAGTCCTCCCTCCCTTCTCTCTTTCTCTCCTCTCGCGTCCACTCACGCCCCATCGGACAGAATTTTTAATTAAAAAATGCGAAATTACCAGTGAACGGTCATCGTTATAATTACCATGCGCCATTATACCGTGGTGCGGCTGCTGTGGAAATGACGGGAAATAACGCGATTTTGCACCGGCGACGGCGGCGGTGGCAGCAGTGAGAAAGTTCCGCGCGGCCAAAAGTACCGCCATTAATTATTGTTTAAACAGTCGTAGCGTGACACACGGTGTGTTATCTAAATAATGACAGAACGGAGTGTCGCGGTATATAGCTATATAGCGCGGCCGCGCCATGGCGTGTAATATCGCGCGACAGCGAGCGAGCGAGCGAGCGCAAGCGAGCGCGACTACGGTGAAAAAAATGACGTTAATTAGCCGACCGAAGATCATAATCGTGGCGCGGTCCTCCTCTCCTCTCGTTGTTCCTTCCCTCCCCCGACCGTGCCCTTTCTCGTGCTGACTTCGTTATCTTCAAACGAGGATCGCGATTCTTGCCGATTTGGTAAAAATTAAAGACTCAGAGAAAGAAAATAGCCTCACCCTTTCGCGCGCTCTTGATTCGATAACCGCGGGAATAAGAGGGGATTTGCTCGAAGCCTGGTCGAGGAAAAAAATTCCTATCGATTCGCGTCCGTGCGTTTAGCGCGTGTGACGCACTCCCTCTCTCTCTCTCTCTCTCTCTCTCTCTCTTTCCTTCCGTTTTTCTTTTACTACGCAGCTGCCGAGAACCTCCTCATTTTCCTCCCGATTTTCTCCTCTCTTCGCGCGCTGTTTTTCTCCTTTTTCCAGCCCGACGTACAGAGGCGTTATATAAATAACGATTAACCGCATGCGCGCCGATCTTAATACGCGCGCACGAGCGCGAGCGATATTTATGTACGCGTAAGCGACGCACGCATGTTGAATAACGCACGAGTCGTGCTTCTGTTACTTCGCGGCACACGCACGGCCGCAATCGCGCCGAATCGCACGCGAGTCCCTGTTTTTCCCGGCGCGCGCTTATCGCGTCGGAGTCGCAAATTCGAATTGGCAACCAGAGGCGCGCGTAATAGCGAGACGCACGGGCGCGGCTGATGACGACGGCGATGGCGGCGGCCGCGAGTCGCGAGGTGGAAAAATCGAGGAGGCAGATTCAGATAACATGCATAATCCCGGACATAATCGCGCCGTACGGAGATGTAAAATCGCGCGACTTACGTCCTTCGGCTTCCGTCGAGGTGGGTAAACTCGCGAGAGAGAGAGAGAGAGAGAGAGGGGGGGGAGAGAGAGAGACTCGGTCTCGCAAGCCCGCTCGCGAGCGTAATATCGCGAGCGTGAGTATGCTCAAAGACGCGCGATTAGAAGCGGAACGCTAATTCGCCGTAATAGGGCCGTGCGACCGACGAACGACGCTATAAATCTCCGGGATTACAACATCGAGAGGGATGGCTGGCCGGGCGGGGGAAGGCATGCGAGAATGTCGGATCGAGGAGAGCGCGGTCATATTCGAGGATACGAGCGGCGGGACGTAAATAAAACGCGACGGAGCGTCGCGAGCAATTTGCCTAACGTAGCGGCTACGGGGAAAATACTCGGATATTCCCGGCTCCCCGCGAGTTAAGCGAGTTAGTTTAGTTAGCCGTTCGTTCTCGCGCCCGACGAGCCCGACGTACGTCGCGCGGTCTAGCGTCGATTTCGCGACTGCTCGACCGTGACATGAGATTCTGATCAGGACGCTTTCGCGAAACGCGACTCTCGCCGAATGAAAGACACCGTCGACGTACGTTCGGCGATTCCAGCTTGAGCAGATATAACTTTGTGCTATATCCGCGGAATCTGCCGCTTGAAGCTTGATTGAGTGGCGGCCGCTAAAATTGCGTTTACACCGCGTTTACACCGCGTTTACACCGCGAGATCAAGTTGTATTGGCTGAAAATGGAATAGATAAGAAACCGACGGCCATTTCGAAATTGAGTCACGACAGACGGCGATGACATTTGGATGTCAAGGGATATTAATACGTTAGTTAAATTGGCTCGAATCCCCTTTCGACGTATTCAGATCTCAATTGGAGCTTGATATGCGTGCTTCGAGTTGAATCGCAATTACAAATCGCCACGTCGCGTATGATATCGTACGACGAAAGGGAGGATTTAAATTCGGACAAGCTTCGAGATTGATGTCTATTCAACATGTCGGAGACCTAGTTGTCTCTGTAAACAACGCGTGTTAAATTCGTATGAATAATTGAATACTATATCGGAACTGTTCTCGGTTGAATTGCAAGTCGGCAAGGGGCCGACAGATCTCAATTCAGAATTATACGCGAATTCTTTCGAGTCGAGCCACGAGATTACAAATGCAATTTAATGGCACACTCGGTCGCAGAAATTTAGCCGAGAAACTGGCGTGGTCCGCTTTTAAATTCAGCTTTAAGCTACATCGCGCGAGATAACTTTCCAAAACAACCAATCATTAATAAGCCTTACATTAATAAGCACCGACACGCTTTAACAGCCGCAGAGACGCGTTTCGCTTCTCCCTGTAATCCTTCTCCTGCGTATGGCCGTCGCATACGTTTGACGATTTTCCTGAACCGCACTGTTTTCGATCGTCCTGCGAGCTGGCTCTCGCTGGCTATTATACACTCCATGTTGTTTTCGCGCAAATTTACGGGAGGATTAAGCGCGAGTGTAAGGCGGCCGTCACGCTCGGCCGGCGCTCCGAGTGTCTCTACATTGAGCTTTCTATTACTTGGGCGTCGCGCAACTCGGTCACCGGCGCGATTTACGAGCGGACGGCACGAGAGAGAGAGAGAGAGATCCATTGCTGATCAATAAAGCGGTCTGCAAACGCGTGCGTAGCGAATGCAGCCCCGCCGCGGATATATCGAGGGAGAGTCGAGTTGGCCGATTTCTCGCGTCGTGTTCTCGCTTCTTTCACGATGCTTTCGGATGCGTGTCGATAATTCGTCTCGCTCGCACTAGGAAAAATGTATTGTTGCGTGAACCAAAATTTTGTTGTAACAACAAAATAATTTGGTTAAAATATGCCCAACAAAACTGTTTAGCTCCTGTAAAAAAAAATATCTCGTTTGATTACGGTTTGTTACGGATAACGTAATACTTTTGTTATAGCAATCAAAAAGCTTCAACTATATGAATTTTGTTAAAAATACTACAATTTTTTCTTAATATATAAAATGTAAATTTTAGCGCACAGAAAGACAAAATAGTCTTCATTGGGCATTATTTTCGTTCATGGAAAATCATATTTCGTTATTATGTAAGTTTTATGGATAAAATAACTAAAATGCTTAATTTTTATATATGAAGTTTAAGAACAAAATCATTTGGTCACAGAGAACAAAGCAGAAAAATATATTTATAGTTGAGACAACTAAATATTTTGTTATATAAAACAAGATATTTGGTTGCTATTAAAACATGCCTCAACTAAACAGTTTTGTTAGAGATACAAAATTTTTTTTCCCAGTGCGGGAAATCCGAACGATGACATTTTATTCATCGGCCTCGCAATTAAGAATCCTGCGAGCATTAAGATTTCAAAGATCCATCGGCCCGTCGATTATCGCTTTATTCTGCTGGGCGTAAATTTCGCAGAGTGTGCAATCGCTTCTCGGGGCATTGACAATTAATGGAACAATCTATAACAAGCGGACAATAGGTAAGTAATGATCAATGAGTCGCGAATTAAACGCGGGGGGATCGTCTTTTATAGATATCGGCCGTGCTCGTAATCGGCGCATTGGAAGGCGCTCGGTATCACCGGGGTTCCTTGAACTCGACGGAGAGGCGCCGCGACGCCACCCGATGCGTCGCGGCGCCGCGCCGGAAGAGGCGCATTTCATTTAGCGACACGCATCGCGTCGCGACGGAATGTTGCGCGCGGCACGCGGATCGATAAGGCTGGATTATGCATCGATGCCATCGCCGTCGCCGCAAACACGACGCGACGCGGATTCTTCCCGTCGGGGAAAACTGATGGCTCAGGTCGCGGCCGATCGGGATGCTTGCGAACGCCGCGCGGAATTTTCGAGCCAGCCGGCGCAGCTCGAATCTTAAATTGTTCGGATCTTGCGAGATCGCTGAAAATGTGCTCGAGCGGTTCGAACATTTCGACCGCGCAATTCGCTCAAAATTCTGCCCGACTCTCAGCGCTCCCGTGTGAGCGCGACGTGGAGAATAGGAATTTCATGTCAAGAAGTCAACATTCCGCCGGTCGAGAAGGGCGTTTTGGACAAAAAGTTTGTTCGAGAGGATTTTTTGAGCCTGTCGGAGAAATGTGTCCGCGAGCGGTTCGAACGTCTCGATCGCATGGCCTGCTCAAAATTCCACTCGATTCTAACTCGTGAGCGAGGAGAAAGGAAGGGACGTGTGTCACTCGTTGGAAATTTCCGAAAAGGACGGGTGAAAAGTAAATTGCCCGGATACTTTGAGCACGGTGGAAGTACACTTGAGCAGTTCGCACAATGTGCCGAGCGAAATTTCGCCCGACTCACAATTGCGAACGACGCGCGGGGGAAAAAAGAGTTCCGTGAAAGAAAGGAAAATATCTTACTCGTCGGGAAATTCAGGACGACAGCCGGCAGGGAGGAGTCGCTCCGGAGACTCGAGAATTCAAGCTGTCGCTGCTATTAGCCCGGCATCGAAGGCGCGGGAGTACCGAGAGAGCCCGTGCTGTACATAGCGTGTACGAACTAAGTATCGGGGACCGGAGAGAATTGGCGCGGAGCGTGTAATTGGAAATCACAGCGATAGAAATCGAACGATACAAAGCGCCTCGCAGCGTCGCATCGCGCGTCGTGTCGCATTGCGTCGCCTCGTCTTGCCCAACGTCGCGTTACATTACGTTACGTTGTTGCGTTACGTTACGTTAACGTTAAGTTACGCCGGAGTATAGCGCGAGAGGCGCGAGAGACAGTGACTGATGCCGAGGAGCGCTCGCTCGCTCGCTCGCACGCGGATAAATCATTCATTCAGCGGGAGTGGAGAGGAGAGATCGATGATTAGCCATCGCGATGGCGCGCGGATTATTCAACGGCTTATAAATATGTAGACATCACGCGAGCGGAAGCGTGCCGCCGACGATTAGGGCTCATCGCACGCTTTTTATTGCAGGAGCGCGGTGCTTGCTGGAGCAGTGGTGGTTAGATTAGATGGCGGTTAGGTCTGTTACAGCGGTTATGCTGATAACAACGAAAGCGCGCTGCTTATACAACGCTCTCTGTCCGCTCCGATATCGTTTCCAGCGCGAGCAACGTTGGCATTTTGAAAACTTTCATTTCCCTCTTCTTTTGCTCCTCTTTCTCTCTCTCTCTCTCTCTCTCTCTCTCTGTTGCGCGGAACGCTAGTTTTCTCGCGGGAAAACGCGTTTCTCTGATTTTTAACGCAGAGATAGACGAGTATGGGACGTTAAGGTGGCGTAAAATAACAGAGACGCGAACGCGACAAAGATAATGTAAGCGAGGGAGAATAAATGAAAGAAAAATTATATTACAGAAGGCTGAGGGAGAGGAAAGGAGTAAGGGAGAGAGAAGGAGAGAAAAGAGGAACGCACGAAAGACCGACGTACAAACGACGAGCGGAGCAATTAATTCCGTGCGATGTTTAACATGGGAACTTTCCCTCTGTCGCTGCTCTCTCCCTCGATTGATCAATTAATTTATTATAGCCGTTGTGTCCTCCCTCTCTTTTTCTCTCCCTATCCCTCCTTTCCTTCTCTCTCTCTCTCTCTCTCTCTCTCTCTCTCTCTCTCTCTCTCTCTTACTCTCAACTGAACAAGTCGCCGGAAAGTTTTTCCTGGCTGCGCAAACTTCCCGCTGTTATTTCAGCACCCTCCCCTCTCTCCCCTTTCTTTCGCTCTCATCCGGTCAGTTGTTCCTCTTTCATCGAGTACTCGTCGATTCGCAATAATGAATTAATGCCCGTTTCGAGCTTCGACGCGAATTCGCTTCCGCTCCCGTTGGGATCTTTTCGCGGAATCTTCGCAAAGTGTTTGATGTCCGCTCCGTGCCGCTTTGCGACTGTTCTCCGCCTCGCGCGGTTAATACCGCCGAGTAGTGTTTAGCGGGTGGGCGGCGAAGAAATTGATAAATTGACGAGCGGTAAACGCAAGAGGGAGCATATAGGCGAGCGGGGGAGGAAAAGCTAGTTGCGTATGCGATCTCTCTACGGAGCGAGCAGAGGTGCTCAAACTAGAATTCTCGGTGGGGGAGAGAGAAAAAGAAAAAGAGAAAGAGAGAGAGAGAGAGAGAACTCGCGGAAAACCTCACGGAGGATCTCACGAGGTAGCGCGCGAGCAGGCCGTTGGCGAGACAGAAAGCTCCGAAAGCTACATCAACGCATTACGTTTGGAAATTTTAACGAAGGCGCCGGAAAGCGAGGGCGGAAAACGTGCACGCGAGAACGTAATGCGGAAATATCCGCGAAAACCGCAGCTACTAATAAATAATGCAATTCTCGCGGACGGACACACACACGAGAACGTGTCCGCCGCGCACAGCGATAGTTAAAACAATCAACGTACGTCACCGTGTGTTTACCGCAAGAGTATTAATTAATATCTCGATTCGCTGCTAATCGAGAAATTATGCATATGCGGAGAGAGGATACACAGAGATCGAAGAGAGAGAGAGAGAGAGAGAGAGAGAGAGAGAGAGAGAGAGAGAGAGGGGGGGGAGAGGGGAGAAAATAACGGGGACGAGTGGGGGGAGGGGTTGTGTTTCGGAAAACAGAATTTATTGCGGAGATATATTCTCTCAGTCGAACGTTTTCCCGGTAGCGGGAAGTATTCTCCGTTCAAAGCCATGAATATGCTATTAAAGAGCCCGTCAGGACGCCAACGAAGCGACGGTTAAAGCGGACACCCGTAGCATTTCCAGCCGAGCGATTACGTCGCGGTATTTCGTGTCCATCACGTCCTTCATTAAGCGTATAATTCGCAGCTGCCTTCCAACCCCCTTCCCCTTCCAACCCTCTCTGCTGTCTAAGAGGCGCTCCTCGCTCCTCTTCTCTCTCTCTCTCTCTCTCTCGCTCGCTCGCTCTCCCTGTCACCCTTGCGCGCGCGCGCGCGGGGAAACTTGTTCAAGTTTTGACGAGTAAGTTCGCCTCGCGTGGTACCGATCTGACTCCATTAGTCGTTCGGCGAAAGTGCGGGCGACGAAAGGAGGGCAGGAGGGAGCGGTTCGTCGTAACAACTTTCCGCGGAGTCGCAACAATCGTTTTGCTGCTGCTGCTGCTGCTGCTGCTGCTGCTGTTGTTGTTGTTGTTGTTGCTGCTACTACCGTTGCTGCCGCCGCTGCAGCGAGCACTGGCGTCGTCGTGATTGCCGGCCATCGGGACGGCCATCGGCGCGCAGCCGGCGAGTTTCGACAAGTTCGACGAACGACACAGGAAGACTCGGTTCGAACGCCGTCGCGGGTTACATAGCGATGCTCAGTCGTCAAGAGAGAGGGGGTAAAAAAGAAGATGGGAGAGAGGGCGGAAAAGGGAGAGAGAGAGAGAGAGGGAGGGAGGGAGAGAGAGAGAGAGAGAGAGAGAGAGTTGGCATCTAATAAGCCGAGGTTTTTATGCCACTGGCAAGAACAAGGCAAGGCAAGAATCGTCCATGAACAGTGTCACTCCGGCGGCTTCGCGCGGAAAATGAGAAACTCTACTCCTGTGCGTCGTCATGGTCGTTCGTTAGTCTCAACGCGCGCGAGGAATTTTCGCGTTTAGTGCGAGCGCGAGAATCGTAAAGGTCCGCGCGTATTATAAGGACGGAAGGTTTCGTTAATGGAAATAAAGCCGCGGGATGTCTAGCCCGAACGAGAGACGGGAATTTAAAGAGGGCGAGGGCAAAGAAACGGGAGTGCGCGGAGCCGTGAAACAAAAGGATTGTAAAGAGCGTTCTGAAAGTAGGGGTGAGCGGTAGGGCTGTGTGGGTGTGTGTATCAGCCGGTAACCCGTGGATTTCGATTGTTAAATTTCAAACGACCCTCTTGCGATCGCCATTCTCGACGATCGTGCCAATAATAATTCTCGACGGAGGCGCGCGCCAAGCGCTTTAATAAAACTTCAACATTTACCGGAACAAGACTCGCCTCGGTCCTCTTAATCATTCACGTATCTCTCGGCGGTATGATGTGATATGAATGCGACAGGATGCGAAAGAAAATAGGAAGATTAAACGAGTGGTTTATTTTTCAAGGGTGACCGTGAAGAACATTAAGCGGAGAGCAACAAACTGCGAAAGATGAAACGCGACGCGATACGATCTCGATTGGCATATTTTATACCACAAGATCAACACATCCAGAAAGACCAAACGAATAGTTTAATTAAAAGTGTGTGTGAGAAACAAATCTATGACACGATATGATGTACATTACGATTAAAATTGGCGTGGCATGTACAATGTGACACGTCAAGGTGTCGAAATAAGGCATTAGCCGAATAATCGACAACCAATGTTCAAACGCGTTGCGAGCGATTGGAAAGATCAACGAGTTTTGGCCTGGATAAACGCTGAGACCTCGTTGAAGCTCGAAGTACGTCGGATTTCCGACTCGACCGAGCAGCGACTTCATTTCCAGGACAAAAAAGAGCCATTTCTCTCTCGCGTTCACGACTCGCGGCTTTGACGGGAATTGAGCGAATCGTCGCGCGTCGCGGCCGACGCGGGAGATTGGGATCTTGACCCGTATCTGACCCCACGCGCGCCTAAGTGATTGCGAGGCCTAATTTCCGCCTGTGTCACTTTAAAGCTAATGAAGCCGGAGCCACCTAACCCTCCCATCTCCCCACGGAGAGTGATGTGGTCGCGCAGCGACGACACGCTCACAACCTAATTCGTAACGAATCATGTGGCTGCAATCGCTTTGATCGCTGACACATTCTCGACAGTCGGCGGCCGATGACACCGCCGTCCTGACGAGATACACACAACGAGGAATATCGTGGTCCATTAACGCGCTTGAAATCCTCTTACGTACGCTGCGGTAAAAATTTCTATCCGTCCGTATGCACCGCACGGCGGCGGCGGCGGGGGAGAAACGTCAAAGCTATCAACGCATTATATTTTTTTTAATTTTACGAACGCAGGTAAACGAACGCGCGCTGTGCCGGGCACGCTGGGCCGAAGCCAAGCGTGAAAAAGCGGACGCTGAAAACGGATAAAAATAAAACCGTGATCCGATACATTTAGCGGATTAAACCGACGCGAAGTTATTAACGGCCAATGCGTTTAGAACAAGTTAATAGCATATTTAAAATAAATGGCCACCACAATTTGCATCGTCAACGTGTGTGTTTCATTTTTTATTACGTCCCTTTTATTATCTCCCTCTAAAATCGACTGTCTGAAATAATGATATTCGGTGAGATTTTCGCGAATTAATCCTCCGTTGTCCATGTCATAAATATGTAACTAGCTTCAGCTTTCGAACGAGCAACTTTGTAAGTTTTAAGTATTTGTAGAAAAAAGAGATTCATTCCCCGGTAACTTGTACGCTTACGACTTCGCCGAGCTTTTGTATCTCTGAATTAATCAAAATTAGCTCGTCCCTTGTTTCCTCTTGTTACAAGCTGTTAGCTCACACGCTATTGCGCTGCCTCCACAAGCTGAATGGGCGTAGCTACATTACTTATCTTTCTCTCCCCCCCTCCTTCTCTCTCTCTCTCTCTCTCTCTCTCTTCCTCTCTCTCTAGAGCAATCATTGACTAAAGCAATCATAAACCTGATCTTTCGAAGACCGATGAAATATTTCAATCGTCATGTAATGTCGGTCGCGAAAAAGACATGTGAAAAAGCGTGAACGTAGCGAAACAATCGGCAAAAAAGAACAAGTCATTCCTCGCCACTCGCGCGGCGAACATAGTCGCCCATCTATCAATGACACGCACACTCTGCGACCGGGAAATGAGGACAATCAACGTTCGCGAAATATTACGCACCCTTAAGGCAGTCAAGGTCGTCGCACGTGTTAAAAGTCGGCCAAGTCGAAAGTCGAATCAGAATTCACTCTGAGTCTCTCGCAAGCGTTGATTCGTGTCTCTAATGAAACTCCACGAATCCGTTAACGCTTTCTTACTCATTTTACTTAATTCCCCTATGATACTAAATTCAGACTTAACCGCATTGATATTTAAATTTATTTCTGAACATATGACTCTTATCCTCTCCTTCAATCTCCTCCATCTCATTCTTTTTGAATTCCCAGAAAAACAAAGTTGATTTATTACATTTTTATCTACATCTATTGTTTAGTGTTTGTTCATTGTGTGTACTCTGGCTGTGATTAAGTTGCACAATTAATTTTCGCTTATTCGGGTTAAAAATAAATATTTCTTAAACAGAGTTGCATAAATAGAGAGAGAAAGAGAGAGAGAGAGAGAGAGAGAGAGAGAGAGAGAGAGAGAGAGAGAGAGAGGGAGAGAGGGAGAGAGAGAGAGAGGGAGAGAATCTGTAGCTATTCCGAAAGCTATCAATAGATTCTTTCCTAACATGTGAATATTGGATTTCAAAATGAATATTAAATACAGATGGAATATCAAGATATTTTGATCAAGATATTACATGATTCCAAATATTGATTTTCTAAAAATATGTACAACATCCGCAACTATTCTGAAAGCTCTAAAAGCGAATTCACGACACGATAATGTCGAAATGAAGAATAAAAACTGCATATCAAATAGTTCCATCATATCTATTCCTGAAAAGCGCTTACAGAATCTGAAGACCCGGAGCCATCTCGCAGGCTCTCAGCAGGTTCTGTTTCTCAAAACGGTAGCAACTGACCATTCGCAGCATCGAACGCAGATTGCAATTTGCAACGTCACATACGCTTGACGCAAATTAAAGAAATGAAAGATAAAAATAAGCAAAATTAAAAAATAAAAGTAAAAATAAAAATATCTCTGAATCCTCGCGATTTACTGAATATCAATGTAAGACCACAGTTGAGAGTGACTCACCGCTCAAGTAGAGGCTGCTGTTATGATTGTACAGGTTAGTGATGATCGGCTTGATGTTGTCGATGCTCATGGTCTTGAGGTTGTTACGCCGCAGGTCGAGGAAGTGCACGTTGGGTACGCCCACGAGGGTGTTTGGGTCCAAGTTCGACAGCACGTTGCCGCTGAGGTAAAGCCTGCGTAGCTTGCGAATACCGTCGAGCGCGTGAGGCACCAGGAATTGGATATAATTGTCGTCGAGTTCGAGCACCTGCAGCTCCGGCATCTCCGCAAAGTTGCGTTCGCCGATCATCGTTATGTCGTTGTTGCGCAAGTCGAGATGCAGCAGCCCGCGCAGCCCGTAGAAGCAGTCGCGAGCGAGGTTGACGATCTTGTTGTGGTTCAGTACGAGCTTCTGCAGCGAGGGCAGGTGCTTGAACGCCTGGTCGTGCACCAGGTTGATCAGATTGCGGTCGAGATAGAGAGCGCGCAGCGACGGCAGCTCTACGAACGTGTTCCTGGAAGAAGAAGCGCGCGAAGTGCTCGTTAGGACGAGAAGAGGGTCGGAGAGCAAAAAATAATATGGCCGAGGACGTGACTCGGCGTGTCGGTTCCTTTTTTAACACGTGATCTGTTGAAATTGGGAATTAAGGCTAAATACAGTCGGGGTAATCGAATATACCGAGCAATCTCGAGTGATTGTCTTACGGAAGATAATACAATATAATATTAAACAATACTCAATAGTCATGTTATCTAGAAGATAATTGAATATTAAACAGATCTAAGTAACCACATATATTTCTGGATGATAATGGAATATTAAACAATCCTGGATCACACTATCTTCTAAGAGATAATGGGATATTAAAAAATTCTGAATATCCATTTTCTAAAAATGCTTACGACACTCATAAATCTGAAGCCGCTCTGGAGAAGTCTCTCAGGGGTCCTCAAGGATATCAACGTAGCTTCGACATTAGCTATAAGTATTGGCTCCATATTAAGTCGATATAAAAAACTATCGTTATAATTCAGTCGTCAGTAAGAAAGGAGAGTGTAAAATAAATTTTGTGTGTTTATTTCATTTTAACTAAAATTGCTATAAAATTGCGAGATGCAATTATAGAAGTAATATCGCGATATAATACGATAGACTTAACGCGAGGTGGAGGTAAAATTAAAGAAAGTCAGTAAAAGAGAAAAGAAAGGTTGAATTATATAAGGAATTTATTACCTTTGTAAATGTCACTTTATCGTTTCTCTCTCTCTCTCTCTCTCTCTCTCTCTCTCACACATGTGTGTATGTGTGTGACCGCAAGTAACGCGAATAAGAGCGCGAAAAAGTCGAACGAGAAAAATCGGCAAATGGACGTTAAAGGTATAATTGAAAAGTAGAAGAACGGGGAACGTGTAATAAGTTTTACCGCTCTTACGTGCGCGCATTATCGAATATTGAAATTAAATATAAATATGCAAATAAAGTCACTACGAAAAGCGGCGGCTGAAAGTTAAAATTAGTCGGCGCGCTCGTCACAATCGAATTAACATATCAGAACGAATGGCAGAGGATGTGAGGAATTATTAATCATCGGGACGCGTATCATCCGCCGGTCGCTACTGGAAAAGCGAACTTTTACACGGTGAATCTCCGTCGAAAAATCAACTGCTGAGAAAAACGACAGGAGGATGAGCCGAGTATGAGACGGATAACGTTAATTCCGCGAGTAAGTGACGAGTAATTCGCTCTGCAGTCGAAAGCGGAACTGCAAGGACAACGCGATACCGCCGAGCAGGAAAAAGTATACACGAGAGAAGCGAAAAATTGCGGATAAGGAGAGAGGAAAAGAGACTACTTTCAAACCGACCGAATCACACAGCACCATCAACAAATTTATCTAAATTTAACGTTAATTAATTGAAGAATTCGGAGAGGATAATACGCCAAATGCATTATTAACGGACGTTGAATAATGAACGCGGTAAATCTCCGTCGATAATTAATGTATTTCGCAACGGCTTAGCTTCTCGATACCAACAAAAATACATATACATTTTTTTAAGACAGAAAGAAAGAAAATAATAAATAAATATATTATTTCTCTATCTCTCTTTCTTATACAGAATAAGGCGATAATCACCACTGTCTTGAATATCTTGCCGTTGATATACATTTCTTTCGGTGAATAAAGGACCAGAAAAGGGAGTTAACGCCATAAGATGACCGCTTCTGTGAAGTGTAAGTTTCGTTGCATCAATTTTTCTCCCACACCTATACACACCGAAGATATTCAAGGTGATGATAGTCTTTATTTGCGTGTATACTCCTCTTGTTCCCTTCTGCCTTTTATTCTTTCCTTTCCGAACGCGAGTCTCTTCTGCATTGAGAAAGGAACAAATTTGGGAGCGGACGTGGTTCGGTCTAACGTCGAAACAGGCGCGTTTACTGCTCGCTTGGCTGTGATAAAAGGCGATCCTCGTGCGAGAAATACGTCGTCGCAGCCACCGACTGTATTCAGCCTCATCGCCGACGCCCTCGTCGCCGTCGAGACGTTAATATCACCGTCCGTCGAAGGCATCGTCTATGCATATTTATAAGCGTTCGGAGGGATGACGCTATGCATTCCGTTCGCTTTATAAAGGATGCGCATTAAAGGGGGGTTTCCTCCTCGCGAGCGCGTAAGAAAGGCTTCCGCGAAAGCACTCGGAGCGCGCCGGGCGACATCGCCTTTTTGCCGACCGGCGATAAAGGCGTCCAACAGCAATTTCGTATGCGGTTGGACATAATGGCGCTAATGGATAATCGAAAATGAAATTTATAATTGAGAGACCACGACTCGCGGCGAGCCGGCAAAGAGAGAGGGAAAAAGGGGAAAATAGATAGATAGATTGATGGCTATGAATTCGTCCGCGAATTCGCCCGAGTCGATTTTCCTCCGTGAGAGTTCGTCTCTGCCCTTCCTTTCTCTCTCTCTCTCTCTCTCGACTCTCTCGGTTTCTTGTCGAGATCCCGAGCTGTTTGGTCGGAGTTCGTCGATGACTCCGATTAATTTTTGAAAACGTGGAAAATGGGATATCAACGGTGATGTGTCTCGATCGGTCTGAGTGAAGCGATGTCAAAATACGCGGCGGAGGGGAGGTCGGGTGTATTTCCGCGCGGTAACGCGGATCGGGGTATTTTGGTTTCCCCAGATCGGCGAAATTTCGTACGATTGCGATTGTACGCCGTGAAACGTAATCTCGGCTGGCCGCTGCGGCGGCGATGGCCGGGGCTCCTGCGCGACACTATAAATACACGCCGAGGTGGCTCGACGTCCGACCGCGCGATATGAACTTGGTCACGCGATAGAAACAGAGCGGTTCGCAGGAATCTACGAGCCGTTCTCTCTCGCGGCGAGAGAATTATATCGACTTGCGCGACGGAGTGAGTAACTCCGTCGCTTCTCACTGTTCTGCGAAAGCGAGTCGGTACGTTCGTATTATCGAATCGATTTGAACCTCTCGACTGCTACGGGCGCGCAAATGCGCGTCTGAAGAATTTCCCTCGGCCTGTATTCCCGACACGCGAGCAACAGTTGATAGATATTGCAATGAACGCTTATATTCGTGTATAGACTGTTCACTGTTCACGTGGCCGGTGAGAGTCGGACAGACGGAGTCGGGCGACAAATTTACTCAATCGAAGTGACAATCGTCACATGAAGATTAGAGACGTTTCCATTCTAATTATCTTTGCGGTAATTTTGAACATGAGCAAACACACAACAAAGAGACATCGATAAAATCTTTCATCGCGCTTCTCCGATTTGTCGAGAAATTATATCCTTCGACGATTAACTTTCGACGGCTGAAAATATTCCGTCCTTAACGATCCGTCCTTGACGATTGAACTCTCGAGTGCTCCGACACTCTCCAAAAAGTTAAATAAATCTAGTCGTAAACTACCTCAAACTCTTAACACCGCCGACTGTTCAGGAAGAACTCTGCCCGTCTCGGGATGAGAATTATCAAAAGTCGACGTGGACTTTCGATGATTCTGGAGGAAGACGATTTTACTTTTAGATATCTCGTTATCGCTCTCTATATATCGCGAAGGTTAGTAAAAGTTTGTAAGTATGCTTCTGAAAAAATGTACGATTTCAAAGCTCGGTAAGTTGTAACTCGCGCGATTAACAGCGCGTTAACTCTCGGCAAGCGAGTTGCGCGGAAATTTCATCGACGTTTTTCTTTCGCTCGGGAATTTCGTCGAGGCGCCCTTCGCTACCGCGAAGCTCCCGCGCGGGAGGGAAGATCGCGATCTTGCACGTAATTAAATCACTTAAATCATCAAACATTACCAACCACTTCGGAAAAGTGATTAAAATTAAAAAATCAACACCAACGTCTCGGTCGAATTTCTCTCTGGAAACTCGCTTCGATATCAGCTTCTCTGAAAAACTTTCTCTCAAAAACTAAGTCTCGCGCCTCAGACTTCAGCTTCGCGATAGGGCTTGCCCCTTCGGCCCCCTTCCTCGCCGCTTTCTCCCCTATTCTTCTAAAAAGATGTACGCATCTACTCCTCGAACATAATCCTTAGGAACAACCGCGCTGTACGACGTACCTTTCAATCTCTGTGATGTTGTTCCTGCCGAGGTCGAGGATCGCGAGGTTCCGCATGTTCGTGAACGTGTACTCGTGCAGTTTGAAGATCTTGCTGTCGGTGACGCGGAGCTCGGACAGGCCGGTGAGATTGGTGAAGGAGTGCCGGGCGAGGTCGGGCATCTGTACGTAGAGGAGCTCGAAGGCGCGCACGTTCTTCAGCTGGTGCAACAGATGCGTGGGCACGTAGTCGAGGATGCCGTTCTCATGCTGCTTCAGCAGCAGCTTCTCCAGGTGAGTCTGCGACGCGAAGTGGCCCCAGAACGGATCCTCGCGCGCCAGCGGCTTCACCACCCAGCATTCGATATCGGTGGCGTTGCGGTGGTAATGACAGTTGCAGTTCATGGGAGCAGTTTGGTCCTTGATGTGGCAGAGATTCACCTTGGGCTTCTTCCGGCTGCGCGACCTCGTCGAGCTGCCCATCTCGAGGCACGCCAGCAGAATCACCAGCAGCAGGAGCTGCAGCGCGAGAAAGCGCGGGAAACGGCGCATTGCGAGGGTCCTGAAACAGCGGACGGCGAGCGTCGTTGAGAGAGACGCTTCGTGACTAGTTGTTTACTTATTTATCGCTGTTCGATCTTATTCAACGCTAACTCAATTCACGCTGTTCAATTAATATTTCGCTCGAAATCTCTGTTTTGTACGTATTTTCTTGTCTCAAAGGGATATATCATCCGTGAATAAATCGACTCGTCGATTTTGATGAAGTTTATTGAGAAGGTGCTATTTCTCGCGATTTGCGTTTTGCGTGCAGGCTCCGTATCCTTTTTCTATTTTGTTGGTTTGATATTTGTAAGACGTGTCATTTCTCATGAAATCAAATTTCACTTGCTTACAATGTATAATTTTATTCTTATTCTTTTACGAGATTTTCGAAAATTGCTGAATAAATCGTAGAAGCCAGAGGAGATTGTGGAGCCAAGAAACTTCATCATTGGAGACGAAGCTGCACGATTGCGAGGATACGAAAGAAGAGAAATGGAAAGAGAGAAGGGCTTAGGAATGAAACAGAAATTACTAAAGGATATATCGAGATTACGGAGGGGAGGAAACTGGAGATCTAACGTGTAGAAGGCGTTTTACCGCGACGATGAAAGCAGCGGCGGACGCAATCAGATAATGCATATAATTTGCAAAATAATATCTCAGGAGAGCAAAGAAGAAAGAATAACCCGGTTGCGTTACGACGAGGCGCAAGTGCGCTTTATCGCGACGCGTTTTATTGTCGGGCTCTATTTAATAATTTCGCGAAGTAACGCGTCGAAAACGGAGATTATACGCGCGGCGGGTGTGCTTAATTTGTTTATTTCATTTTATGGACGCGAGCGTGCGGTATAGTCTTTCTCTTTCTTTCTCTCGCTCTCTTCTCGTTTTTCTTTTTTTTTTCTTTTTTTTCTTTTTTTAAATCACGAGTACGGACGTGCGAGATAATGAGTTTGCGAATGCGATTATCATTACGTGCACGATAACGATGCATTTTTTACGAACGCATCTTGCGCGCGTTGTCGCAAGAGTGCAACGCTTTAAAATGTAAATCCCGTTAATTTTTATTCGAACGACCGAGACGTGCCTTATTTGCGCGGAAAACGACCTTAAGCGGATCGATTAATTATTAAAGAGCGGCTCAAGAACGAGCGAACGCAAGTGCGCTACGGCTTGAGAAATTCAAAAGTCAGTGCACTCTTAAGCGGCACTTTTTGTTTAGTCCCAGTAGAACGCAGGCGAATTAAAATATAAACGCCGCGATGTGCTCGCTTCTTTCAGTATCTCTTTCTCTCTCACCTCCTTCTCTCTCTCTCTCTCTCTCTCTCTCTCTCTCTCTCTCTCTCTCTCTCTCTCTCTCTCTCTCTCTCTCTCTCTCTCTCTCTCGTCCTCTCTCTCTCTCTCTCTCTCTCTCTCTCTCCCCCCGCCTATCTATCGATCTAGCTATCTATCTCTCGTATTTTCCATCTTTTTCACT
Organism: Harpegnathos saltator; assembly: GCF_003227715.2. Classification (NCBI taxonomy): domain Eukaryota; kingdom Metazoa; phylum Arthropoda; class Insecta; order Hymenoptera; family Formicidae; genus Harpegnathos; species Harpegnathos saltator. The sequence continues at coordinate 2,076,033 of NW_020230089.1, forward strand.
CGACTAAGCGACGCCTTACTCCACGGAAAACCGCTCTCGCAGCGGATTAATTAATTACAGGGTGACACTGATCGCCGTTTGAAGAATTAAAACGGCTTCTTTTGAAGCATCTTTAATTAGCGTAACCTCTTTTATTCACGAGAGCATTCGCTTTACGCTTCGACGACCGACACCTGACCCGGCGATTTGGCTCGACGAGAACGCAATGCTCCGTTACTTACCGCGCCGGTCGATTAATTATTACAAAACGACTCGTATATCGACAACCGTAGCCAAAGCTCCGTCAATGGCACAGAAGTAACGTAGCTAACGTACGTAGGTACGTACGAAGCGCGAGAGCGCGCGAACCGTGGCCGAACCCGCAGCGAAAGACGAGCGTTAATTCTTCGACCTCAGAAATCCCGCGGATTTCTGCAGGCTGGCGGATCTACACGCTCGCTCCATTAAAGCCTTAACAGCTTACGCCAGCTTCTCGGCGAGCGCGCTTTTACCCGTGAAAGCTCGCGCGGCTCCCGGAGTTGGCGGCGGCAACGGCGGCGGCGGTGGCGGCGGCGGCGGCGGCGGAGACGGCAGCGGAGACGGCGGCGGAGTGGTGGTAGTTCTCGTCCTCCTTAATCGACGATCAATGAAGGCTACGAAGGAGGTACCGGAGGTGGCGGAGAGAAAAAAGGGGGCTCGAGGTAGGGAAGGAAGTAGTCCAAGTTTCCGCGGCGGTGATCAAAAAGCTCGGGAGAAATCCGGTGAGTTTAATTCGTGAGTCACTGACGCCGACGACTAAAGGGTAAGAGAGGGTGAAGGAAGGAAAGAGAAAGGATGGGAGTGAGTGAAAGAGAGAGAGAGAGAGAGAGAGAGAGAGAGAGAGAGATCCCGAGTTGATACGATTTCCGTGATCGTAGTCGTGGTCTATCATTTCGATCGGAATTGACTGTTTTGCCGGCGTATTTATTTATCCGTGAGCAAAGAGCGAGTCGTGCCCGCCTCGATTGAAATTTCTTATGAGAGAAGGAAGAGGAAGGAAGAAAAAGGAGAGCAGCGGAGCAAAGGGAGGAAGAGAGAAAGGGAGTTGCTCGTTTCTCGAACAATTCCACAATGTAATCAACGAACTGCACGAGACGCGCTATAATTGTATAATTATAATCAGAGGTAACCCGTAATTCTCTCTCTCTCTCTCTCTCTCTCTCTCTCTCTCTCTCTCTCTCTCTCTATCTCTCTCTCGTCTCTCCCTCTCTTCTTCCCTCCCGCCTGATTAAGGCAAACTGCGCTTTCTGGCATTTCGAAGCGATTAATTTAAGAAAACAACGCGGGGAAATCGCATTGCCGCGCAAGGAGGACTTCGTGTCTTGGCGAGCGGGCGTGCTATCGACTTGAAAATTTCCACAAACCGGACGAGAGCGTGCAACAGCCGTGTGTAGCGGTCGCCACGTTGATCGTGAAAGGAGCCGGGATAGGATTGATTGAGGAGGGACGCGGGCGATCGCGACAAAGTTCGCCGTCGACGGCGGCGACGACGGGGATGGCGACTCAGCGGTGCGACCTCGTGCTTCAACGGTCCAGAAAAATGTCGCAAAAGGGGAACGAGCGTACGAACGAACGAACGAACGAACGGACGGAGGAAAGGGTGAACCGCGAAGGGGGCGGAAAAAGGCGACAGCGAAAAAAGTGCCGGAAGGCGCAGGAGGTGTCCGTACGAGACGGACTTCTCTTTCGTCCTCTTTGTTGTCCCACGCCACTCGTTCTCTCACCTGCCATAGCTGTCTCTCTTTCTCTCTCTCTCGCTCTCTGCCGCTGCCTTTTTTCCCGCAAAACGAAGACGAGCCGAAAAGGGGTGCCACGCCGGTGGCGGCGCTTTGAAAAATTATCCTCTCAAGTGGAAAGCTTGCATAATACCGGCTACACGCGACACGCCGCCTGTTTACTCTTATTTCCTCACACGCGTGCCGACGCGACGACGACGACGACAACGACGATGACAACGACGAGGACAAGGACGAGAACGACAGTAAGCGGACACGCGCGACGTGTTGAGGGTGCACCGAGGAGAAGATCGAACAATTTCAAGGTGTATGTAAGAGCACGATGAGAAAAAAACAACCGACGAGACTCACGAGGTCTCGGTGAAGTCCACGTTGGAGCGTTGTGATCGCGATTTTTATAAAAGAATAACAAAAACAAAACTCTGTCGAAAACACGATACCCTCGACTTGAGACACCCTCGAAGTGTTCTTTCTCCCGTCCCTTTCCTCCTGAACGTCTCTCTCACGTTTTTGTCGCTGCGATCGACTCGCGGATAGATGTGTTCGGTGGTTTCACGGATGGCCGATAATCTTTCCTCCTGATTATTTTGTCGCGGCGACGACGCGAGGTTACGTCGAATATGAAAAAAAAAGAAAAAAGAAACGGATAAAACATCGGTGGATTTCGAGCAGTGTTATTCCAGCTTTTGTCTTCCTTCTTGTTTCAATGGAAAATATCCGGGCGCGTGTGCGCGGTGTATCGTCGCGTTTACGTATAAAAAATAAAAAAAGGACGAAAGTGATCGCCATTTCGCAGCTGCATCTATTTTTCAACGATGACAGCGAGAACGAGGGAATTCGATTGGGCCCAGTGTTTATTTTTCAGATAGATATGATACGTTAAATCAAATCGATCCTCGACCATTTAGAACGGAAACCGTTTCATCGCCGTCCCGTCCGTCCGCCGTCGCGTCGTCGCGCCAGATACGTGCTCAAATAACCGACGAGCTAACGAGCGAGTACAGAAACATTGATTTCTGCAAAACGCCGTCATTTTTCCCGGCTCTCGCGGTATTTGCACAGACCTCCCCCTCCCCCCCGCTCGTTCTTTTTCTTTCTCTCTCCTCACCCATTCACGTGTGTATTACATGTATTCGCGCAAACATCGACAGGCAGACGCGCGCGCGCGCGCGCGCCGACGACGAAGGCAGCCGGAGCTAAAGGGAAAAAGGAAAAGAGAGAGAGAGAGAGAGAGAGAGAGAGAGAGAGAGAGTGAGAGAAAGAGGAATAGGAAGGGAAGAGGAGAAAAAAGCCGCCGCAAAAATTCACGGTAGCGCGAAAGTTATTGCGCGCGCGCGACGCGGCAATCAGCGACACGGAAAACAGCAACAGAAACTCAGATTACTGCGCGATAGTCGAGCGAGCGAGCGAGCGAGCGAGCAAGCAAGCTCTAGCACAGGGATCTAGTTTAGCCTTCGGGACCGATGCGCGTGACAATTAAAAAAATTCCCGCGTACAAGCTCGAGCGCGCCTAACGAATAGCGTGAAAAAATAACACACACGCGCACACACGAGCGGGACGACAACCGGTGATTTGGGCGAAAAGGCGGCTTTTTGGCCGCCGACCGGACGAGAGAGCGATCACTCTCGTTAATTTCTCGCGCGAATGCGCGCGCGGGCGCGCAAAAATCCGCGGACGATCGCGCGCGCGCGGCGTGAAATTTGCCCGAGGCGGGGTGTGACAAGAAATATATGTGCGTACGCATACGTATGTATGTTTCCCGTGCTTGATGGGGCGGAAGTATTCGCGTTTTGACGCCGGCGACCCGGCCGGCGACGTGGATCCTCGAATTAATTGCAGCGGATCGCTCCCCCGAGCGCCGCTCACTCGGATCCTTCGAGCAGCGCGGGAAGGTGGTCTGAGTATCTATCGGGAATCGATATCGCTCGCTCCTTCTATCTAACTTGTGCCCGACCTCTTCTCGATTAACCTTCCATCGTTCGTATCACTCCCGACATTCCCGCCCGACCGTGGAAATTCACTTCGTCCACTGCGAACTACGCGCGGGGTATCGTCGCGAACTTGCGACGACAAACCCAATCTTGCAGCGCTTGACCGACGCAACAGCACGGTAATATATTTGCACTAAGTTCACGGTTAATGAGCGAAAGAAGTTGCCTCGCAGGATCGGCCGGGGCGGAAGCGAGTGTACTCCAAGTATTTCCCGAGACAAACGCCTTTAAACGTGCCCTCCCGACACAGTTTCACGATCTCCAGCGTGCAGTCGTACGCTAAGGGACGACGCGAAAATCCACGGGAGGGATACTTCTCGTAAAGATCGAGGCGCGTCTCACGCGATTTTGTAAAGGCCGTTTGCGGAACTTGAACGGTCGACCGCGCTCGACGTCGAACTCGCTCGCTGCCGCCGCGGATGCGGATGCTGCGAAGCTGGCGAGCGCAATTTTAAATACGGCGATAATACGGGCGAATGGAAACGCTCCCAGCGCGATTCGGCCGTCCCGTTGCGGTAATCGCAACGGGATTGTGTTGTGAAAAAGTTACGACCTCCATGCATTCTATAACGGCGCACGACGACGGCAGTGTCATCGGCGTATCTGTTTTGCGCTCGTCGTTCGCTTAATTCTCCGCCTCCTCACCCCCTGGCCCATCTCGCCCTCTGCCGCTTTCTCTCTCGTTCGCTCGCTCGCTCGCTCGCTCGCTCGCTCGCTCGACCTACCATGCTACTCCAGCCCGCGTCATCCCACTATAATGAACTTTGAATTGTGCATGTGTTGCATATGTAACAGTTCGAAATATATGCGCTATTTCCGCGAGATGAGTGCGTCGCAAGCGAACGCGCCCGCTCTCGTATGCGCGCTAGCGAGCGAGCGACGCACGCGATTCGGGTTTCTGAGGATCACGGGAACTTTCGCCGCCGCGAAATTATTTCGCCGACAATTTACACGCGCTTGCATAAATGCACAGTTACGGGATGGTGATCAAAGGGCACGCGAGGGATTCGCGATTATATTCGGATAAAAGTGGCGTTTTTCGTCGAGCTGCCGGGCGGAAGGGTCGACTCGCGCGGACTCGCGTCGCCTTTCCGTGCGAAAGTTCACGAATGAAATATTCCCACGCATTTTTTTATACGCTGCACGGTCGTAATCGAGCTATTCATTTCACGAGAGCGACCGATGAAGCGTACGATATTAAAAGCCGCCGTCGAGACTCGCGACAGTCCTTCCCGACGTAACGCGTGGACGGTTCCGTAATTTATCCTGATTCTCTCGCTTGAAAAAAATATCTTTTGTTTTAATATCACACCGGAATATCTCGCGCGCCGGCTGCAATTGCCTCTTTATATCTGACTGATTGTCTCGCTCATTCGCGGTATTCTTTATATTCCGGCCAACTTCTCGCGAGCATCGCGCGCTCTATTTTTCCCGTTCATCCTTTCTCGCTCTACCTTTCTCCAAGCGCCGAGTTCTCTCTCTCTCTCTCTCTCTCTCTTTCAGATTCAAATTTAGAGAATATAATCTTGCTCGCGAAATACGCAACGGAGCGCTCGTTCGCGCCTTCAGATTGGGCGAATTTCCCACACGCGGCGCGCGTGATATTAAGATATATCTGTCCGCTTTTTACGCGTCAACTCCCAGCGAGGCGCGCGCGCGCGAACGACCGGGAGCCGTATAAATTCATCTTCCATTTGTCATTGCTTTACGAGACAGCTGGATAGAGAGAGCCCTCGTCCGCGCTATCGTAAGACGTCCGCTGGAATATCTCGTCGTGAATATCGGAATACAGAAGCGGTATTGACGTAGGTAGGCAGCCCTGGGATAAACTCGCGCGATTCTCGCTCGAGTCGATATTTCGAGGCGCGTTCGCGATCGCTGGGAAAGGGGATGGGGCGGCAGGGAGAGAGCATGTGGATTTCCGATTCACTGGATTGTTTTGTCTGTGTGACACCGACGATAGAGATGAGAGCGGAATCGAAGCGACCGTCAAAAAGAAATTGTTAACCGCGTCGAGCCCCGGAATTTCAGCCAACGCGGAGCGTACAAAGTCGCAAACGACGCGCTTCGTGTTCATTTCGCGCGGAAACGCTCCGAGACCGCCAACGCCGCGAATTTCGCGCGCCGTAGGACAGGATAATTCCGCGCGAGGTGGTAAGAGAACGCGAGGGACGAATCAATTTTCTTGGGGAAAGAATGAGAGAGAGAGAGAGAGAGAGAGAGAGAGAGAGGAAGAGCACAGGGGAAAGAATGAAGGAGGAGGGTCAATGAGAGGCGAAATTGAGTCGCGGAAAATAAAACCGCCGGCTATTCATAATCGGCCCGCGTTCCCGTCGCGAGAGCCAAGGCCCGACGGAGGCGAGAAACTGAAAACTATAACTCGTCGCACGCGAGACGGTCCCGAAATCGCTAAAAATACCGCATCAGATTTATCCCCGCGGGAATTGCCCCGATTATTAGAATACCTCGGACGCGTCGCGATAATTTATCACAATAATAACCGTTGACCATGGAGGTGGTCCCGTGGAAAGAATGTCTCCTCGCGAAACTGCATATACGAGTCCCGCTGGAATTCGGTCGCTCCTGAAGCCGGGGGGAGCATGTTCCGGAGCAAAGGGGGGAGAGGGAGGGAGGGAGGGGAAGTGGAAGAGAGGAAGGGAGGGAGAGAGAGAGAGAGAGAGGGAGAGAAAGAATGAGGGAACTATGCATATACGCGTATCGACAGATCGCAGTTTGGGGTGCGACGCGACACCCTGTATACACACGCCGACGCGGGTAGGATAGGGTAGGTCGTGAGGAGGCGGGCGAGAGGAGGGAGAGGACGCATTCGGGTTATTTTCAAGGAATTTCATTTAGAACTTTCGCCCGAACGAGAGACGAGAGGCCTCGCTTCTATCTCGGCGCCATCGAGAGTTTACTCTCGTCTCCGCAGAGCTTCCATCGCATACCCTCTGTCTCTCCCTCCCTCTTTCTCCCGCGCTCCTCTCGCTCCTCCGAGCGCGTCACTTGTCGCTCGGCCGCCTCTCTTTGACGCGAACATTTTTTTCAGCATGGATATCCCGCGCTTTATCCCCCGACAACGTGAGGGGGAGAGGGGGGGGGGCGGGGGCTCGCGCGCGGTTTACACAACGACTCCTCGCCATCTTCGTCGCCGAGCGATCGGACGCGCCGAGGTCTCATTACCCAGGCGAGAGAGTGCGGTGGACATCCCGGAGCGCTCTCTACGAGAGACGTCGCTGCACGTCGGCCGTCTCGTTTGCCGGCGACAGGCTGCCTCGCAAATATTGTCACGGGAATTTAACGTGGACGTAAAAATATTCATAGAGAAGAGAAGCAGCAGCCAGCGGGCCGGCTGGCCGGCCGCTGGCTGCCCGCGCGTGTATCTGTCTCGCGGCTTAATGAGCTTCAGCCGAAGCTGCTGCCTCCTCTCCCGCCCCCTCCTCCCTCTTCATCCTTCGCAGGAGCGAGTCGCGCTTTATATCTTTACCGCGAGCGTTTATATGCCGCGCGTCATAAAAGCCGCGACGGGCGACACACACACGGGCGGCGCGATATTACTTCTTGCGTATATTACCGCGGGTCGGGAGCTTTTACGACGACGATGACGACGATGACGAGGTAAGATGCCCGCGGCAGATAGAGCGCGGCCCGAAACTTTGTCGGCAACGGCGACTTTACACGTGGACGTGCGCGGCCGGGGTGTCGTTGTTTGTCGAAGAAACAACCACCTCCGTGGCGGTACCGTGCGCGCGCAGGGTGTCGCTCGCAGAGGGTGGCCGTTAAACGCGATACAGCACGGCGCGATTGTACGCGCGGACGAGAGGATGCTCCTCTCTCCCTCCTCCCCCGCAGCCGTGCGTCAAAATTAATTCGGCATCTTGGAATTTATAGTTGCCGGATTTATACTAAACTTTCGCGCTTCCTTCATTCTCCGAGCGGAACTTCGATCTCGGCAAACGCGACATCTCTTAATTATCTCGGGGTAAATAAGGGGGACGCTAATGAGAGGGCTAGCGACGACTCGAAGGAGCGCCGAGATTCATTCGTCCCTCGGAGCGAGCGTCCGCACTTTTTTCGGCGACAGAATGGAAAATCACCGAGACAACGGGGAGGGCGAGGGGGCGAGGAGGGAGGGACAACTGTGAGCTTCCCGTCTCTCGTGGACGACCTCTAATAAGTCTCCTTAATTAGAATCTTATCAGAATGTGAACCAGGCGCACACGTTCCCTCTCTCTCTCTCTCCCTCTCTCTCTCTCTCTCTCTCTCTCTCTCTCTCTCTCTCTCTCTCTCTCTCTCTCTCTCTCTCTCTCTCTCTCTCTCTCTCTCTCCCTTTCGCTTCCTCTTCTTACGCTGTTCTCTTCTCTTCTCGTCTCGCCTCCTCCTTCTCTCTCTCTCTCTCTCTCTCCCTCTCTCCCTCTCTCTCGTTCTCACATTCCCCCGTTTCCTCTACCGGATGTATCTTCCGAAAATGGTGTCTCATCCGGCTACTTTAGTCATGCGCGCCATAATCCGGCCGCTTAAATTATTACCCTGCAGTTTAGAGCGACGCGATTAAAGGTATTGCCGGTAAGACGTATATTCGCAAGATCTCCCTGCTTTCCTTAACACTCGCTCCACGAGAACATTAAAGTCGAGCGTGTACGTGTACGTGCATACGTACGTGTGTGTGTCGTGCGAAATTGCTGCGAATTGCAGCGGGATAAGAGACAGCCGTTATCGACGACGAGCGGCTTTCACGACGAGTCGCAACGCCGCGAACTCTGGATTACAGGCTCGCACGTAGAAACTGAGCGTAATTGACGCAACGGATTTAATTGCCTCGATGTCAGAGCCACGCCACTCGCGACGCTGGCGGCGGCGTCGGTGATATAGATTTATTTTATGGGAGCAAAAATTTATCCCGTCGTCAATGGAGCGCTGGAACGTGCGTCGCAAGTGACGCACTCTCGTCTCGAGATTCCAACGTCGGAGCTAATTAGTCACTTGCGGTAACTTCCGATAACGAAGATTATCAGACAATCTGCGCCTTAATGACTAACAAACTCGATTGATCTCGCGCAGGCAATTATCGAAATTGCCTTCCGCAACGGGAATACATTAGCTCAGCCGCTCAGAAGCATCAGAAACAAATAATTCGATAATGTTGTGTACAACGCTCGCTCTTTCTCTCTCTCTCTCTCTCTCTCTCTCTCTCTCTCTCTGTCTGTCCCTCGTCTCTCATCTCTCTTACGATACGACGAGATTCAATCGGGTCGGCTTAATTGCATCAGCCGACTCAACTAACTAACGAGAGTGCCACGAAACGAAAGCGCGCGCGAGCGCACAGGCGCGAACGCCGGATAATTACGAGGCGCGCAAAGTTTGACGCGAGCGAAAGTGACAGGCGGCTAAATTAATCGGCCGGTATATGGGCATACACGGGGCAGCGGGAGCTTTCGTAACCGCAGAATGTGTATCGCCGGAACCGCATCACCGGCACCCTCTCCCCCTCTATCCCTCTACAGTCACGCGCTTCGCTTTTTCAAACCGGTCGACCGTAGTCATTGCCGTGTAAATTAATTGCGTTTGCGACCGCGTTCGATTGCGTTTATCCTCTTTTTCCTCGTTTTCCGCGCGCATATACACAGCGCGAGCGCTCGCGTGTGCAGGATGAAAAAAAAAACGAACGATGAGAGGAACGAAAAAAACAATTCGGAGCCGTACATTCGCGGTCCATTGTCGCTTGATAATCGCGACGGTCTCGCGAATCCATCATGATGAGTTGGTTGGCCACTCGCGAGCCGTTAGCGAGGAAAATTCGTTTCCTCGATACTCCGCCGCGTTGCCTCCTGCTCTGTTTTCATTGAAAAGTATAGAACAGTGATTATACGGCAATGCGACGGTAATTGAGTGACCCGCGGAAAATTTTCGCAGTTGACGAGCCGCATTGCAAACGCGCTTGACGATCGCCTGGATGATCAATGCTGTGATAACGTCGATTCGATTTACAATTCAACTTTTGATTCGATTCAAATTTAACGTTCAAGAGGATTCCGCTTGTAATAATAATAACATAATAATAATATAATAGTTTTGAAATTTCCAAAGGTCGATAAGTTAACGAAAGTTAAGGCAGTATATTATAGTAATATATTCTTGATAGTAAATAAAGCAAAAAAGTTTAATACTATTTTTTCTTTCGACGAATAGTTAGCGAGATATCGATAAGTTAAATGTTGAAAAAGTTACCAAGTCTTCCTTAAATATTTAAAAAAATATTAGGCAAATAAAAAAATGTTTCAGACAAAAGTTGTTAAAATTAATTGGTAGAAAAAGAAGATATAATAAAAAATTGGGCTTTCCATTTAAAAAAATTAAGTTGACCTTCAACTGACCTTGAAAATGCCCTCCAAATAAGAAACTGATAATGCCATTCTCTTTCCTCTTCGAAATCATGGAACACGTGTTTTAGCTTTTTTAATATCTTTCATAATTTTCGAGATTTTTTACCTGTTACGTTTGAAATTTAGCACCCTGCATGCACATATACGTACATATAATATACATGTATATGTATATAATATATAATATATATGATATATGTATATGTATATACACGTACATGTATATTATATATTATATGAAGATATTATATATTACATGAAAGCAATACATAATAAATAACAACAGTTATGAAAATAATATGCCGACATCAATATATATGCTTCCGAGTTGCTCGTCATTAACTTCTTAGGCGTCTAATCGGCCATTAAATGAACGAGATTTTTCCCGACAAATTAAATCGCATCACGACTCGATCTCCCGCGAAGACATGTGCGATCACTGCCCTGAAAAATCGTCCGGAGAGCTCGTCGCGCCCTTACATCATCGACGTGCACCGGTCGAGTGTCGATTTGCATCCACCGATTTTTCCACGGCGCGCAAAAATACCTCTATAAATAACCGCGGAGAATTGAGAGCCCCTTACGTGCCCGGATTGCGTAGCACACATTTGCGAGAGACATATATACTCGCTCTCCTTCGTCCAGGCCGCCCTCCCTCCCGTCCCACGGTCCATCCGCAAAATTTCCTAAAGTACTGCCGCTACGTGTAATACCTCGTAATGAGCTTAAGCCGTTCTTCATTTTTCCTTTCCCCCTTTCCTTTTTCTCCTCTTTTCCCTCCTTTTTTTTTTTCCAAAGCAGCCTCACGCGCCGCAGTATCTCTGTAGTTATTCTCCGACTATTCGTCGGCGGGCGCGCGAATTCACGTTCCGCGATCGCGAAACCACGCGCGGTTAGCCGCCTTAATCGCGGCTAAACGGCGCGTTAGCAATTACCGCGTCGTAAGTTGTGTGTACACGTGCGTGAGCGCATACACGTGTGTGAGTATACAACACTCGGCTTTATACGCCGTAAAGAGAATCGAGCAGCTCATTTGCGAGCCATCCGAGCGCGCGCTCGTGGTCCGTTCGATCATTATTCGACGTGCAATCGCGGTTACGCGGATTCGCGATTGCTCGTCGATCCGCGCTTGCCTCTCGATATTCGCTCCCGCAAGAATTCGCGAATAGATCTTTACCCCCTCGCTCCTACCTCCGTGTAATAGTTGTAGCGGCAGCGGTAGTGATGGTAATCTCTCTCTCTCTCTCTCTCTCTCTCTCTCTCTCTCTCTCTCTCTCTCTCTCTCTCTCTCTCTCTCTCTCTCTCTCTCTCTCTCTCTCTCTCTTTGCGGAGCGACGGAAGCCACGGAAGCTGCGAAAACGCGCGCGCACGTTACACACATATGCGTTTAGTTGGGCGTCACGTTATTCGATTATTCGGCGGGGCGCGCATCGAGCGGCGCGTAATGCATCGCGAATTACGAATTCGCCGAAAGTCGTTCTCTATCCGGCGACAACGTTGGCTGTCTCTCCTCTCTCTCTCTCTCTCTCTCTCTCTCTCTCTCTCCCCCTCCCTCCCTCTCTCTTTCTCGCTCTCTCCCCAGATTCCTCTCACCTCCACGTAGCTTTAGTCACGGATGTGATCTATGTTTAATCCCCCGTTGCATATTCGTGATGTGACGGAGATAGGAGACAGGAAGAGAGATGGAGGGGAAGAGAGAGAAAGAGAGACGGGCGAGGGAGACGCGTCATACCTAACCGTATTATTCTAATGTGTGCCATCATATCTATTCGCCCCCTCGCTCTCGATGCAAAGTAAATCGAACCCTCGACTCCGCCGCTTCGTCTGCATTGTTAATCCGCGTGAATATACCAAGCGAGTCGTCGCCGTCGTCCTCGTGCTCGTCATCGTCGTCGTCGTCGTCGTCGTCGTCGTCGTCGTCGTCGTCGTCATTATCGTCGTCTGTAGGTCGCGAGATTTGCACGTAGCCGCGCATTGTTCGTCGCGTGTCGCCTCGCGGAGTGACTAATATGAGCCGTTGAAAAAAGAAAAGAGAGAGAAAAGGAGGGGGAGAGGGAAGAAAAGGGCATCGACTGAGGGCGATGACTGATACGAGAGGAATATAAATTTGTCACCGTCAACGAGAATTTCGGATATTCCGATTTTATACGAGAGGGTGGCCAATATTTTTTTCTTTTATAAATAAGAACACGCACCAGATTGTTATTGAAGTTTATTATTATCTGGATTTTTATCTGGATTACTTGGATCTTATTCATTGGATTGCATTATCTTTCGATCTTCGAGGGATCTCCGCTTATCGAGGGATTTCCATTTGTCGGGCAAACAAATTTGTCACGCGCTGACATTTCCTCATCGTCGCCCCGCCGCGCCGTCGCGTTCGCTCCGACACGAGTCTCCGTCGTCGTCTTTGTCTTGAGCGCGAGCCACGCGCAAAAAACACTTTTCACGGAGGAGGATCATGTCTGAAAATAGACGTCGGGACTCGCTCTCGCGGCTGAAGAGAATGAGCGAGAAGACAAGGGGGAAGATAAGAGAAGCGAGACAGAGACAGAGAGGGGAGACATGACGCGAGAAGCATGGTCATTTTACACGGTCGTTCGTCAGCCCGAACGATAATTGCTGTCAAGTAAAGGAGACGCAATGTTCAACTGTGCCCCGTCGAAATAACCGCAATTAAGGCCGCGCGCCCATGCGTCAAGTGGGCCGACTCAATGGCCCGTATTACTCCAGGTTACCACGATCGTGGAAAGCGCTCCTCGCTAGGATTAGTCCGTGACCCGGATGCCGGCGACTGCGAGTTATCAGTATGCTTTTATTGGGGCTCGCAGGGAGGAAAATCCGTGCGATCGGATCGGGAGAAGGAGAGAGAGACGGAGAGAGGAACGCAGCTCGAGAGCGAAATCGCGTCGATCGATACGCTCGATGAATCTTCGTGATCTTCGAGGATCGATCGGATTCAGAAGAAAACCGGCGAGGCAGAAGTTGAACAGAGCGGCGGAAAATTCGTGAGAAACCGCGTGTTTTCCTAGGGAAAGAGAGGGAGAGAGAGAGAGGCGAATCATTCTCGCTCGGTTTTTCTTCTTTTTTTATCTCTCTATTTTCTCCTTTCTCAAGCTAAAAATGTTCATTCAATACCGAATCAGCAGACGCTTCTGTAAATACGAATATTCCGTGCGCTAATCGCCGAAATTGCGACTGTTTTTTTAAATACGTCCCCCTTTGAAACAATTTTCTAATATTCTGCAGCGCCGCGCGAAAGGGCATCCCCTATAAGACATTACTAGACGTTACTCTCGCGATACAATGTTGCCCAACTTGGCGAAATATCGCCATTGCTACGGGTGCTTCCCGAGTTAGGAGGAATCTCGGAGCCGCAGTCGACTCGAACAATTCGAGAACCGTTCGAACTATTCGATCGGCTGGAAATTCCGATCACCGCTCCCGACGCGACGCGACGCAACGCGACGCGACGCGACGCAACGCGACGCCTCCCGCATCCTCGTCAACAAGGGCGATGAGGAACACAAGCACGAGGAGGAGGACGCGAGCGATCGTTTAAAACGCGAATTTCGTCGTGACGTGAACGTCTCGCGACCTCGTTTATGAGATCGTAATACGACCCCGCTACGCTGTACGAACGAGCTTTCCAACGAGTTGACGAGACTCGGACGTGCGTCGCGCGCGGCCTCCTCCTCTTCCTCCTCCTCCTCCTCCTCCTCCTCCTCCTCTCCGGAGGCATACGGAATGACTCGTGTCGCGACGAGGCGAGGTACATTACTCGGAGAAATGGAGAACGCGGAGTTACGCGTTAAAAGGTATTATACACGTCGTCGTAAAGAGAAGCTGCAAACGACACGTTCGACGGACGTGAGCGGGGGTGGAGGGCGGGGGCGGCAGAGGCGACAGTGGTCGTGCGGTTTCTCGACAACGTTGTTTCGCATTTTCGGTGATGGGGACGTGACACGCGGTTCATTTCGTTCGTCTCGCTACACGGAGTGGACGGAAACGGATAACGACTTTTCCGAGCGAGCGCGAAGACTAATATACGCCACCCCTTCCTGTCGGAGATTCGCTGTCGATCGAAAATCAGAATTACATCTCATGATCTTCGGGATCCCGCTTGTTTTGTTAAGGAAGAACACGAACCGAAGCATTTCCATCTCGAAGGACAGAAATTGCGCAAATTGCGCGATAGGGCGACATTAGGATAGGGTTTATAAAAGTTGAGTCTTTGATTGTCAATCTCGCCCGCAAAATCGAAACATAAAACGATGAAAATTAGTAGACGAGATCAGGGTGAAAAGAAGTGAAGATAAAGTGTCGCATTTGACAGATAAAGCGGACAAAATGTTTCGATACTCGGAAACTTCCGGGAGTTCGCGTTTTTCGCGACACCCGTGCGATCGGCTCTTCGGGGATGGTTGCGATTCCACGAGCATTCAGCCACTCGCCTTTACTTTTTATTCTTTTATTTTCTCCTCTTTTTTTTTCCGCCGCTCGTCTTGCGATTCTACCGCCGCCCCGGCCGTGTAGTCACAGCCACTTCGCCTTTGCGGTAAATTATTGTCGTCTTGCCCCTGCCGCGCCGCGCCGCCCACCCTCGAACCTCGCGCGCTCGCTCCCGCCGTGTAGTTGTAGTTTCGCCTTTTTGCGACCGCGGCTACGTAAACCGAGCACGTGGGTGCTCTACTAAAAAGAAAGATCCCGCGCGAGACCCCGCACAACAATGCTGGATTCGCGAGAAAACCGCCGACGAATCCGACCACGAGCGCCCGAGTAAGAAAAAGACGAAGGGAGAGAGAGAGAGAGAGAGAGAGAGAGAGAAGAGTGTTCGCGATAATCCCTTCCACCCGAAGTTTCGCAAGGGTGGATTCTCTTAACCTCGCTTCCTCGAGTCGCTATTGCGATATTCCGACGCATAATGAGAATTGAACGAAAAATTCTTACCGATCCGTCCCGAAAAATATTCCGATTTACATCCCGCGACAATTTCGATTCCGAATTTTGCCTCGCGACTTTTCCTCCCCATATGGCAATAACAATAACTCACTAATAAACGATCGCGATGACTAAATAACAAGCAAATTTATCGTTTAATTATTTATGAATCGAACTGAAATAAACAATATAGATACATGTCCTCTTGATGGAAAATTAACGGAACAGATTTTCACGAGTTTTCCGTTCACGTCGCGCTCCCAGATTGAAAGCTGCTGCGACACGCCAGGACGCACGGCCGATCATCCACGAAGAGCCGATTTCGCCCTCCGTCGCTTCACATAGCGCTCGTATAAATTCCCATCCGACAATTTCCGGTTTATTCGAGAACGCTGCGAGAAACACAACGGCGATTGCGACACGACGGCGACGGCGACGGCGTCGTCGGCGGCGGCGGCGGTGGGGTGTACTCCATTATAAAACTACACCGACGTCGTCCTCGCCGTCGCGGCGGATATCAATGCGATTCCGCGCGCGCTCGAGTTCGCGCTCACGGCAGCTGGCGTCGTCGTACAGGAGTATTAACTTCGCGAAAGTGGAGTGCGCGCGGCAACTGAGTAGCGGCGAAATGAAATGCAAACATTCCCCGGCGCGCGGTCGAAACTGCGCCAAGTCGCCGCGGCATTCTACATCTGTCTTGAGACACACGCCGCCGCGAAGACGACGCTCTGGCTGGCGGATTCCGGTCGCGGCCGCGTCGTCGCCCGGGGCGAGCTTCGCACGGACGCAAATCGGAAACAAGTACGAAACAAGACAAGCGGCCATCGCGCGCGCGCGCGCGCGACTCAAATAGCCCGTTCCGGAAAAACTTTCGCGCATTATCCGCACACGTCGCTTCCTGTATATGCGAGGCATAAAACGCGGCTGCGTTCTGCGGCCGCACCCGTCGCGATGACGCTCGCGATTTATCTCGAGGGACAGGGAGGAAGGGGCAACGACTATACTGACACCGCCGGGAACGCGGCCAGTCGACTGGCAGATCGACGAAATCTCCGCAGTGAATCGAGAGGACGAATTAGAAAAAAGAGGAGTGAGAGAGCAGCAGGACGTTCTCGTAAAAGAGATGGAAAACGCGCGCGGAATGCGCGCGACGACGATGGATCGTAATCGGCTAGGCGGAGGGGGGGAGAGAGAGAGAGAGAGTTTATTCGCGATAAACCGCCTTTCGCGTCGATGTTGGGGGCAATGGAGTTTACAGCGCGTTTGCAAGGGGCTTTTCCGCGTATTTGTAACGCGCAATTTCCACTTTTCGGAAAATACAGATTCGAGAGCCCTTTTCTCCCTACCCCATCTCTTTCTCTCTATCTCTCTAGCTGTCTGTCTGTCTATCTGTCTCTT